>NC_083280.1:46598932-46909909 GCF_963506605.1 Zootoca vivipara | reverse complement strand
GGCAGACAACACTTTTCTAGCCACTTTCTACCCCTCAGAATGTGCCACCTGAGGCAGCTGCCTCACTCTGCCTCAAGGAAGGGCCAGACCTGAACAGCACCCCAAGTCCCTAAACCAGACAGAATACAATGCCTCAGGAGCTGGTATACATTTATTTCCCTCTCATGGTTTCCAAGATTCAGGTAGGTAGCCGTGATGGTCTAATGCAGTTGAAATAATTAAAAACAACAACACTTTAAATAAAAAAATAGTCTAGTAGCACCTTAGAGACCAACTAAGTTTGTTCTAGGTATGCATGCACATGAAAGCTCATACCTAGAACAAACTTAGTTGGTCTCTAAGGTTGGGGACGCGGGTGGCACTGTGGGCTAAACCACAGAGCCTAGGACTTGCCTATCAGAAGGTCGGCGGTTTGAATCCCTGCGACGGGGTGAGCTCCCATTGCTCGGTCCCAGCTCCTGCCAACCTAGCAGTTCAAAAGCACATCAAAGTGCAAGTAGATAAATAGCTACAGCGGGAAGGCAAATGGCATTTCCGTGTGCTGCTCTGGTTCGCCAGAAGCGGCTTCGTCATGCTGGCCACATGACCTGGAAGCTGTACGCCGGCTCCCTTGACCAATAATGTGAGATGAGCGCCACAACCCCAGAGTTGGTCATGACTGGACCATTAGGTCAAGGGTCCCCTTTACCTTTAAGGTGCTACTAGACTCTCTCTCTCTCTACATATATATATATATATATATATATATATATATATATATATATATATATATATATGTATATATATTAATGGTTTCCAAGAGGAAAGGAAATGCAAAAGAAAACAAAAATAACAGAAAAGGATGGTGAAGTGTAAGCAGGGCTTAATTCAGGGGGAACTTGCCAGAACGCAGTTCTCTCAGGCGGATGCCATTGCCATTCTAAGAGAAAGAGGGAGGCATTCATGGTGATTTCTGGCACCTCCTTTTCTAGGAAAATAGCACGGAATGTAAGAGTGACACTCTGCTCTTATCTCCACCCTTTCCTCATGAGCTTGGTGCAGTTTTGGAAGTTCAAATGACTTCAGTTCTCCCTACTGCTGCCTCCATCTTTGGATTACAGTTTTAGGCCATAATCCTTTCCCTACTTATCTGCAAGTAAGATTCATTGAACTCAGTCTACTTCTGAGTAGACATATATAGGATTGCATAGCACAGTCCTCAATGATCCTAATAATAAACCTTTCAGTGTGGGCATCAGGTATTGATTGAGAGTATGTAACAACACTGTACCAATCTCCTCTGAACAGCGTCTTATCTAGGGAACAGGCTGGCTACCCAAAATAAACTCACACTGGTGCATCTTGCGTAAGAGAATCCCTCAATGTTATGCCATACAATCCAATTAGCATCATCCAAATCCATTTTTCTCCCACGCTGGCCAGCCAAAAGTTAATTTTATTGCTCTGAAAACTTTGAGCAAAATCAGATGATCAATCAAGACGATGTATGAGCCATTAAAAACTACAATTACATTATTCCAAAGCCATAATTAAAAAGTTTGGTCCTGCTTCCAGTCCTGCCATTGATTTTCTAAGGGAAATACTTTTCAGTTATGATGTAAACCCCAATAAATCACAGTGGTGAAGAAAATATATATGCTTTAGTCTCTTCCATAAAATATATATCTGGTCCCTATTGTAAGCTGGGCAAGGAGGAGAAATATTAAATGTCTATAAATTCGCAACACACTTTTATAACCACGTGGGTTTGAAGTAAAGTATAATTTGGCATTTTATTGATATTTCCAGTATTTAAAACTGACATGCAGTACATTAAATTTTACCATGTAAATCAGAACTGACAATAAAAAGCATTTTGTGATCTGCTTTGCAACAGTTGCAGTAAAATAAAATGAGAAGTGCCAGGCAGGAAATGGATTGTTCTGTCTCCTAATCCTTCCTTAGGAGCAACTCTTCAGAGCACCTGATCCTCAGAGCCTCAGACCCTGTCTCCTATGCTTCCCTTTTCCCTGATATATCTCCTCCTTATTAAAAGGAGTCAGGGCAGACCCAGTCAGTTTTCTTTTTCATTTTTATATGCAATCACAAGGTTTCTTTTCATTGCAGAGCCTCACTAGATGAACATCACCAATCACCTATGGGATGCTGCTCTTGCAGGGAGAGGGGGAGAAAAGGGCACAACCTTCTCCTGTAACAATTTGCCAATATTGTGTGACTGAAACAGACCAAGAGTTTCTCCGAGTCCTGCATCCAAATTCCAAGAGTAGCTAGCCAAAAGTTTCTGAGAAGCCAGCAGCTGAGAATTCCCTGCTGCTGCACCCCGGCGTGCTGTCACTGAACAGTGAGGTTCAATTTAGCCATCATAGCTCATAGCAATGGATAGATCTTATATCTATGAATCAGTTCAACCCTCTTTTAAAGCCATCTAAGCCTGTAGCCATCACCATGTGGTGTGGCAGGCCAATTCCATAAATGAATTATGCATCGGGTGAAGAAGTACTTTTTCTTCTCCACCCTGAATATACTGCCAATCAGTTTTATTGTGCGACCCTGAGTTCAAGCAGTATGAGAGAGGGAGGGGGAAAACATCTCTCTTCACACCATGTATAATTGTATAAATCTCTATCATATTCCCCCCTCAGTCATATTCTAAGCTAAATGGCCTCAAATGTGTCTCTTTCTTCATAGGAAAGATCCTTTATGCATTTTATCATTTTGATTGCCCGTATCTGCCTTTTTCCAAGCTCGGCATTGCCCCTTTTTAAAGATTGTACAGTGACCAGAACTGTATGGAGTATTCCAGAGGTGACTACAGCATGCAACAACAAAAGGCTGCAACAAAACAAGTTCTACATGTAAATGTTGTCTGCTGAGGGAAATTCTAGACAGGCTGAAATCTCAAGTTGCTAGCTCTCAATGAATAGGATTTCTCTCTCTCTCTCTCTCTCTCTCTCTCTCTCTCTCTCTCTCTCTCTCTCTCTCTCTCTCTTCCCTGTCTTCGTTCTTTAAGATGGTAACCAAACGTTTGTTAACGTTGGTAACTTCAGCATGTATGATACCTAAGATGTCAATATCTTGCATAATTAACCCATTTCTTTAGAAGAAATGTATTGCCTCTTCTTGTCAGAGGTTCCTTCCCAATGACAATTTCCCCATGTGATTTTGGGGAAGTAACAACTCAATTGGACTCTGGGCAGAAAACAGTTGGACCCAGAATCACAGGTAATGGAAGTCCAGGAATTGGATAATTCTGCAGGTGACTTTTGTTTATTTCTCCCCTTTCCCCGACATCCCCCTGAAAATTTGCTCAGCTAAGTTTGTTGGGCCTCTGGAAAAGTGCGGAAGGTGCTGCTGTAGGCAGCTTGAGGCTGGAGAACATCTCTGTCTCCCCCTGCCCCCCTTTCATATCTCTACTGGATCTTATGTCCTTCCAAAGGCAGAAGTAGCTCTTCCGTTCTTGGAAGGGCAAGGGTTAAATCCAATGTTCCACTAAGTAACTTGTTCTGCTAGCTCAGAGGTGGGGGACCTCCAGCTCGCAGGTCAAAAGCAGTCTACCAGGCCTTACAATTTGGTTCCCCAGGCCATTTTTAGGAAGCCATGCCCACCCACTCCACCAGCGACCTGGAATGTGATTTCCAGTAAACCAGCTCCAGAGTGCTGACAAGTTCAAGCATAATGTTTGTCAGCAACAACCCCCCATTTCCTATGGGGTGAAATATTTTCTCTCCCACAAAGAACATTTTATACTGGCCATTGCTTTTCCAGTCCCTTTTCTAGTATCCCTCAGCAAGGTATTTTCCTTCTTCATCAATCCAGCACACTTGACTTGACATTTCCATTCAGCAATCCACTGTGACCCAAAGATCTTCCCCCGACAAATTGGAATTTCGCATTCCCACAGGCCCAGATGCACCAGGCAGTGACTCCTGGCTCTCATGCAAATGATGGGCTGTGGGGAAAATCAGGTACATGAAACAGTCTTCTCTGAACATGCATAATGTGTGACCTAACAACGGGCGCTGAAATTGCCATTTCAAATTCTCCTGTGAAAGGGCCCAAATCTTTCCCTGTGTGAAAGGACCAGCGTTCCAATATTTTAAAAAGAAATATGGTAATACCCCATGGACAATACAGGAGGTTTTTTTTAATTTGTTATGGATTATGGGAAACACACACAGAGATGACAACTCCCTTCAGAAAGGAATATCTGATAAAGGAACATGTTTTCAAAGCCTCTTAATACCCAGGGGATCAGAAAGGTCAAATATAATGGGGAAATGAACTGTTCAAAAGACTAGTTTAGCTGAAATGAAGCTTTTTTCTCTCTCTTCTCAATGCCATTTCAAAATTTATATTTCATACAGTATAAGGAACCTTTGAAATAAAGTAAAAGGAGAAATAAAGCTGAAGAAACAGTATTAGTATTATGGCTTCAATCCAACATACACAGTGCAGGAGCAGAAATTGCTTCCACTTATGCTAGGAACTCAGCAGCTGACCCCCTTTTCCATCCCAGATTCACTCCAAAGCTGAATTGGAGGGTTCCCCCAATCTGCTGGATCCAGTTTTCAGGCACAGAAGGGCTGAAATCAGCAAGACTCCAAAGAGCAGAACTAATTTCTCCAAATCTGCTGAGAGTGTAGGTAGAGTCCCGGTGGCGCGGTGCGCCAGGGCGCCGGTGCTGTAGGTGGGGTGCTGCGTGATGAAGCCGCGCGGAAACCATACTGCGCCTGGCGGGGGCGCCAGAGCGATCTCCGCCCCTCAGTGCCAGGGTGCCCGACCTGCTCGAGACTGCCCTGCTGTGAGTCTTTGGATCCAAGCCATTGTTCTAAGGATGAGGATCATCTCCTGAGAACAAGACTCAGATTTTTATTTACCCAATGTTGCCCTAGTCCTTAAGCTGCCCGTCATCCATATTATAAAGCAGTAAGCTCTTAAGAAAGCTCTCTAGTCTCACAGCAAAACAGTCATTCTCCACAGCAGGGTTCCCAAACTAAGGCCCGGGGGCCGGATGTGGCCCAATCACCTTCTAAATCTGGCCCGTGGACGGTCCGGGAATCAGCATGTTTTTACATGAGTAGAATGTGTCCTTTTATTTAAAATGCATCTCTGGGTTATTTGTGGGGCATTGGAATTCATTCATATTTTTTTTCCAAAATATAGTCCAGCCCCCCACAAGGTCTGAGGGACAGTGGACCGGTCCCCTGCTGGAAAAGTTTGCTGACCCCTGCTCCACAGCTTCACTGCATTTAGGATATTACAAGGCTATCAGAAATACACCTGTGAATCAGCCCTTTGGTTTCATTTATGTTACTGTGTGTGCCTTTTCTTCACACAAGGGCAGTGTGTGGACTACAGTACATAGTTATGACCAACATGGTGACCAATGCTGCATTTCCACTGGTAAATCTCTGCAAAGAAAGCAGCCTGGCTGCCCTTGTAGGTGTCCAGGATCACATCCTGATCTCCAGACATCACTTTCCCAACCTGTCCGCCTGCAGCTGAATGGTACCCATGTTTGTCTTAATGCAGGCATTGGCAAACTCGGCCCTCCAGATGTTTTGGGACTACAACTCCCACCATCCCTGACCACTGGTCCTGTTAGCTAGGGGTGATGGGAGTTGTAGTCCCAAAACATCTGGAGGGCCGAGTTTGCCTATGCCTGGTCTAATCCAAATGAGCAACTGTAGTTCAAATACACAGTCTGTCTGTTGAGCAAACGTTTGCAGCCAAATCATTAATATTGCCATTATTACAACTCTGTTCTACACTGATTCCTGTTCTCTATTGATTCCTGCCCAGCACTTACAGTAAAAAGCAAAAAGGTCAGAAAAAGAGAAGGTCTCTGAGAGGCAGTTACCCCTAATGCATTTCTTTGGTCATGCCAACACAGGGGAGGCTTCACCAAGAGCATCATGGGAACAGCCAGCCTGAGAGTGAGATTCATGCATGGCAGTGCAACATATGCAACAATGGATTAGTCATTTTAGAAAGTCCTGTCATTTAGTGGCCAGGGTTCTGATCATTACATCAGCCCAGAGCAGGTCAGTTTGAATTTTCAATTAGCAGATTCCTCAAGTGTCCCTAGCAGGAGCTGCTAGCTACTGTTGCAGGATGATGAAATAGAGGAAAATCTACATCTATCCTGATAATCATTAGGAGACAGTCTTCTTCTTCTTCTTCTTCTTCTTCTTCTTCTTCTTCTTCTTCTTCTTCTTCTTCTTCTTCTTCTTCTTTCATTCCTAGCCGAGTAAGATTGTCTTCCATAAACACGGTTTTAACAATGAGACAGTACTGAAGTCAAGGAGGGTTGTCAGCACTGTGCAAGTGTACAATTGCTGACTAGTTTGATGTCCTGGAACAATCACCAAACTATTTGTTTCCTTTTCCTACTGTCAAAATTATGTGGGGACAGGGGAACACATTCAGTCGAAATAAACAAGTTTTCCTTTAGATATTAAGTAGACAGGAATTCCACAATCCATTTATCCCTCTTGTACATTTGGCTTTCATTCAGCAAATCAAATCAGACCTCCGTAAAGCGTGCATAAACGCTCTTGGCGACAGAAGCCAACAAGAACATTAATAAATCATAGCCATGGTTTGCATTCCAAGACCAATATTTTGCATGCTCTTTATTATCAACATTAGGGCTGTCAACTATGTTTTATGTATTTAGCCCACTCCTCCACGCCTATTTTGCTTTGTCTGGGAAATTATGTAATCAAACATCCCACAGCTGATTAGTTTACAAAGGTTGCTAATGACACCATTAAGATTAAGAACAGATAAATGACAAATTGGGTGTGCACGAAGAGTACAAGAGCCAAAGGGATTATTAAAAGCATTATTTGTCATAGAGATGCATTGGTATCGGGTATATTGCCTCAAAGTAACCAAAGGAAACCAAAGGAAGACCAAAATATCAGGAATTACAAAACTGGTGCATGGACTAAATCACAGAACTTCACATATTTTTGCAAGGGCAAGAGGTGCTCCCCTCCCACATCTCTTCCCCACTTGCAAAATCACACACAATCTAATGGGCCAGCTTTGCTCTATTAGATTGCATGGACAGACACTACAGGGAAATTATATTGAAAGTAATATTAATGAGATACCAGGTTGAGTTTTTTCCAATATGGGATGGGGATGAGGGTAGCGTGTGAGACACATTTAGTAAAATCCATTACAAAACAGTGGTTAAAACACTCACCAATAAGTCAATACTTTTTTTAAAAAAAAGCTGCTTCATTTTTTTATTTAAAAGTACAGTATCCAGTGGTCATTTCTCTACCTGTCTCTGTTCAGTCTTGAAATAAGACAGTTCTTAGGACAGAACTAATTTTTCATAGGCATGGAAAGTAGGATTGAGGTGGTTTGGAAATGTCTATTTAAAAAGCATTATCCTCATCCTGTGTTGACATGGTGATTACTGGTATTATCAAGTAACCAAATCTGATTGACTATGACTTCATAAAATCTATGTTGGGAATTGATAAGAGGATATAATAATTATATTTAACCCCATGTGTGTGGGTTAATGAACAAAGAAAAAACAGCTGGTGCCTGTTTTTAAAACATGAGGCCAGCACACAGATAGCCCCAGTAGCAGAGTATTAAGTCCCATTGTTAGGCAGATTAATGAAGCAAAGGCTATTAAACCTTTATTCATTTTCATTCAGCTGCATGAAGCAGCTCCCCCCCCCCATACCACACTCTGAAGTAAGATTAAAAATGATTTACTTACTCAATTGAGGTCATAGTCATATGTTTTCTTTTATGCAATAGCAATAAACAATGCAGGTAAAATACTTACTGTATATTCCTGCGTATAAGACTACTTTTTAAACCAGGAAAAACTTCTCAAAAGTCGGGGGTCGTCTTATACGCCGGGTCGTATTTCTTATACGGCGAGTATATCCCAAACTCTATATTTTAACTGGAAAAGTTGGAGGTTGTCTTATACGCCCAGTCGTCTTATACGCTGGAATATACGGTAGTTGAAATTCACATGTCTGAGTCTGGGAGCTAAGTTGAGGCATGTGTGCCTCCTTGCATGGGAGGGGGCAGGAAATACCTTTACTTCCTCCTTATCAGGAGAAGAGGGGGCATGACCCCACTGACCTTACTCTAGCAATTAGAACCCTTTAATATATTAACTGTATAACACGGGTGGTGCTGTGGTCTAAACCACTGAGCCTAGGGCTTGCTGATCAAGAAGGTTGGCGGTTTGAATCCCTGCAACGGGGTGAGCTCCCAATGTTCGGTCCCAGTTCCTGCCCACCTAGCAATTCGAAAGCACATCAAAGTGCAAGTAGATAAATAGGTACCACTCTGGCGGGAAGGTAAACGGCGTTTCCGTGCGCTGCTCTGGTTCACCAGAAGTGGCTTAGTCAAGCTGGCCACATGACCCAGAAGCTGTCTGCGAACAAACACTGGCTCCCTCAGCCTATAAAGCGAGATGAGCGTCGCAACCCCAGAGTCGTCCGTGACTGGACCTAATGGTCAGGGGGTACCTTTACCTTTTACCTTTAATATATTAACTAGACTTGTTAGGTTTGACTGCAAATCTCTCACAATCTATGCCAGAATCTCATTCTCTACAAGATCCCATGAGACCAGGATCACTTGTGTGGCTTCTCCCTTTCAGTTGAAGTTTCTTAGTGACATCATCAAGCAGCCCAAACAGTTTGACCATGTAGAGATGGGAAGTCATCCTGTTCAGTATATGATCCCTGATTTGCTTGTATCACCCGTATGACTAATAGGAGAAGGAGGGCGAAGAGTAGTCATTGGAGCAGTAACAATTAGAAGAAAAATACAGTAAAATAACTACAGTAACAATGGCAGCAGCACCCCTCCCTGCACCCAGATATTAGATGAACAGTCTCACATTTAAGGTTTTTTAGGTGAAACGTTTCTACCTGCAACCAAAAATAATACCTTGTGCAAAAATCAAAATGGGAGAACACTCTGTGCAGAAATGATGGGCTGAATTAAGCTATGAAGATGGCTGCAAGATCCCATTAACATTCATCCTTTTCTAGCTGATGCATTCCAGCACATAAGGAATTAATAATGACATTTGTATATTTGGCTATAAACAAAGAAGCGTTTTTAAATTTTGATGTTCCTTTTGCATGTCCATTGTACTCAGAATAAAAACTGGCAGGGAAAAGTAAGAAGAAGCAAAGTGATTTGAGGGGGTTGCATGAGATCTGTCACTCATGGCTTCTGAGAATGGATTAGTTTTTGTGTTTGTACTACAGATTTTCCCCATTGCATGGTGAATAATTTCACACTTTCTTGTCAAGAAAGCAGAGAGGACTAAGGAAAATATTTACATTTGCATCATCATCATGTCAAAAATTTGGCTGAGGCTAACAAATCATCTGAGACTCATCTGTCAAACATATACCTTACAAAATATATACATTTAAAATAACCCCTTGATGTGACTGCTTTAACTGTGCTATCATAGATTCCTGAGAATGGTTAGCTATATAGTTGGCACCTGATATTCTCCTTAATACCTACAGAATAGATTGCATAGGATTGAATAAAAACGACTTGTTGTTTTTCAAGGACATTTTCAGTTACCCTCACTCTCTAAAATTATTTTGATTGCTTATGAAGCTTAATTCAGGGAGAAGAACCGATGATAAGTAGAAATATTACACACACACACACACACACACACACACACACACACACACACCAGCAGCCTTCTTTATACAAATCCCAGGGTATTGCACCCCACAATATGCCAAAGCAACAGCTGGTTGGGGAACCAATGGATGCAAACAACATTTTAAAGGATAGATATCTGCACAGTTAAGGGTTTGGGATAAAGTTATTTCTCCCTACTGCTATCCCATAAGCCTGCTTTTGACTAGTGATGAATGAACTGACCCATTTGTGGCTTGGAATCAGACAGCTTGATTACAAGTCCAGCAAGATAAACTTGGATGAAAGCTCTCCTATTTTCTGGGATTTCAAAACATGGTGGAATTTAGTGCTTCACTAAAGTACCTCTTGGAAACCTGGCATGTTTAGTTAGTATGACATTCGTCTTCTACCCCTGTGTATCACAAGACATCATTCATCACAATGCACCTTTTCTGATTAGCTGTTATTGCATGTGTTTTGTTGACAAACTAAATAGATTAGCTTGGAATCACGGGCGGAGAAGGTAGCTGGGATGGAACAGGTACTGGTAGCAGAAGCAGAAACAGTGTTGCATGATCTTTGTTGCAACTCCTGGCCAGTTTTCATTGCCATCATTTACCAAGCCAAGGCAGACTGGCAGATTTTGGCTGCTTAGTCATGCCAACCACGCACACCATGCAGGTGCAGAAAAGACAAAATTAACTCCCAATTAATTTCAGTTTTAATTACAAACATATTACAATTTCAGTGGATCAGAGTCAGGGCTCACTAGACATGTGAGAATTAGGAACTGTCTAGATATAAGATACGGGCTGAATATTTAGAAATTCCATTGGCCTGGCTGCTTTTTACCCCTCCCCACAATGAGTATTTGATGCATCCTCAGTGGTGGAAGATGTAAAGGCATGCTATGAAACTTATTTTTGTGTTATCATTTGATACATTCTTGGGTTAGTAGCCAGTGATAGCATCATCATGATGAATTTGTCCATTTTCTTTTAAAGTCATCCAAGTTGGTGGCCACCACTGCCTCCGGTGGGATCATAAGGACTGTGGTTTGGGGAAGTGTGAATTGTGGGCTGGGGGTTGCTTTAAAATGTGAAGTGAACTGAATCTGCTCTCACATTCCTATCTATGATGACATAGAGATAAGAAATGACTCCTGGGATGTAAATGATTTGAATGCAAAATAAAGAAATAAAGTAGCAAATTACCTATCGAAACTGAAATTACATGTTATTTGCTTACAAGAAAAACATATTAAAAGCAAAGTTAGAAGACTATTAATAAACAGAGAATTGGGAACCAAACATATTGCGTCAGACAAAGTCAAGAAAAGAGGAGTAGTGATTTATATCAATTCGAAACTCAGTCCCAAATTACTGTAACTTTCAAAGATGATGAAGGCAGAGTATTGGCTGTAGAGATAGATGCAGAAGGGGAGAAAGTGGGAATATATGTACCAAGTTTTTTAAAAAAATAGAAAATTAGTAGAACTCTTTGAAATATACAATGGGGAAATTATAAAAGTCAGAGTCCTGTACTTCTCTGAAGGCTGATGAAGTATGAGGCTTTCTATGGTAGCGAGAGAGTGCACGCCATTTGTTCTTTCTCAACACATATGCAGGGCCGGCTCTACATAGACCCCCGGTGGTGCAGGGCACCATGGCGCCGGCCCGCCAGGAGGGCGCCACGAGCTGCGCCCGCCCGCTGGCCGGCCGGTCCGCGCGGTGCCCACCTGCCCACCGCGCTGGGAAACGGGGCAGGAGGGCGCCGGAGAGATCCGGTGCACCATGGCGCCAGGGGCGCTTAAGACTGCCCTGCACATATGGAATAGAGGCAGGGAGCATAGAATGGAAAGGAACAGGGAGGAGAGCCTAGCTAACTTGCATTGGAACAATCCAAGCAGAAAGACTGAACAGCGGTAAGTGAAGAGAGAACCAGTGAGATTTGGGGAAGAGAACTCTTAAACGTTTGGCTGCCCAAGGAAGTGGTTTACCTAGAACCAAGCAGGGGAGCACTGGGGGAATCTACATGTGCATACTGGTAGGCTTCATGCTTCCTGACACTGGAGATAAGTGCAAAATTATGCAGTGTGCAAACTGAATACAGTGCACAAATGCCTGCTATTGGGATCTAAGCTTAAACAATGCTAATGAGAGTTAATGTGACTATTGGTGGTGGTTATGCCTCAGACATGGAGCTCTTAACACATGTCTGAGAGATTTTGTGCTTCTTTACTTCAGTCTCAATGGGTCCTGGGCATTCCCCTGAACAAAATATGGATGATGACGCTTTGTGTAAGCCATGGAACTAATGTCAGAACTGTGTTAGGTAAAGAGTTAACTAGAAAATCTATGCTCCTTTTCTTTTTGTGCAGTTTATCTTTTAATTCTTTTAATAAAATGTCTTGAATAAGAAACATGGAGTTGATTAGAGAGCCTTTTTTGATCACAGTCTCATTTAGGTCTGGCTGCTCTGTTGAAATGCTCCTTGGTTTAGAAAAAAAAAATCAGACTCAGGCCTGTACTTTCCCCCTTAAGATACCATAATTCTGGATTCCTACATGTCCAGATTTTGGATGCCTAATGTGCTTGTGGCGTTGCTATTTGTGCATATATTACAAATCGATGGGTCCTACTTCATAAGGAATGTGAAAGCGAGAGCTTTTTGAAGCAGCCTGGGATGCCTTAATAAGATTAGAGATCAGGCATGTTGCAGTAGTCTCCCACTGGCATGCATTAGTCTCTTATTGATCAATTGAAACTAACACATACAAACTGCAACCTTCATGTACCACTTGTAGGCAGCATAGAGATTTCCCAGGGTCAAAATGACAGCAGGGCTGAGCTCCTCAGTAACAATGACTGCTTTCTAGGCTCTGTCTATTCTATCTAGTTCAGCGCACCATTCCAAATATGGCCCTAATTGTATTAGGCTTGCATCTTCTACCCATCATGCACTGACAATTCTCACACTTGCCATCTGCCACTGCCAGAACTATATCTCTGTCCTGTTGTCAAAGACTGATGCTAAACACTGAGAGAAAACTCCACAATAGCTTCTATCAGTCATTTTTGGTTGGTTGCCTATGCCTTCCTTCTGCATACCAAGGATTGACAGGCATGCTTCTACATTTGTTCAGCCGTATTGCAGTATTGCATACATAGCCACATAGACTATTGACTGGGGATGTTTTTCGGTGTACCCTGAGTACTTATGTTCCGCTTCAGCCCTGCCTATAATCTGTTTCACAAAGTTTCATACCTAGATATTCTTCCAGTTTCAAATACCAGTAAACTCAAACTTCACTGAAAAGAAAGATATTGATTTTCTTAATGAATGACTGTCAATTACACTTTTTGAGGTGTTTGTGTGTGTGCTAATATATTGAGTTTTTTTTAACAGGCATGTCAAACCTGCGGCCCTCCAGATGTTTTGGCCTACAACTCCCATGATCCCTAGCTAGCAGGACCAGTGGTTGGGGAAGATGGGAATTGTAGTCCAAAACATCTGGAGGTCCGCAGGTTTGACATGCCTGGTACACTGTATGGGATAATCAATAACCTCTCTCTTATTCCAAATACTAGAAAACAGTGAAATAATTCCAGTGATATGTCCTGTAAGCACAGAACCCTGCAGGCATTGTTAGAATTAAATTCCTATTATGATATGTTGTTCCTGTGATTGCATGGTATGTTACTCAGTGAACCCTACCAAGAAAAGGATATTAAGTTTAGCATGCAAAGAAAACTAACAGGCTATTGAGGAGTACCCAAAGGCTTAAAATCATGTTTAACTACTTTCCATGCTTCATACTTAGACTCAGTTAGCAAAGCAACTAGTTTTGACGAACACAACACTTTTGAAAGGGGTTTAAGGTAGCAGGTTATTTTGCCCATCCCTAAACTGGCCTGTCAATTTTAGAAGCTTCCACTTCTAAAACAGTGTGTGTGTGTGTGTGTGTGTGTGTGTGTGTGTGTGTGTGTGTGTGTGTGTTAAAAAAATCTAGGTTGGTGACTGCAGACATTCTGTGCCAGGTGCAGAGTTTATGTCTGTATGTGTTTTTTCTTTCTGTTTGTGAGAGTCCATGTGAGGGTTTTGGCTATACCTACCTCTGAAATGTGGCCCCTGGATGGTTGGGCAAGGGTAGGTTTTGCCCTTGGGCTTAAAGGGAGACCAAAGACACAAGACAGTTGTAACTAAGTGTGTTCAAAAATCATTGGGCTCAACCTATTTCTGTGCACTTGAAGGCTTCCTCCTCCTTCCCCCTTGAACATGGTGCGTTGCCCTTCTTTTTCCTTTTGCAAGAAACAGTTGAAAATATAACAGTAAGCTTTGTTCAGAAAATTTGCCAAATATTCTGCCTGACAGGTTTCTGACTTTGTTTATACTGGTTCTCCCCCCCCCCCATTTTTATCTTTGTAGCCTGTTGAGAAACTCAATCGAAAGAATTAGAGATCTTCAAAAAAGAGAGTGATGATTCACAAAGTTACACATCTGGCCACCTTCCTGTGATCATCTAAATGGTACACGTATTAAAAATGATTGTGAAAAGCGCCCTAGTGTTTGGTTCATGGCTACCAGTAGTTCCCATACATTTCTGTGAATTCTTAAAAATGCTAAAGGTAAAGGGACCCCTGACAATTAAGTCCAGTCGTGAATGACAACATAGCAATACACAAGGAATCTGTTGTGTCTGTGATCTGTGATTGCAGAGTCACTTTTTTGAGCAGCCACAATTGTGCAAATCCTAGTGGCTGCTCAAACACATGGGGTCTGGTTGGGGTCTAGGCAACTAATCTGATGGCCTTGGATTGAACGACCTCAGCTCTACGACTAACACTACCAAGTCACAACTTTCATCATATCAGATGAAAAATCAAAAGTTTAAAG
The DNA here is from genome assembly GCF_963506605.1 of Zootoca vivipara. Classification (NCBI taxonomy): domain Eukaryota; kingdom Metazoa; phylum Chordata; class Lepidosauria; order Squamata; family Lacertidae; genus Zootoca; species Zootoca vivipara. The sequence continues at coordinate 46,895,341 of NC_083280.1, read as the reverse complement.
CGAGGACTTATGCACTTAGCATTCTGGAGATCAATAAGGCAAGGCAAGAGGTTGTGATGTGTCATTCAAATTCTGACGTCTTCAAGAGCTGTGCTCAGATTGGCCATCTGAGTTGGTATGCTTGATTAAGTATGAATGGATATGGATAATGTTTAGACCTTGTTACTAAATAAAGAATTGGCTGCAGTATATAAATGTTTGGTCTTTGGTACACCTCTCCATAAGATCCACCTGTTTTGAATGGTAAGATGACTTATCCCCCTCTGAGCCAGCAGTTAATGTGTTATGCACAGTTTGTTCCTTTAACCAATTATGAACATTTGTTAGAGCCCAAGAGAAGACCAATGTCCAAAGTCCCCTGTTGAACACTGACAGATGTGGGGAAATAATCTGACCTCTATATATTCCTTTCCCTTCTTGTGTTAGAAAGGTTGGATGCTTCTGAATTTTGGAATGGGTGATTGAGACCCATACATGCATAACTGCATAGAAACACTTAAGCTTTATTACACTCCTAAATTGGGGCATTCCTTGCAAATATCAATCCATTTTCAGCTGTCTAGCAAGAATAAATATAAGATAGGAAACAAAGGCGAGCAAATGAGGTGTGTGAATGCGTTTGTCTTGTTGCTTTGATGATTAAAGGCTGCAGATGGTGCATTAACATGCCAGGTAATTATGACACATAAAACAGTCCAGCTATAATGCAGTCTTCCTCGTGAAGGACTGAACTCGTGGGCTCTGTGTGTTGTTCTAGGCACAAGAGGTGCTAGCCAATGGGAATTTTTTTTTAGGGAAAAAAATTGTGATGGGAGAATCTTTAAACTGCACCCTAATGCACCAGGACAGCTGCCTAGGATACACCTCATTTAGTTGGAATTGTCTCGATTACATTTACGATTCTTCCATTACTGGCCAACATTCCAGCCATCATTTATATTCTCATTTGCTTAACACACGGCTAAAGATGCCCTTCTAGTGAATTGTTTTGTTTTCCTCTCCTCCCACTTTGCTTTGGTTGCCTTCATGTCCAGGAAAGCAGAGCCATTTACAAACAATATAAGCATCTGGCTTTTAGGAGATGACATTCAGGAATGCCTTTCCCGCAATTTACTCAACACTTTTCTCCTCCCATTCAATGACACTTTGGAGAACAATGTGCTCGCTCCTGTACATGACATTTAACTCTGATTTTTGGACTCTTTGGAAAGCCTATCTAGCAGTCATTCTGCAGGTGTGAATCCCCCCCAAAACAAGACCTGATATTTAGGGTTTCTCATGGAAGTTATATGCCAAAGAATGGAAGAACTTGGCTTGTTCAACCTATGCTGAAAATAGAAGAGGACAGAAAAGTAGGATAATGTCAGGAGTCCAGGTTCCCAGCTTGATAACACAGTAAGCGTAGGTAATTAAAAAGGAGGATTTATTGCAAAAACAAACAGAAGCTCACTTGCTTCACACTCACCTCCACACAGACTGCCTCTACACAAATTGTATTCAAATCAGAAGAGACTCTGGTGCCATGGCACCATTCAGCGAGTCCAACACAGTTTGCATGCTACATTGTGAACATGAACTGAGCCCTCCATTTAAGGCTAAATCAGGGGAAGGTTCTTAGGGTAGCGATAGAGCATCTGCTTTGCATGAAAAATGTCCCGGGCTCAATCCTCAGCATCCTCATGTACTCACATGCAGTCACAAGACTTAGATTGGGTTACAAAATGTTTGCATATGTTCATTAAGTTAAGTCTTTGAACCTTAAAGTGGGACTAGTATATGTTTATGTATGGTATGTGTGATACAACATATTTTCATTTTTTTAACTTTTGAAGTGAAGTTCTGTTAGTAAAGCTTTTTGAACCCTTCTTTTTTTGCCGGATAAATTTATTTCTAAACAAGAGTCAGTTTTACAAAGAAAAAAAAGCTTCTTGCTTTTCTTCTCTCCGTTTTTGCTGAGAAAACCAGTAAAGACCAGAAGTCAGGAAACTGACTTTGAAAAACTTACAATAATTTTTAAATCCATTCAAGTTCTATTGTCAAAAAAAGTACGGATTACTGAACCAAAGAGAATCAGAGAGAAGAGAGAAAAATCAAAGATTGACAGTCAAATGGAATAACGATTGTAATGAGGAAATAACAGAGAATAAGTGTGAAATTACCTTTTTGAATGAAATAAGTCATGCCATCTCAACAAGTTTAAGAGACAATCAGCATAAAGTTTTCTATAAATGGTATCTTACCCCAGTCAGATTAAGTAAATGTAATAGGGTATTATCAGATACTTGCTGGCGATGTTCAGCACCTAATAAAAAGGACATGTGGTGGAATTGTAATAAGATTCAGTTTTAATGGAGAAAAAAAGCAGAAGTTTTAAGAAATATATCCTTGCATTCTATATCTGTTTCACCATGGAGGAGACTTTTAGGGTTTCTATGATTTATATGATGTGGTACAGGGGTGGAGGTAGGGAATCAAGAAATTGTAACTAGCTCTGTCATGGCTCAAGTGCCTTGAGAACTGCCTCCCATCCAACTCAATGATGTCACTGAGATAAATCTAGCTCTTCCCATTGTCTGTCCATTCTCAAGACAATAAGGTCAATGGGCTCCATATTCCCATACCAGCTTGGCAGTTTCATTGCCCACTGGAGCAGAGCAACAAGATAGGCTTCTCATCCCTCCAAGGAAAACTTTTGCACCTTCCCCTCTCCAAACACACACACAAATCAAGGAAAGGGGAGCCTTTTTCAGAGGGCAAAAGAATAAGTCAGCCCTCAATTTTGGCTTAGCTACAGTGTTAGACCCCAGGTGAAAGAAAGATATCTCTATATATATCAAGATCAATTTGCAACAGCTATTGGTTTCTGCTCTAATAACAAAAATAAATGCTGTGGGCAAAACAGGCAGATGTTTTCATGGGTGTTAATTCTTTTGGGATCAATGAGTGGTGAATGAAGTTACCTTTAACTCCAATGTAGCTCAACAGGCATTGTCCAATCAAATGTTATATCTTTTGTTAAGGGAATGATTTCCATTCTGAGCATGACACTGGTTCCAGTTCATGCTTCTTCTTTTCCTGCAAGCCAGCCAGTGCATACTCTTCTGCATTTAACTGAACAGCATCATTGTATCTTGTTTCCAGGCCGCCACAGTAAATATTTCCCCCTTTCTACTTCTCAGCGAACTGTGCTAAAAATAAATCTGGTCAAAGCAAACGTAAAGATAAATGTAGAACTTGCTATGTGCTCAGCATAAGAGGATTAGAGGTACTCCTCTTTCTGATAATACAAATTGCAAAGGCTATTTTGTTTGGTTTCATCTGAGCATGCATTGCTTTCCTGCAGCAAATGTAGGGTTGCCATATTTCGCGCACACACACATTCCTAACAGCCACAGACTTGTTGAGCTTTTTAAAGGTAACCGTCCAAATTGTTGAGCTTTATTGGGGGAAACCTAACCCAAAAATAGTGTTTTTAAGCTTTTTGAGCTGTTTCAGCTGCTTTTTCCATTGTGTTGCCATACATTTTGCCAATTCGCCAAAATTCCCTCAGTGCCATTTTTACACCCGAAAACCATGTCAGGAATTTTCCTGACTTATGACAAACAAAAAATGTGTTAGTGGAGATGCAAAAACCAAGGTGGGTGGCAATCAGGCAGCTCCAACACAGCATCATCACAGTGTTTTTACTACACAGAAATAGTGTGCTATTACCCCCCCACACACACACACACTCCCTTGACCTATTAATGAGATTTATGGTCACTTAATTTTTGATGCATGATAAATGAAGTGTTAATTGTGTATTTTTAGTGTTATGTTGTAGTTCTCTGCTTTTTCTCATGTATTTTTCTCATTGTGGTAGTGTCTGTTTAGACTGTTTTTTTTATAAAAAAAATATGTGAACCACTTTGACCCCAGAAATATTTGTGGAAAATGTTCTATATAAATAAACCGACTATTATATTATTTCATGGAGTTTATCCAACCTTTTAACAAAGTTTCAATGTGGCTAGCAAATAAATCATCATAAAACAATATCACGAACACTGCGGCAAACAGTGGAATCAACAAAACAAAACAGTTAAAAAACAAATGCAATACCTCCAAAAAGGCAAATCAGAGCCTTTAAATGAAAAACCACTTCTATTTTCTTATTATTATTTATAAATAACATTCCTCCTGGAGCAAACACATATAGATGATAGATAGATAGATAGATAGATAGATAGATAGATAGATAGATAGATGATAAAGAGAGAGGGGGTTGGGAGGGAGAGGGAGGGAGGGAGGGAGGGAGGGAGATGCATATCTTAAAATTTTACAAATAATTTAAAATGTCTAAATATGAAAAGCCCCTACTGGAAAAGCCCATACAGTTGTCTCTGCTTGTCATCCAAGTCATGGATGGACATTTACGTCTGTTGTACAAACTAGGCCAGATCAATAGAAATATAGCGGCCAGATCAAGGGAAGTCACAGTACTACTCTATTATGCCTTGGTCAGCCCACACCTGGAATTCTGTGTCTAGTTCTGGGCGCTACAGTTTGAGAAGGATGTTGACAGTCTGGAACATGTGCAGAGGAGAGGGCAACCAAGATGATCATGGGTCTGGAAACCAAGACTTATTGAAGGGAGTTTCGTATGTGTAGTCTGGAAAAGAGGAGACTGAGAGGAGATGTGATTACCATCTTTAGATATCTAAATGGTTGTCACATGGAAGATGGAGCAAGCATGTTTCCTCCTGCTCCAGAGTGTAGGACCTGAACCAGTGTTTAAGCACCAGGAAGAACTTTATGACAGTAAGAGCTGTTTGGCAGTGGAACGGACTCCCTCGGAAGATGGTGGACTCTCTTTTTTTGGAGGTTTTAAGTGTAGGTTGGATTACCATCTGCCATGTATGTTTGAGTTGAGATTCCTGCACAACAGGGTGTTGTACTAGATGATCCTCAGGGTCCCTTCCAGCTCTACAATTCTATGAATCAATGGTTCTAAGTTTATTTTTAATGCCCCAGGGAATTTGCTAGTCTGTGAGCAAGCATGCAGGAAAGCTCTTAAGCGCTGAGAGTTTGTTTGGCTAAGCCTGAGAAAGTTTCCCAACTGGACTGAGTCAAAACTTAGTCAGAGACTCTTTATGTTCTCTCTCCCAACAGATTTATCTCAGAATGTAAGGGAAGAAATCCACCCCCCTTTTAGTCACACATTGTTGCAGAAACACTGAGAACTGGATTTAAGATTGGGGGGGGGGGTGTGAGAGAGAAATGCAGATAACTACCAATTGACAGAGCCAGCCATCTGTAGACCTTGCCCAATTAGATTTTTTTGTCAAGTGGAGGACTTCTGCACTTACATGTTCCTAGAATTCCTTCAGAAGTTCATGGAATGTCAAGAGAGGGTCCTTGGTGCTGGCATATGGAACACAGCTAGACTGCATGTCAGTGGACAGGGGTAGACTGCATGGCCCTGAGACTTCTTCCATATGTAAGGAGGGGGTCGTGTGGTCAGAGCATGGATTGTGACCAGTACATCTGAGGGAATACATAGATAGAAATAGAAACAGTTGAGCTGTGAGTTGGTTACGATGGAATTTGTTCTTACAATGAGTAATGATGACAACCAGCTTGGATGGTTTTTAAAAGAGGACTAAACTACTTCATGGTTGTCAGTGGCCGTGTATTATTTCCACTGTTGGAGCCAGTTGAATACTAGTTCCTGGGAATCATGGAGTGTTGTGCTCTGATTTTTAATTGTGGGTTTGCCAAAGGTATCTAGTTAACCAATGTAGAAGAAGAAGAGTTTGGATTTGATATCCCACTTTATCACTACCCTAAGGAGTCTCAAAGCGGCTAACATTCTCCTTTCCCTTCCTCTCCCACAACAAACACTCTGTGAGTGGGGCTGAGAGACTTCAGAGAAGTGTGACTAGCCCAAGCAGCTGCATGTGGAGGAGCAGAGACACGAACCCGGTTCCCCAGATTACGAGTCTACCGCTCTTAACCACTACACCACACTGGCTCTCTTTGAGAACCAAGTGCTAGACTACATGGATCTTTGGCCTGATCCAGTGGGCTCTTCTTTTTTTCTTAAGGTCGTTTCTGTTTTTGCAGAAGAGAAGAGGGAGGAAAGGTAAAAGAGGAGATGCTACGCCACATTTTAAACCACGTGAGGTGCAGCTAATATGTCTGTGATTGCTGCTGCCTAGGAATACAGGAGGAACTAGCAGCAGTACAAAAAAAGTGGATTTTTGAGCCCTTATGGTTGCTAAGAGACATACTTCAAGCCTGGAAGAAAAAATATGCACCAACTATTATACAATGGTTTGAAGACCTTAATGGCCTTGTTACATTTGAACTACTTCCTATAAACATCAACTTCATTCAGATACATACACACATATATATATATTCAAATACTGAACAATTTTACCACAGCATAGTGTCAACACACACACACACACACACACACGAGAGAGAGAGAGAGAGAGAGAGAGAGAGAGAGAGAGAGAGAGAGCTTGTCTAAGAAAGTATTTATATAGCATTAGCTCTGAATCATTGTAACAGAATGTACTTTAATATCACTGCTTCAGAAACAGGCAGTATCAATGCCACCTGGTAAGCAGCAATGAATGTATATGCAAGCACTCTAAAACCAATGAAGCAAGAGTGCATACCTGAATTACATTCCTCAGCAAGGAACAAGTATGCACATATTAAACTGCATAGCCATATTGTGATTACGGCTTCCTTTTAAAATGTTGGCTCTGTGTGTGTGTGCGTGTGTGTGTACGTGTGTGCTTGGAGGGTGGAAGGGACTGACCTGGGAAAGCTTTGCAAACATGTTATTCTGTGATTGGAGCAAGAGCAACAAAATAGATTTCTTTCTCATCTTAAGTGGGGATATATAAGAAGCCATTAGTGGAGATAAAAGGATTGTTGCTGTTCAACCTTCATATTCAAAGAAGAAGAAGGTTTCTTTTGCATGGACAGGCGGAGTCCCCCCAGCCCCAGGCGACCCCCGAGCAGAATAATGACTCAAGACAACGTGCTATGGGGTTAAAATTGGCCACAACTTTATTAAGGTTCAGATGTAGGGAGACCTTGGCTCAGGTATTGGGCGTTTATCCTTCCCAGTCCCCAGAATGTTATCCAGGGTTATCCAGAATGTGTGGGGATTGGGCTAGCTCTGGAGAACATATGTTCAAGCAGACAGCCCCCCCCCATTTCGCCGCCGTTAGAGGGGAGAGCAATGACAACCTCTCAGCGTATGGCCAATGCCTCCCCCAAGACCCCTTTAACGTGGAACCCTGGTATCACCGCTAGGAAGATAGACTAAAGAATTCTGCCCAAGGCCTGTAAACGCCAAAGTTATGACGTATTGCTATGGGAAAGGCGAACACTGCCAATGCAGGAAAATTCCTTTCCGGCCCTTCAACAGTGGCCCTGACGTAGCAGCGCCTGCTTACCTGTGGAAAAGAGATTAACCTGCAAAAAAAGGACTTAACTGAGGGAGGGGAGGGTGGGAGAAGCTCTGGAGCTGACTGCCGCTTCACAGGTAAGCTTCACCTTCAGTTGTGTGGGCTGGGCGGTCCCTCCCCTTACCTGGCTAATCCCCTGGCAATGCCTCCCCCAGGCAGGATTGGGATTATGACTGAGGTAGGTGGAGACCCCAGGTATCCAGCATGGGGAGGATGAAGCCAGCCCGAATTACCAGGAGCCGCACTGGGGTCCAGGGGGCTGTGCGCAACCACGCAAAAGTCGCCCCCCCCATTTGATGTGGGGAGCGGTCATTAAAAGGTTTCTAGAAATGTGCTTCCAAATTGACAAAGAACAACTCCACCCTGAAAAAGCAGCAAAAGTAAAAACCCTTATTGAAATGGAAGGCAGAAGGTAAACCTGCCTTGATGTTTTTGTGCTTTCTCTCATTTTGATTATTATTTTTATGGAAAGCAAACCTCTAGGTCCTAAGGAATCTTCACATGTTGCAATAAACTCATGTAATGGGTAGGAAATAACTCAGCCACTCGCCCCCACGTGACTTGCATTAGATGCCCACTGCTATACTGTGTCATGCATATGTCTTATGGGAAACTGGAAATTTCACCCATGTTTCTTAACTACATAGTTTAGCTATGTGGGCATTGCCCCCTATGGGCAAAGTAGTTACTTTGTTTTAGTCTCAGTTTCCTTTCCTGTTTTATGTATCTATATAATGCCTACAGCAATCTGTCTCAAGGTGAGGTATAAATTAAATAAAATGGTAAAATCACAATAACGTCAATGTAATGCAGCTGATAACCCAAGGACATCAGGAATTAATTCCTGTTATTAAACCACATAAAAGGTTTGAGTGCCTGGGCATGAATAGATCCACAACAGGATTAAACACCCATTTGAAATGAATCACTGCTAACGAGGAGCCAGTTTGCATTAGCAGTGCAAAACCCCATAAGCAAAAGAAAGAAAAGAAAAAGTATTTTGTGTGTGGGTGTGAAATAGAACATAAAGCTTTATTTAAGGGTGTTAAGGTAACATGATACCAATAATCACAAACGAGCCATACTTGCTGTTGGAAGCTGGTTTAGATAAAAGCATTATGCCAAAGTGAATAGGCAGCAATATGGTACGATCAATTGCACTTTAATATGCTCCGGAGAAGCTGACATGTCAAAGCATGGCCAGTTTGATTTGTTGTGACTGGGGCTGCTTTGTCAGAAATCCAAAGCAGAAAAGAAGCCGAGAAACCAACCAAATGGTTACACTTCAGAGAACAGGCATAGCAGGAAACAGGATTATACCCAGCAGAATTCGTACCATGTGCTCTGTGAGTTCCCTTGGCGCTAGAGCTTTGTTTTGCACTTTGATAGTTTGCACTGGTTTTTGTGAGTTTTGTTTTGAGCGAAACATAATAAAATAAAAACTAAACTTGTAAGTTTTTATCACATAATTTTTGATATGTACAGAGATTTGAGTACAGGGGACTGGCTGCACGCCATTCCAGCTCTCATTCTTTCTTTGGGACTCAAGCACACTCACCCTTGCTATGAAATTTTCACTCTGCTGTGATATTTTTCCTCCTTTTCTCTCTCGGCCTGGTTGCTGCACAATCCTGATAGGCTGAGTCAGTCTGGGACAGAATGATGACATCTTTTCTCTTCTCCTCTCCCGCCCCTTTAGGGTTAGATTACAGTAATCAGAAACCTTTGTACAATGACTTAGAGTCTTCTCAACAGAGGACAGAAAACAAATATTTAAAAGTGTGTCTATGTATTTTGTTTATACATTTTAATGCTTTCTCAGAGGCCAGTAATACAGAGGGGGGGAAACATAATAATACATAATAATACTGAGGGGAAAACATGAGACCAGAAAGGCATAAGTAGCTGCCTTTCACTGAATGAGATCTTAGGGTCACGAAGCCCAGTATTGTCCGTGAGACGTACTGAATGTGAAACATTACTAAGCTACAATTCCAAACTTAAAAATGGAAAGCATAACGCTGGTTGGTGGTCAACTGTCTTAAGGCAAATCTTTAAAAATGTAGTATAAAGACTGACAACTGGGAAATACTGACCTGAGAGTGCTCCAGTTGGAGAACAGCCTTTACCAAAGGTATCATGGGCTTTGAAGACACTTGAACTCAGGACGCAAGGGAGAAACGTGCTAAGAGGAAGGCACGCTTGGCAAATCCACACCGTGATCAACTCCCACCTGGAAACCAATGTCCCCACTGTGGAAGGACGTGTGGATCCAGAATTGGCCTCCACAGTCACTTACGGACGCATTATTAAAACCGTGTTTATCATCATTCTTTTTTCATTCGATCGTCAGTCAGAAAAGATACATTTCTCAGTACAAAGTTAAAACATCTAAGACATCTAAAAACTAAAATAAAACATGGGCAGCACCAATAAACCCGCATCAATGCAGTCAATTTTACTCTTACGATGCTTGAGAGCTAGGAAGAGAAATTTGGCCACCAAGAAAGCTGTTTTCCCAGTGGGATTATTCAAAAAATGTACAACCTGACTTTCTCTGGATAGAGAGCTGAGCTGAGATAGCCATGGGGCTATGAGACATTGTCTTAAATCTACATAGAAAGGGCAACTCAGGAGGATATGTTCGGTGGACTCTACCTCACCCAAGGCACAATGGCAAGTTCTCTGATCGTATGGAACTCCCCTGTACCTTCCCCATAATACCGCAGATTCGAGGACGTTCAGTCTGGCCGCAGTGAGGAGTCTGCGGTATTCCACATAGTGGATTACCGCGAGATAAGGGGCTGGTGTGACCTGATAGATCTGCTCCCCCAGGAACATCCCTGGTTTCACGCAGGCTATGTCCTCTTGTATAGCAATATCGCCCAATCTCTGAGCAACAATCGCAGCTCTAGCTTGACTGTATAAAACCGTGTTTATGGAAGACAATCTTACTCGGCTATGAGTGATCGGAGGAGGAGGAGGAGGAAGTTACTGCCCTGCTGAAACCTGCCCCACAATTCTTCAGCTTTTTTTTAAATCCACAAATGAGGTTTCAGGTTTTGTGCCAGATTTGCAGGATGCCCTCAGAATTCTCTTATGATTTCAGTGGAAGAACACCAATGTGGTGCAGTGGTTAGAGAGTTGGACTGTGTCCTGGGAGACCATGGTCCAAATCTCCACTTGGTCATGAAGCTCACTTGGGTCAGTCACCAACTCACAGGGTCATTGTGATGGGGAAATCCAAGTATGCCACCTTGAGCTCCTTGTATATATAATGGTATATAAATGAAATCAATCAATCAATAAATCAACTCCCAAGAGTAATTATGAAAGCTGATCTGGGGAATCTGCCTTCAGGACACAGAAGCAGTGATCTATAGCTCAAATTTCCATGACATTTGCATGTGTAGCTCTTGATGCATGCTCTGGTCATTTGACTGGGAAACTGCTATGTTTTGGGGAACTGGACAACAAAGAGTTTCTCATTGTTCTTCTGTGAGCACCTGCTAGCTTTGTAAGTAACACTGCACCAGGAATGCTGTCTAGGCACTTTTAAAAGAGAAAAAGAAAGCTCTGTCTTACTTGCCAGAAAGTAAGATGAAATAAAAGTCAACCAAATCTCCACAGTGGAGTTCTTTCAGATTTCATAATTATGCTCATATGCCAAAACTACATTTTCCTATAAAGCTTTTGAAAGTTATTATTGGCAGGAGGGGAAATGAGCAGTAAACAGCAAAACTGGTATTTTTTATGTCATTGTAAGTTAACTGCTACTGCAGCAAATAAAATATAATGTGAAAGAAAGCATAATGGAAAATACGCTGTAATGAAACCAAATATATGCATTTCACTGTTTTCTCTTTTAAGAAAAGGTGCTGAGAAATATTTCACAGGTATAATTATTGGAATAAAATACAGCTCAATATGGCCTGATCCAGCACTCTGAACAGGCATGGGATTATTGTGTGTGTGTGTGTGTGTTTTTTCCTAAGAGAAATTTGCACAGTATTTTCACAGACCCAAAAAGTACTGACAAAGGGTGAGACTGGAGGGCCGGCTAGCTCACCTTCTAGTCAGTTGTGATACACACAGACACACACCTGATACATTTTCTCCTCCAAAGAAAGGGGAGACAAAGAACTCCACCCTCATGTAAGCTGGTGATATGATCCCCATGTCGCATGTGCACATTAGGACTGTGATGTTCACTTCTGAAGTTCTGATCCCTCTTGGAAGTTCAGTCTCCCTGCTCATACATGAAAACACTTTGGAACAGGAGATACCTGATAGGAGATAGCAGCCACATGTTCCCAGGGAAATAATCAAGTGGCTCCACCCGAACAGCAGAGATAAACCAGAAAAAGTCATCTTGGGGCTGTTTTCACCTTTGTCATCATAAAAAAGCATTCCTTTTCTGTATGTGACTTTTAAACTACCCCTCAATGTTTCATCTATTTGTTGTCCAAGTCCTGAGCACTAATCACCTCCCAGAGAGAAAATGTAAATGTCTACTGAATCTGGTTTTTAGGGCTCTGTAGTCCAAGAGCAGGTGGCGCTGTGGTCTAAACCACAGAGCCTAGGGCTTGCCGATCAGAAGGTCGGCGGTTTGAATCCCCGCGATGGGGTGAGCTCCCATTGTTCGGTCCCTGTTTCTTCCAACCTAGCAGTTTGAAAGCACGTCAAGTGCAAGTAGATAAATAGGTACCGCTCCAGCGGGAAGGTAAACGGCGTTTCCGTGCACTGCTCTGGTTTCACCAGAAGTGGCTTAGTCATGTTGGCCACAAGACCTGGAAGCTGTCTGCGGACAAACACCGGCTCCCTCAGCCAGTAAAGCCAGATGACCGCCGCAACCCTAGAGTCGTCCGCGACTGGACCTAACGGTCAGGGGTCTCTTTACATTTACGTTTACCTTGTCCCAGTTTAAAGATAAGGAAATCTACTGAGCCTTGGGAACAAGTTAGCTGTGCTCTCTTACCCAACTGAGCAAAAGCACAGACAGATCCCCTCGCTACATAATCTCTGTAATCCCTGGTCTAGGCATGCCGCTCACTTCTACAAAGTAGAAAAGATGATATCCAAAGAAAACAACTAGCATCCCAGCTTTTAAACTATTTTATTTTTCTCCTTAAGAGCAATTTTTACTTATCATTCCCCACTCCTTTTGGAAGTAAGGATGAAACTATCTGTCCGTCCATCCATCCACCTGCCTACTGTATATGCACCCATGAGATTAAATTAAAAGCTTCTTTTCCATCAAATTGTCAGCCATATCATAAAGGCTCAAGAAATATATTTCCAAATGATAAACTGTGGTTTAACTACAAGCTGTTCTTTTGGAATGTATTTTTAAATGAAGAAGAAAAAACCCCAGTATATTTCAAAGCATGCTGTCCAAAGTATAACTGCACACTGACTAAATATAAATGATTTATTAATGTATGGAAATGCCCTTGTTACATTCTGAAATATATCACCTCTGCTATTTTAAAAGGCATGCTTTCATATGAATCAGGGTTTACATTTCAGAAAGTGTTCTCAGATGTCATGGGACAGACAATGAATCCTTCATATTATGCCAAAAATGCCTATGTGTCCAGTTTTATTATTGTCAGATCACTGAGAAGCAGTTGGGTAAGGAAATGCCAAGGAGCTGAAAGCTATGGAGCACACTCCTTTCCTTCCCGAAGAGAAGGCTGGCGAGCCAAGTCAGGATTGGTTCCAGCTTTGATCCACTTTTCAACTAGTTGCTCACCTTGTCAGGTACATCCTCTGTGTTCATGGGTGTCAGATAGAAATGTACAAAACAAATATCGTGTACATTCCTCTATAAATTGGATAGATTTGCTTTAGCTTCAAATAGCTCTGGTCCAAGGTGGTGCCCATCTGAAGTAGCCAGCAGCAAGATGCATGACAAGCCCTGCTCACTTGACAACACTTTATCTGCTAGCCACATCTGCCAGCTGACATATCGCCAACATCAGTCAGAAGAGGTTCACATCTACATGTGAAGGATTTCCTCTGTGAGTACCTAATACTGAATAGGGCTTATGTAGTTTCAGAAATTCACATTATTATTAAAGAATGTTTGTCATATTACTAGCTAGGGTGGAGCTAGTACATTCAGATGACAGCACTAAGAATACATTTTAAAAAAAACCTCCCCTCCACATCTTTGCCCCATGAATAAACCACCCTCCTCTTGAAAATTGGCATTGGGACAAATCTCCTTGTCCCAGGATCACAATCCTGATCCAAATTTCCTCTCCCTCATGTCTGCGTTTTGAAATATCCCACCCTCATTTCACATCTAATTAAGCCCATGGGCTACTCATAGCTACTCTTTACTATTGCCCCTCATTTCTAATAGTAGCAAAATTCAGATAGGGCTAAAATTTTGACATTGGGACAGGCTCATTGCTACAAATTCAGAGATCTGCATAAGAACTCTGCTATGTCCTTCTGTAAAATCGTGGGGTCAATCATCAGATAATTGTTGGCTTGCCCTTCTCCAGTTTCATTGACTGCAAATGGATCCACAAAATCAATGATGTGGGATTAAAATGTACACGGTCATGTTGTTTTCTAGGATGAGCCCAAATTTGCCTGGCTTGCCGTCGTCATTATTGTTGTTTTTCTATCATCCTGGATCATGTTGCGCTCTGGGCATAAATCACAACTTTTCAGTCAAGTACACAACCAAGGCTATGGTACACAGCTTGGGATTTTACTCATGGAGGTAGTGAAAGATAAATCCATTGGATTCCATTGTGGGGTGATTCTTAACACAAGAAATATTGGTTCTTGGCTGCAGTAGATTAAGGTCATAAAGTGCTATCAAATTAAATCACCCAGGCCAAATATTAAGCGAGAAACATTTTGTTTTATTACCCATCTGCAATTTTAATTTTAAAATGTGCAATTAGAAATATACTTAGTTTTTTGTCATCATTTTTTTAAAAAAATTAATAACTAAGAATTCAATCCTGATTCAACAGGTAAAACTATGCTATTAAGTGGGGGGGGGGGGATTCCCACTCTACTCCACTAGTCCCTGGAGCCATTCAGGCTTAATATATAATCCACAGATTACTACAGAAATGAGACAGGATGGAATTAAGGGTAAATACATGAGAAAGTGAAACAGAATGTCAACAGTGGTGAAATGCATGCAAAGTTTTTCAGCAAAGCAGGCAGAACCCCTATTACACTTTCAGTTTATTTTCTGATTCCAGCAAGGCTAGTTTATTTATTCAAAACTTTCACCCCCTATCTTTCTCCAGTCGCTCAAGATGTCTGACATCACAATTAAAACAATTTCCAACATGCTGCGCAAATTGTACAGTTGGATGTCATTTTTATCAAAAGCTGGAGTCTGTGAACATTAAATGACCCCCTCCTCCCCCTTCATGCCCTAAAGTTGACAGGCACACCTAAATTATGTCTTCTGCATCTACATAGCTGTCAGATTTTGAGACTCCAAAAAGAAACAGATCTGCTTCTGACCTATTTCACAAGGCATTTGACCTTTGTTGCCATGACAGTCCCCTCATTCATGGTCTCCTTATGTTTTGTATTCTTAGTTCTTGTTCGTCTGGAAGTGGGAGGGAGGAAGAAAAGAGAAATTATCTGGATGTCTTTAGATCTTTGACTGCTATGAATTTTACATAGGAGCTAAAATCAGTGTGATCCCACCAGTCAAAGAAAACATGGAGTGAAGAGATGTAGGTGTAATCCTTATATCTGTGGACTTTTCATTTCTGCTTGACCAAATCTCCAGCTCAGTGGAGCATGTGGACTATCAGTAGGACTTTTATATATTTATATTTAAGCTGCTTCCCTCAGAAAAACCTCTGGTGGGGAGAGAAAACATCCCTCTGAGCTTACACTGAACCCAAGGAACTCCTCAGTGATTTCTCTAGAGACTGGCATGAGAGGCTATGAGCATGTTCCTTTCTCCCTCTGGAGCCTAATAAGGGCACTGCTTTGCTTTCTGGTATCAAGCTTGCCTTTCAATAAAGAGGGGAAATATATGTGCTAGTTGCCGTAAAGGAATTAATGATGTAACAATTACATAGTCTAAATGGTTGGGGAACCTTTTTTTTTTTAGCCTGAGGGCCACATTCACTTCTGGACAACCTCCCAAGGGCCACATGCCAGTGGTTGCCAGGGTCAAAAGCAAAAGTGAGTAGAGCAGTAAATGTGATTCCCACCCCCCTGTATACCATATGCTGGTTTCAGGGTGGAAGTAGAGCCAGTGGGCGATGGTGGGGAAGGTGGCCTAGAGAGGGGGCAGTGTAGCATGAAGAGATTTCTGGTATTCAGACAGAGAGGCCTGGAGGGCCACTTTCATGCCCCAGGCCTGAGGTTCCACCCCCTCTTGCTTTAGATGCTGTAGACTCAAGTGGGCCTGCCTACTTAAGGTTATGTGCTGTAGGCTTCCCTGCTGGGTTTACATCACTGATCCTGCTGTAAGATGTAGGCAACAACAGTAAGATGATTTTGCTTCTTCAACGGGTCCTTAGTATAGGATCCAACTTAGAACCATCACTACAACCCCCCCCCAAAAAAAAACCAGAACAGGTGTGTGCTCAGTTCCATCTTCTCTAAAGAAGCAGATTTGCTTTTTGGGCACTAAATGGCAACAATATAAACATATGGGTGGGGTATAAATAATAAACATAAAAATTATTATTATTATTATTATTATTATTATTATTATTATTCCTGCTGCATATGTACATGGTGACAGAAAGATGCAGTAAGGTGGTCCCTTCCCGAAATGTTTGTTCTTCGAAACAAAACACGTGAGATCAAGTAACAAAATGACAAACAAAATGAGCATCTACCACTTTTCATTTGTGATATCACCTTACCTATTATAATTAATATACACTCCTTGGGAAGGGAAACCTGGTAGAAAAAGTAACTGTTTTGCATCTAAAAGGTCTAGGTTCAGTCGCTAGCATCTTTAGGTTGCACTGGGAAAGGATATTTCCTGAAACGCTGAAGATCAGCTGCCAGTCAGTGTAGGTAATAATGAGATAGATGGACCAATGGTCTGACTCCGCAGATCAGCATAGCCCCCATGTCCTAGAAGTAATAATTTCTGCACAGAAATGTTAAAAATGGAGCATCATTTCCTTTGAGAAGTTCTTCTTTGACTTGGAGTGCTAAGTGAGATTCTACACATGATCAATCAGTTTTTCAACTACTCCTCAAAATTTCATGTATTTTTCTTCTAAAATCACAGCTCAGAGAGATCAATGTAGAAGCCCGAAAGGTTAATTTTAACACTCTAAGGAACTGTGCAGTAATGATGTTTGTATGACCAACCTCAAAGAAAATTCCTGTACTAAATGAGCTAAAGGGTATGCAGACTCACTTTATATACTCTCTGTGTGTCCTTCTTTCCCATGTTGTGTTGACTGCAATACTTTATTTTTTTTGCAACAGAAGATACTCCAGTTGTTATCCTGATGAATATTTTTATTTAAATGGAGAATTTAATATATATTCTTTTCCTCTGTTTGAAGTTTCTGTTCTCAGAGAAAACTCAATTTGAGCCAAGGGAATTTCACCCATCACTAATCATTATGATTAAGGAGTTCTGAGATACTTAGCCTGGAAACTTACTAGATGATAGATAAGAGCAATGTTGAGGTGATACATTTGACACCCAGTTCTGCCTCTGCATTCAGTCTGAATCAGGATAGGCAGTCCAAATGCTAGACCACTGTCTGGAGGCAGTGAGGAGTTGGATGAGGGCCTATAACCTGAATCTGAATCCTGATAAGATGTGGGTGCTGTGGATAGGCAGTTCCCATGTCCAGGAATTAGAGAGATTGCCTGTTGTAGATGGGGTAGCATTCCCTATGAAGAAGCAGGTGCACTGCGTGGAAGTAGACTTGGTTGGCTTCAGTGGTGAGGAATGTTTATGCCCAAGTATTGCTGTTTCACTTTGTCCATTCTTTGATCAGTACAGTGCCCTGCCAGCAGTGGCAGAGCATATGCCCATGCTGCCCAGGACAGGTGCGTTCCCGAGGAGCATGGAGGGTGCCCTCCCACGTGCGGGATAGCCGCACATGCATCCACCAATCCCACTTCCTTCCTCTCCCCTTCCCGCTCACCTGCCTCCTTCCCGTCCTCTCCCCTGCCTGCCTGTCTCCTCCAGCCAGGAGCATGGGGCAATGGCCAACTGTCAGGGGAAGGGGGGAGCTGCTGTGTTGCGCTCCTAACTGGAGGAGGCAGGCAGGCAGGCAGGGGAGAGGACGGGAAGGAGGCAGACAAGCAGGAAGGGGAGAGGAAAGTACCGGCAAAGCTGCACAGCAGCTACCCCCCGCCCCTTCCCCCAACGGCTTGCGGTAGGCGCGGGAGTCCGAGTCGCGGGCAGGCAGAGCACTGAATGTCACCCCCGCTTAGGGATGACACGCAGAGTGGTGTCCCCACACACCCACTTTCCTCCACCAGTGACTGCCAGTGATCCATGCTCTACCGTAATAACCTCTCAGCTGGACTACTGCAATTCCCACATTGTGGGGCTGCGCTGGAAGATGGTCTAGAAGCTGCAGCTAGTGCAAAATGCCACTGCCGGGCCTGTTACAGGCAGTGAGAAGGGATGTGATTACAGCAGATTTTTGAACTCTGTGCCTGTGCACCACCAGGTTCAATTCAGGGTGTTGGTGCTGGTATACAAGGTCCTATAAAACTTGTGGCCCAAGTCCCCTTGATACCATGTTTTAAAAGCTACAAGGGATGCCCCACTCATTGTGTCATTGGTGGGAGAGGTCCATGGGACAATGACATAATGCATGGCCTTGGTTGTGCCCCCAATGAGATTTGGTATCCCCTACATTGCCAATATTCAGGCATTGACTTAAAATGTATTTATTTTGCCAGGCTTTTAACTGAATGTTTATTGTTCCATGCATTGTTAATGTTCTGTATATAATTTTAATTACTGCTCTATGAAATTTGTATTGTAGTTTAAGACTGTTGTTAGCTGCCCTGCAAGAGGGAGGGGGTATGAGAACAATAAATGAATATCAACCAATACCGCACCCCTTACAAGCTGAAAAATTACATTCCAGAAACAATTTTACTACCAATTTGCCTCTCATAGGCTTTCCGCACAGCTCTTTGTTGTTGTTTAGTCGTTTAGTCGTGTCCGACTCTTCGTGACCCCATGGACCATAGCACGCCAGGCACTCCTGTCTTGCACTGCCTCCCGTAGTTTGGTCAAACTCATGTTCGTAGCTTCGAGAACACTGTCCAACCATCTCGTCCTCTGTCGTCCCCTTCTCCTAGTGCCCTCAATCTTTCCCAACATCAGAGTCTTTTCCAAGGATTCTTCTCTTCTCATGAGGTGGCCAAAGTATTGGAGCCTCAGCTTCACGATCTGTCCTTCCAGGGAGCACTCAGGGCTGATTTCCTTAAGAACTGATAGGTTTGATCTTCTAGCAGTCCATGGGACTCTCAAGAGTCTCCTCCAGCACCATAATTCAAAAGCATCAATTCTTCGGCGATCAGCCTTCTTTATGGTCCAGCTCTCACTTCCATACATCACTACTGGGAAAACCATAGCTTTAACTATACGGACCTTTGTCGGCAAGGTGATGTCTCTGCTTTTTAAGATGCTGTCTAGGTTTGTCATTGCTTTTCTCCCAAGAAGCAGGCGTCTTTTAATTTCGTGACTGCTGTCACCATCTGCAGTGATCAAGGAGCCCAAGAAAGTAAAATCTCTCACTGCCTCCATTTCTTCCCCTTCTATTTGCCAGGAGGTGATGGGACCAGTGGCCATGATCTTGGTTTTTTTGATGTTGAGCTTCAGACCATATTTTGCGCTCTCCTCTTTCACCCTCATTAAAAGGTTCTTTAATTCCTCCTCACTTTCTGCCATCAAGGTTGTGTCATCTGCATATCTGAGGTTGTTGATATTTCTTCCGGCAATCTTAATTCCTGCTTGGGATTCATCTAGTCCAGCCTTTCGCATGATGAATTCTGCATATAAGTTAAATAAGCAGGCTCTATTCTCTCCCACTAAACTATTCTCTATTCTCTCCCACTATTCTCTCCGCACAGCTCTATTCTCTCCCAACTTCCACCGAAAGAGACCCAGTCCTCCTCTCTCTCCCTTGTTGGTCTGGATTATCCAGCTTTGTTTACCTTGTTGATTCATTAGTACAGTGTGATTACAACATTTGTGCCTTACATTATTTACTTTGCCATCATTAGGAATGGAGCCAGTGCTTAAGGCCAGGATGCACCAAAGGCAGTGTCAAAGATGGCATAGAATCAAACAGAAATCTCATATGGGGCTGATAGAATCACTGTGAGTGGCAATATCAAGTCCCAAAAATAATTTAGCACCAGTAATATATAATTCCCACCCACCCCGACCAAAATGTTTCAGGTGATCTTGAGGTGGGAAATGAAATCAGAGAATGTCAGGGTGTGCTGACAGAACTGTGTGGTGAACCACTGAGCTGCAGATGACAACCTTCTTAGTGTAGAGCCTTCTGGACTGACTCCACCCATGCAGGCTGACCAGTGGATGTTTATGGGAAGGAAGGAGTGTAAAGGCTTCCTTTTCTGTCTGAGACTTACCTGAGCAACAAGGTTGTCTCTGTTGTGTGCCTGAGATCTTGGCTGTCGTTCAGTCCTGCCTTGCTCATTGCTTCTACCAATAAGGGAAATGGTTGGAAAGTGCGCCGGGAAATGTGGGACAGCATTTCAGTAGACACAACAGCATCTAACTTCCTTGCAAACAAATCAGAATAAATGCTTAATAAACAGGTCCTCTGAGCATCGAGGGTGCATAAAAAGGATATTATAGAGCAGAAAAAGTTGCAGGAACAAATCAAAAATAATCATGGGGCTGGAGCGACTTCTCTGCATGGTTACAACATGTTAGGCTTTTAGTTTAGGGGGGAAACAGATCCCATGGAAACAATGGCAAGGAAAGGCAGACCAGTGGTACCTCAGGTTCACAGCTGTCACGTTTTCCCTTTACTCGCGAGGAAGCCTATTCAGCATAAGGGAATTTCCCTTTAAAAAAGGGAGAACTTGACAGCTATGCTCAGGTTACAGACGCTTCAGGTTACAGACTCCGCTAACCCAGAAATAGTACCTCGGGTTAAGAACTTTGCTTCAGGATGAGAACAGAAATCGCGTGGTGGCGGCGCAGCAGCAGTGGGAGGCCCCATTAGCTAAAGTGGTACCTCAGGTTAAGAAGAGTTTCAGGTTAAGAATGGACCTCCAGAATGAATTAAGTTCTTAACTCGAGGTACCACTGTAGCTCTAAGTGAACAGCTTGTTCCAACAAAGGTTGGGAACAGACTAAAGCCTTTTAAGACTCTTTCTCCAGGCTACATCCTCTAGGCCAGTGTTTCTGTTATGTACTGAGCTGAATCCTAGAACAATAGGATTCAGAATCAGCAGTCTGATTGGTCCGCAGGAGCCACCCAATCCAACTCCAGGTGGAAGTGAATCCGCAACCTGATTGGCCTGCAGGAGCAGCCAATCAGGCGGCTGGCAGAAGTGAATCTGCAACCTGATTGGCCTGTAGGAGCAGCCAATCAGGCTGCAGGCAGAAGTCAATCCACAACCTGATTGGCCCACAGGTGTAGCCCTGAAGTAGCCAATCATGCAAGGCCCATTGTGTAAATAATGTATATAAGCAGATGGTTTTGGGAAAAGAGCCATTTTTCTTCTTCTCTTCTTCTCCTTGATGACTATGAGCTGAATAAAGAGCATGAAATTCACTCTCGACTCCAAGTATATTTCAGTTTCCCAACCTTGTTCCTCCAGCTGTTTTCGGACTACAATTCCCATCATTCCTGACCACTGGTCTTGCTAGCTAGGGATGATGGGAATTGTAGTCTCAAAACATCTGGAGGCACAAGGTTGGGAAACACTGATCTAGGCTTCCCCACCACTGTAGAGGGCTTTAAAGGACCAGCCCCCTTGCCTGAAGTTGGGCAGTCTTCCTCTATTCCATAGTTTCCTTCCTGGTGCCACTGAACTGGTGACATGTGGTGGGAGTAATTTGGTTCTTCAGGCACCCATGAGGGCCCAGGCTCTGCATCTACTGGCTCTGATGATCTGGAAGGTCCTTCCAGGGGATTCTGACCAATAGCCTCAGGCGCCATGGTTTCCTTATCTCCTCCAGCAAGTCAGCTCAGAGCTTTGCAGCTTTTGACTCTGTCTGGATTGTTGCTGAATTCGGGGTTATGATTTCGGCTTCTTCTTTCTTCAGCCGAGTCCCCATTACTCGTACCTGCTTTATTCAGGCTTTATACAGCCTTAGGGTTTTTTTGAAAAGCAGATTCATTTATTTACTATGTTAATATGCCATCAAATAGCAATATTCTCTGGGCAGCTCAAAGCATCAATATTCCAGTCACATCTAGTTTGGCCCAAGGTAATGGACTGAAAATCTACCTAGGCTTATTTTTTTGTTGTTTGCTTAATTCCCAATTACATTTTCCATTGAGATAATATTTTCTTAGTCTCAATTCCCTTTTCTTTCTTTCTTTCCTTCCTTTAAAAAAAATAAAATTCATTTGGCACTAGGCCAGTTGAAATGATGCCCTGTTTTCATTCTTCAGCAAATGGCTCTGGTTTGAAAATCTTAACATTTCATTCATGGCTATTTGTTCGTGCATTTAGTACACATCCCATCTGTGTGCTGTGTAATTTCCTAATGAGAGCATTATAAATGCCTGGAGGCTCATTAAATGCTTGGCTTTTTTTCTGGGGTTGATGGGGATTAAATATGAGGCACATTTTAAATATTTAATGTTTTGACATGAATCTGGAGGAAGAACCAGACCTTTTCCGACTCTTATACAAAAGAAATGCTTCTGCAGTACCCCAGCCACAATCCTGCAAGCAACATGCTAAAAATCCAAGTTCTATCCCCACAATAGACTTAAACTGGTCTAAACATGTGAGCATAGGGCACCTGCTGACATAAAGAAACAGGGCTGTATTCCTAAATCTATTCCAGGGTTTTGGGATAAGCTGTTTGGAGCTTGGGGGCGGGGGATTGGCAAAAAATTGTCTCCTTCTACCGTGTTTCCCTGAAAATAAGCCAGACCCTGAAAATAAGCCAGACCCCGAAAATAAGCCATACTCCGAAAATAAGCCATATTGGTAGGCGCTATGGAGACTGGACCATACTTCATTAAAAAAATAAGACATCCCCTAAAAATAAGCCACCGTGTGTGTTTTTTTGAGGAAAAATAAATATAAGACGGTGTCTTATTTTTGGAGAAACACAGTATGTTCCACTGACAGAAGTCCCCACTGGATCCAATAGGGTTGCCATATTTCAAAAAGCACAAACCAGGGCCCCCAAAAAGTTCACCTTTGAAATCCCATTAATGTCTGGGAAAATCCAGATGTATGGCAGCCCTTAGGATCCAAGAGCCTTCCATCAGCAGAGGACACCATTGGATACAATCCAAAGGCAGGCCCACAAATCATCCCCTTTTCTGAAGGAATGGAAATGGCAGCATGAAAATTACATAAATCTCTCACTGAATTTATTGAACTCTGGGAATATTTCTTCAGTTTTTAGATCGACCTAAGAAAAAGGAAGCAAGTAAGTGGCCTTCAGTGAGACAGCTGAAGACATTCCTTTGGATCATGTTGGAGCTTAAGATCACATATACTAGGCATGTCCAAAGTCTGTTTTGGGGGGTGTCAGGGGATTGTTGCGGCTACTCTCGAGTAAAGACGCTCCAGTCCGCTCTGTCTTTAAGAGCTTTATTGTGCATATTATTTACAGTGCAGAGATATCAGAAAACATGACTGCCTAGTCCGATTCAGAACCCGGCAATGGCTTCCGTCACGTCTTGGACCAGCATAAAAGTCTGGGCACCCCAAAGCGCCGCCCCCTAGCCCTGTGTGTGGGCGCGTGCCTCAATTTGGGCGGCGGAAGGGGCTGCGTTCCTTCTCCTGTCTTTTGGCTGGAGCATTGCCGAGGCTCCGACACCTCGCTGCGCTGTCCTTCCCCCTGAGTCAGTGCCAAGGCTCTAATATATCCTGGAGCCCCCTCTCCACTCCGCTCCATTCCTCATTCCCTCCTCCTGACCCACTGCTAGTGCTGTCATTGGGCGAAGTGCTGGTCAGGATGACTGGGGGAGGGTCCCTGTAGGGAGTCCCCTTGACAGGGGGCCTAATCCGGCCTGCCAATCAATTTAATCCAGCCCAACAACTATGGGGTAAACTTCAATCCTAAAAAAAAGCTCAACAACTTTAGTTGGCCCTCCCTCACGCGCGTTCCTTCCATCAAATCTGGCCCTCTTTGAAAAAAGTTTGGGCACACCTGATATATGTGGATGCCAAATGTCCATAGCCCTGATCAGAGATTCAGTCTAATAGCATGAGGTGACAAAGTTTGTAAGGGCTGGAGTCACATGTGCCATGGGCACCAGACCGCTCCATCCCTAACCTCTCCATATTGAACAGGAAAGTGTGGATGGGACTTCTAGGTATGTTTGGATGGTCACATCCAAAGAAGCTTCCACATGGTGGGGAATCCTGATAAGGCAGGGTTCAGGATCACAGAGACGCTTCAAAATACATTCACCTGTACATGTGTCCCTAGCCCCCAACAAACTTTGTTTCTTCGTGCTTTCAGGCTGGATGCCTGAATAAAGCCCATGGATGTTCCTTATCCCAAAGCCATGCAAACTTCACAGTGCCTTGCACAAAACTTGCAAATTTAAAAATGGAGGATTTCCAATGTGCTTCAGAAACAAGACCTTGCAATTCTAGTTCTGTTCACAATACCAGCTCAAAACATGGCAAGTCCATTTTACACCACTGTTTTGCAAATTGCGTTTGCATGTCATTCTACACATCAGTACAGATTGGCATGTTTATAAGTCATATGGCTTACATTTTCAAATAGGTTCAAAACTGGTTGAGGGAGGGCATGCAACAAAAAACAGTATTTCTCAAGAAACTACAGCATAAATGTGAGAACCATCATGTGTACATGGCTTTACAAACCAGTGGTGGGAGCACACTGGATGTGGAGTAAATGGAAGTGTGGACACAGCCTCAATTCTTCAAACAATGGGTGGAAATTTGGACAAGAATTTTTAAAGCATCTGTAAGCCAAATGGAAATTCATTCATTTCATAATTATCCCCCTTGTCTCCAAACAGGTAGCCTTTTCAAGTGTAAAAGGCATGTGGATCAGATCATGTGATGATCATCATCAGGGTGATGCTTTAAACTGGTTTTAAATCTCTACCTAGTAGCAAACCAGTATATTTTAATTGTTTCAGCAATGTTCAGGAAACACAGAACGGGAAACCTGACCAATTATTCAAATCATTCTCTTGTCCGGGTGACTAATCGCTCTGATTTAAATCAATCTATCCTGCCTTGCAATGAAGCCGGAAAAGGTGAGTCCTCATTAAACTGTTTGGCAAATTTCTAAGATAAAGATTTTGCTAAACATAGATTACACAGTCTGGGCATCTGTTTTTATTTGTCTGATTGGGGCTGTTGCTTCCCAACAACCCTTGGTTTAATGTTCAGATGTGGTTTATGCCCTGTTGACATTCCAGCCCATTTGCTCGGAGGGCATGCTTCCCATTCAGAAGTGGCTCCAAAGACTTGGCATTGCAATTGGGCAATGTCTGGGCACCAGCTAAGCTGCATCTGCTCTGCCAGATGACACACCTTTGGGTCAGTGGATATGCCAGTTCAACCACCGCGTGTCTCTATTTCCTACAACATCTGCTGAAACTATCAGCCAAATTTTTTAAAAAATAGTACACAAGGGGAAGGCATGCTGGGTATTTGCTTGAGGCTGCTTCTGATTTCCCAGGCTGTGTTAAATGGAACAGATTCAGGTTCAACAGTAGAAAAATGGATTCTCCTGGTAAAACCCACATCACATCTGGCAATCTCCAGGAAGAAAAGATAAACCTAAAAGACCGCCTGCCCCTGTATATGCATGTCAGATTATGTAGGTTTACTAGGGAAATTCTACTTATGGTACTGCATCTTGCAGAATTATAGAGTGCAAGAGAAGAACTGGCCCCCTGAGGCACCCCCCTCTCACTTGTGGGGTGTCTCAGGGTTCTGTCCTCTCTCCCATGCTTTTCAACATCTACATGCAGCCGCTGGGAGAGATCATCAGGGGGTTGGGGCTGGGTGTTCATCAGTATGCGGATGATACCCAGCTCTACCTCTCTTTCAAATCAGAACCAGTGAAGGCAGTGAATGTCTGTGTGAGTGTCTGGAGGCAGTTGGAGGATGGATGGTGGCCAACAAATTGAGGTTGAATCCTGACAAGACAGAAGTACTGTTTTGGGGGGACAGGAGACAGGCAAGTGTGGAGGACTCCCTGGTCCTGAATGGGGTAACTGTGCCCCAGAAGGACCAGGTGTGCAGCCTGGGAGTCATTTTGAACTCACAGCTGTCTATGGAGGCACAGGTCAATTCTGTGTACAGGGCAGCTGTCTATCAGCTCCATCTGGTATGTAGGCTGAGGCCCTATACGCCTGGGGGCTGTCTCACCAGAGTGGTGCATGCTCTGGTTATCTCTCGCCAAGACTACTGTAATGCGGCTACTTTTGAAGGTGACCCGGAAACTACAACTAATCCAGAATGCGGCAGCTAGACTGGTGACTGGGAGCAGCCGCCGAGACCACATAACACCGGTCTTGAAAGACCTACATTGGCTCCCAGTACATTTCCGAGCACAATTCAAAGTGTTGGTGCTGACCTTTAAAGCCCTAAACAGCCTTGGTCCAGGAGCATCTCCACCCCCATCATTCTGCCCGGACACTGAGTTCCAGTGCTGAAGGCCTTCTGGCGGTTCCCTCGCCACAAGAAGCCAAGTTACAGGGAACCAGGCAGAGGGCCTTATCGGTAGTGGCACCCACCCTGTGGAACGCCCTCCCACCAGATGTCAAAGAGAACATCAACTACCAGACTTTTAGAAGACATCTGAATGCAGGGAAGCTTTTAATGTTTGATGGACTAATGTACTTTAATATTTTGTTGGAAGCCACCCAGAGTGGCTGGGGAAACCCAGCCAGATGGGTGGGGTAAAAATCTTCTTCTTCTTCTTCTTCCTCTTCTTCCTCTTCCTCCTCCTCCTCCTCTTCTTCTTCTTCTTCTTCTTCTTCTTCTTCTTCTTCTTCTTCTTCTTCTTCTTCTTCTTCTTCTTCTTCTTCTTCTTCTTCTTCTTCTTCTTCTTCTTCTTCTGCATTTACCTGAACATCTGCTTAACATCCCTCATTAGACCTTCCATCTCAATGTAAGGAGGTCTGAAATGGATCCAATATGAACAGGGACATTTCAGCAGGGCTTGCACACTCACCTCTCCTCACTTTTGGCCCCCCGCCCCCACTCTGGAACAGGGCTATAGATAACAATCCAAAGCCATGAAAAAGAGAGAGAGAAAATGAAACCTTGGTGCTATCCAACCGCAAGAAGAACTGCTTGCTGATATCAAGGAAAGTGCTACATGTTTCTTGCAGAAGAGAAAGTGCTTTTCTGACAGCTGCAGAGGTGTCCAGAGCCCTTTGTGCAAATCCCACCAGGGTGTGCCATAAACCAGTGTCTGAGCCAATATGCTACAAGAAGCTGAAGGAGCCACACTGTTAACCTCAGAGCGTTCCCTCCACCCTTTAGACTGCTCATTCTGTATCACTTGGTTATTCCTCTCGTCATTTCCCTTGCACTGGTTCTGTCAACTTTGTCAAGATTCATTCCACCTCCTAGCTTCTTATGACAAAAGTAGTTTGGTAGTGACGGGCAAAACGGTTGCTCTTGGCTTTCCCCTCTCTCTCTCTCTCTCTCTCTGCCTTCCGCACTGTCAGATTTATCCTTCTGCACTTCCTCACATTACAGTCCTTCACTCTGATTTCAGCGCTGGCTTTGTTTGATGGGCCTTAGATTTCATCCACTGGATGAGTACAATTTATTCAATGACTGCTGTTGCTCCCCTAGGGCTGTGCAAAGCTGGTAAGAGGCCCAAGCCAGATGGGAAATGTAAACCCTATTTCAATAATCTTCCCCACGTTTGCCTCTACCAGGGGGACTCAAAGTAAAGGTAAAGGGACCCCTGACCATTAGGTCCAGTCGTGACCGACTCTGGGGTTGCACGCTCATCTCACATTATTGGCCGAGGGAGCCGGCGTATAGCTTCCAGGTCATGTGGCCAGCATGACAAAACCGCTTCTGGCAAACCAGAGCAGCACATGGAAACGCCATTTACCTTCCTGCTGTAGCGGTTCCTATTTATCTACTTGCACTTTGACGTGCTTTCGAACTGCTAGGTTGGCAGGAGCTGGGACCAAGCAACGGGAGCTCACCCCATCACAGGGATTCAAACCGCTAACCTTCTGATCAGCAAGCCCTAGGCTCAGTGGTTTAACCCACAGCGCCACCTGGGTCCAAAATCCTATTGCGCCCAGCTGCCCCCCTTCAGTTCCAGCCTGCCCACTCCACCACTAGATGTTGCATTTTGCCAGTGGCAATTCACAACAGAACTTTGAGAGCAAGGGCTGCAGTGCCAGTGCAAATCTTCAATCACTGGATTATCCATCAAATGTGACTCCAGTTGATTCTTGCACCTGGTTCATACCTGCATGCTTAACACTTGGTTCCTCTATATTAGATGAAGGCAATGGTTCCTAGCCTGTGCATTGTGGCCCACAAGTGGTTCAGGAGTTTTTAATATGGTTGGCAGTCACCTCAAGTAGCAGGTGGGGCGGCAGATTTGGATCTGGGTGCCACACCTATTTCCTGCCTGCTTGCTTGGCGTAGCAACACCTCTTCTACCCTGAGGCAGTTTCTTCATATCCCATTCTATCCTTCATTCAGGCAAGCACTCATCTCACACACACCCTTCCTTGACTCCCACAACATACCATCTCTTAAGTATTTAAGTGGGACACTGGGGGTCAATGGTTTGATACAGGTATGGGAAGTATGGTGCCATGAAATGGGGAGGAGAGATGCTGTGGTGAAACTAGGGGGGTGAAATAGAGAAGAAAAGCAGGGGGGAGGATTCCCCCCTCCACCATTTTCCTTCTCACTTCCCTTCCATAACAGTAGCTGCATTGGTACAGTATATTGTACTGAAAGTAAAGAAATAATTTCTCTGCATACCTTTTTCAGGGTAACCTCAGCAAAGCAGGGTTTAATTCTAAGTAGACCAGCATAGGATTGTGAATTCTATTCTGAAGCAACTATGGCTAACTCCGGAACTCAATGGTAGAGCATCCATCTTAACATGCGGAAGTTCAATCCCTGGCATCTCCAGGCAGGGATGGAGAGACTGAAACCTTGGACAGCAACTGCCAGTCATTTTAGAATAAGATGGACTCTTTTTGCCTGACTTGCTATAAGGCAACTTCCTGTGTTTCTGTGAAGCAGGGTGATCTATATTAGGTATCTTTTTAAAAAAAAATTGTCTCTCATTCTGCCCACCATCATTTGGTCCCTGGGATATTACCTCCTAGGAAATGTAGCCCTTGGGACAAAAATAGGTTTCACTTCCCTGCTGTAAATGCAGTACAGAAAGTAGAAGTGAGTGAGTCAATACAGCCAATGCAACTTTGGAATCAATTTGCATGCCTAGAAAAATGCAAAAAACCAGGCCCTCCAAGTGCTCCTATTTTTCTGGGACGGTCCTGGATTTACAGAAACCAACCCAGTTTCTGATTTGATCAAGGAATGCCCTGCATTTCTTCAGGATGTGCCTATTTTAATCAGAGAAATGTTGAAGGGTATATAAATTGTGTAACTTGTAGAGGTGGCCTTCTCTAATTAGTCTGCAACTTTCTGAATGCATTGGTTTCACTTTATCTGTTCTCCGCCTTGCAAACCTGGTGTAAGATCACAGTGTCAAATAAGACAAAGACATGCTTTGTGATTGTTATATCCTATGTCATAATTTTCACTTCTTTGTTTCTTGACAGACTTGAAGCTTATGAACAAAGCCTATTTGTAAATTAATTCCTATTGCTCGAATTAACTAACTTGTTCCTTTATTATCCTGAAAGGCAGGAAGCATGGTTAAATAAACATTAGCTGCAAAATGTAACATAATTTTTGTTCCTTTCTTCAAATTGTTCAAATTATCATCTATGCTTAAAGAAAAAAAAATCGTGTACAACTTGAAGCCTTGCCCTTAGCATTTTATGCTCTAGTTCATCGAAATAAGTATACCTTGTTCAAAAGAAAAGAAAGAACAGCTTTCCAAAGACAAACTAAAGTGAATGTGACATATTCATACCAATCTGCATTCATAGGTTATTTTAATTTTAACGGGAGGGTGATAAGCAGGGATGTAAGAAAATATAGTTTTCCATTCTGCTTGCAGTTGTCATACTTCAGCGCTGTTTCTGCTCTGCTGCAGCTTGCCTTCCACAAAAAACTCAGTTATTTGCAATTGTTGTTGTTGTTGTTGTTGTTGTTAATTATTATTATTAATTTTGTATACTGTCCTTCATCTGCAGATCTAAGGGTGGTTCACAACATTGTCTGCTGTGGCAATATTACATGACTGAACTAATTTATGTAATTATTGAAGTAAATTACATAAGTTATGCTGTCATTGCGTTATTTCACTAAATTCATTTTAGCACAAAGGAAACACAAGGCAAATGGGGAGGGGAGCATAATCAATTGCATATCGTTTGTGGACAGAGAGCAACAATAACACTGAAAACCAGTCATATTCGCTGGATTGATTTCCGTTCCATGAATGGTACAAATAAATGAATATCAGCAATTTCTGCTCCCATTTCTGTTTTCATTAGAATTCTCTGACATTCTTGGAGATAACCACGTGGTTTAATCTGCCACTGAAATCCTTGGAAATTAAATGTTCTTGACTCTAGTTGGAATGTGCCCAGTAAGAGGGAATTCTGGAAGTTTTGAATGAAGTGGAGCCATGAGTCAACAGCCCTTGGAGGTGATAATGATGAA
Organism: Zootoca vivipara; assembly: GCF_963506605.1. Classification (NCBI taxonomy): domain Eukaryota; kingdom Metazoa; phylum Chordata; class Lepidosauria; order Squamata; family Lacertidae; genus Zootoca; species Zootoca vivipara. The sequence continues at coordinate 46,864,895 of NC_083280.1, read as the reverse complement.
TATAGAATCTCTATCGTGGAAATCAAGAACCTGTGTTCCTATAAAATGCTGAAGATTTCTATTAAAGGAATAAACTCAAAACCATAATATATGGAAATACTTGGAGGGAGGGGAGAAAAGAGTTCAAAATGTTAACAAGGTCTGTCTGATAGAAGCCAATTGATGTGCCTGGGCATTTACTCTGAAGTGCACCCAAATTTCACAAAAAGCCCTTTATTAACATACTAACATCCCACCCCTTAATTGCCTCTTAGTTTCCAGCACCTTAATGCATTACTGGAAAGATATTAAATAAAAAAATTCCTTCCAGTAGCACCTTAGCGACCAACTAAGTTTGTTATTGGTATGAGCTTTTGTGTGCATGCACACGAAAACTCATACCAATAACAAACTTAGTTGGTCTCTAAGGTGCTACTGGAAGGAATTTTTTTTTATTTTGTTTCGACTACAGCAGAGCATCATGGCTACCTACCAGTAACTGGAAAGATATTGCTTGACCATGCCATTAGGACCACAGAGAAGAGATTGGAAAGGAAATTCTAAGTATTATTCCACTGGGATGCTATGGAAAAAAGCAGGGGCAGACTTTGGTCCTTCAGATTTCAGTGGCACCCAACAACACCTATCGCCTTCCAGTCTACTCAATTCACTACATCATGGTTGTGAAGTCCTGTGGAACCCCCTAGGTTGGGCACTCAGTGTGATGGAATTGGTTGCACTGCCCTAAGTTGGCCTCTGGGTGTAACTTACATGAAAGGCTCTGTTCTACCAGAGGCAGGTTTGGGGATCTCAAATTTCAGTGGCATCCTGTGTGAAGCTAAAATCCTGCCTGTCCCTGCCTTTCGTGCTCAATTCTACAGCATTGTTTTGGCAACCCTGCCTAGGGCAACAATACCGGCCACGCTACCCTAAAACCACCTCTGGTTCTACACTATTATTCAAGTTGAAGGAGCTTTGGATTCTTTGCATCCAGCTACCCTAATGGATGGGACACGGGTGGCGCTGTGGGTTAAACCACTGAGCCTAGGGCTTGCCTATCAGAAGGTCGGCGGTTCGAATCCCTGCGACGGGGTGAGCTCCCGTTGTTCGGTCCCAGCTCCTGCCAACCTAGCAGTTTGAAAGCACGTCAAAGTGCAAGTAGATAAATAGGTACCGCTCCAAGCAGGAAGGTAAACGGCGTTTTCATGTGCTGCTCTGGTTCGCCAGAAGCGGCTTAGTCATGCTGGCCACATGACCCGGAAGCTGTACACTGGCTCCCTCGGCCAATAATGCGAGATGAGCGCCGCAACCCCAGAGTCGGTCACAACTGGACCTAACGGTCAGGGGTTCCTTTACCTTTTTACCCTAATGGATGGTGCATCAACAGCAGCGCAACTGGATGCCTTCATATACCCCAGCTGTAACAAAACAAAATCTCCCTTATTGGTCCACGACTTGGATGATGGGCTACGACTTGGTTAATGGGCTTGAGGGCATCCTGAGCAAGTTTGCAGATGACACCAAATTGGGAGGGGTGGCTAATACCCCAGAGGACAGGATCATACTTCAAAATGACCTTAACAGATTAGACAACTGGGCCAAAGCAAACAAGATTAATTTTAACAGGGATAAATGTAAAGTACTACACTTGGGCAAAAAAAAATGAAAGGCACAAATACAGGATGTGTGACATCTGGCTTGAGAGCAGTACATGTGAAAAGGATCTAGGAGTCTTGGTAGACCACAAACTTGACATGAGTCATCAGTGTGATGCAGCAGTTAAAAAAGCCAATTCAATTCTGGGCTGCATCAATAGGAGTATAGCATCTAGATCAAGGGAAGTAATAGTACCACTGTAGTCTGGTCGGACCTCACCTGGAATACTGTGTCCAGTTCTGGGCACCACAGTTCAAGAAGGATACTGACAAGCTGGAACGTGTCCAGAGGAGGGCAACCAAAATGGTCAAAGGCCTGGAAACAATGCCTTATGAGGAACGGCTTAGGGAGCTGGGTATGTTTAGCCTGGAGAAGAGAAGGTTAAGGGGTGATATGATAGCCACGTTCAAATATATTAAAGGATGTCATATAGAAGAGGGTGAAAGGTTGTTTTCTGCTGCTCCAGAGAAGCAGACACGGAGCAATGGATTCAAGCTACAAGAAAGAAGGTTCCACCTAAACATTAGGAAGAACTTCCTGACAGTAAGAGCTGTTTGACAGTGGAATTTGCTGCCAAGGAGTGTGGTGGAGTCTCCTTCTTTGAAGGTCTTTAAGCAGAGGCTTGACAGCCATCTGTCAGGAATGCTTTGATGGTGTTTCCTGCTTGGCAGGGGGTTGGACTGGATGGCCCTTGTGGTCTCTTCCAGCTCTATGATTCTATGGTCGCTAGAGCCACAGCAGGTGCTGCAACCTTCCAAAAGTCTGACTTCACACCCGAAGGCGCACTCCTCCATTGTCTCCCAACACAGACAGATACCAACAACAACCTTAATGGAAATGTGTAGCTGAGTAAGTTGTGCAGCTTGGAAGGGATCCGGAAGCTGTCATTAGGTGAATTGAGACCCCATCCACAAAAAAAGAAGACCAAACAGTACCCTCCAGCAGGTATGCACTTTCAGGTTTTCCCAGCAGTCTATCTGCTGCAAACTGGGATTATAGTTTCTATGGCTAAGTGTTAATTTACAGATCCAACTCTGATTTCCCCCTCCAATCCCTCCCCCACTCATTAACTTCAGACAGGCTACATAACAGAGATCTGCAGTATACAGGAAGCACTTTGGACCACAGAAATGGGAAACAACCATATGTAATAACAAACAAAGAGAGCATTTCAGCCTTTCCATGTCAAGAGCAATATCGTTTATTAAAGCATCCAATCAAGTATAAAAAAATGGGTAATAATAATAGTAAATGCCATTACGGTCTATAATTTGAGAAATATAAAGAGCAATTTCATACCAATGTGTTTGAGTACATCTCTCTATTTATATAAATATATGCAAAAACATCAGACAGGAACGGTATTCAGAAAAACTCTATTTGAGCACCACAGGGGGCTATGGTGATTGGTGAATATTATTTTCTTGTTTTTACATGGATACTGTGATGTGTGTGCGTGTGTGTGTGCCACGCACAACACAACTGGGGGAGGAGGGAGATATAATGTTAGTGTCCTCAATCTGGCTAGGCTGGAAGAATATAGATGGGGCACAGAATAATAATGCAAAACAACAACAACAACAACAACAACAACAACAACAACAACAATAAAGCAGAGAGAGGGTCCTTAATTGCTCTTTCAGGAACAGTGAAGGAAAAAGAGCTTGAGGAATACTTAAAGTGTGGATGACCAATGAAAATATTAGTGTCTTCCTTGCCACCCTTTGCTCACACATATGATAATAATTTGATAATAATCTGTAGCTATATTCCTAACTATCTGCTGCTTGTATTGTGGAACCAGAAATCCTTAACTGCCCCCCCCCCAATAGCCATAGGTACATTGTTTGAATGTATGAAGAGCTCTACTGAATCAAACCACAGCATCCTCGACCCACCAGGACAGCATGCTGGGACCACAACACTCACCTAACCTCACAGCAATGGAGTCGCTAACACTTTATATCAGGAAGGGGGAGGGCATGGCATAAACACACTGACAGAAGAGCTGCCAGTGTGTTTGCATCACACCAACCTCCCCACATTTTCCTGCTCCCCCTTTCCTCCCCAGTAAGCAGCAGCAACTCACCTGTCGGGAGTTCAGGTGAGAACCACCACTGCAGCTATACTGTCTGATTTCAACTGGTACACATTGCCTCTGCCAGCAGTGGTAGAACATAGTCATAATGGCCAGTGGCCTTTGATAGTCATACCCTCCATGAATTTGTCTAATCCTTTTTAAAGCATCTGCATTGCTTCTCCTTGAAAGAATTTATCCACTAACATACTGCTTGCATTACTAACATGATGTGACAGTGAGCCTACGCACTCACAGAGCTGTTGCGGCAAGATGTAAACACGAATTAAGGTGAATAGGCTCTGTTTAAGAAGATGTACAATTCCAGGGCCAAACTTTGTATTATGTTAAAACTTACATTTTTGGAGAGAAAGCGCTGATCTGGATCACACTCTTGGTCCAGGTTGTGCTCAGCCCTAGTTTCCTGCCAACAAAAACCCCTGTCCACTCAGTAGCTATTTGCCCCCAAAGTTTCTGGGAAGGCAATTGTCTGGGGGAAAGCAGTAAAGAGAGCACTGATTAAGCATGTCCAAATCAGGGATTCACATAACTGCCACTCCAAGTGTCCCTCTTTTCCAGGGACAGCCCTGATTTAGAGAAGTCATCCCGGTTTCTGATTTGATCCTGGAATGTCCTGCTTTTCCTTAGGACATCCCTATTTTCATTGTGTGTGGAGGTCCCCAAAACCACCCCTCAAATAACTCACCACATAGACAGAATTTTTGTTTAATGGTTTTTGGCATGAATTTTGGCCACAACTTTTATTTAATACAAAACATGTGAGTGGTTGCGTAGGCATTGGTTCTCAACTGTCACCTAAGGACAGAAATAATAATAACTTGCCTTGCCAACATGGGGAAATCCTACAGGGAGAGACGGGGACCCGGGTGCAATGAACTCTCCCCTCTCCCTTCAGGCTCCCAGGGGCCTCAATACGCCTTCCTGGCCCCCTACCTTGGGGTTACGGACACAGCATAGAGCCCCTGTATTCCTGACCGGGATTTCCCCAACCACGCAGGCATAAACTTGTGGCCAACATAATCAATAAGACCCTTTAATACAACCAAAATAACCAATGCCTAACCACCAACCTTACAAGTTGTGACTATTTGCTATGCGGTAGGCAAAAAACCAGATGGCACCAATCAATCAGCCAAATGGAAAACAAAATCCTACCAGGCCCCTGAATACAGGCGACCCCTTGAGAGGCACAGCAATGTCAACACAGAGGCCTAAAAACAGCGGAGGGAGGGTGGAGATCAGAAACGCAGCCAAAGAGAAAGAGAAACCAAGCATTTAGCCATTTATACCCCAGGGGTTGGACTTACCACTTGCAACATGCTATTTTGCCCAACAACAGCCCAGGTCCAATTGGACGGTGGCCACTCATGCCCCCACCTTTGACCCAGGAGTGGTTTGCTAGCGCCCACCGCAAATCGTGCTCTCTATGATAGAGAACCCGCATTGGAGAAAAATTGGGAAGGTATGGAATTATCTGAGCCCCCGAGCTGTCTGAAGGCAATCCTGCATAGGGAAGGGTTTTTTTTTTTTTTTTAAAGTGTGATGCATAAATACTAAAATTATCATTATGGAATGGGACCTCCCTAGTTTCATTGGAGAAATGTTGGAGGGTATGAAAGTGGCTAGTTTAAGCATGCCTTTAAAACAAACCTGTTTGATGTAATATATAGCTATTACCCTGCTGTGAATTCATGCAATGTGATAAACTAGGTTTGCAGGCCAAAGCCTCGGATTCTGTGATCAGAATATAGATATGAAAATGTGGGTTTTTTCCTATTTAATATGGACTGCATAATTTTTCTTTGCATTGGAACATATTTTTCCCCAATGCATTAGTTTGTTTACTTATTTATTGAATAGCTGGCTGGCAGCATAAGGGAAATCTCAGGTATGGATGTACTAAAATTGAGAATTCTTCATTTTTGAAGTAGGATATAAGTAATTGGCCATTCCATTGTGTAGGCAGCTACTTCTGAGACTTCTGTTCAAGTAATCTTGAAAATACCGTGTGATTTCAGCTTTTGAGATGAGCAAATATGTTAAAAATTTGACACTCTCATCCATGCTTTAATTTTGGTGCTTTGAATCTGACAATAGTTTGTTCTTCCTTTATTTACAAATGAAGCACTTTTAAAAAAGTGTTTCTACTGATCTGTTTGGTTCAAAACCAAGCCATCAAACATCTTATTTTTAAATAGTTTTTTTTTCTCCCTACAAACATGTTGCTTATAAGCAGAAGCTAACACTTTGGGGTACTTTCAATTTTGAGGACTTTTTTTTTAATTGTTCTTGAGAGAATGTCTCTGGATGGGTTAAGGTCTGGTAGATGAAGATATTTTTGCGTAATAATGGAAGTCCAGGTTCAGGTAAAAACAAGCCTTGAGTAGAAATAAAGCAGTTGAATTGTGTATTTGTAAACACTAGGTGTGCAAGAAATCATAATGCTTCAATAAAACATTGCTTTCTAAATTCATTTTTAAAATGTAGCTTTCTATTACAGATAACTGATCTATTTCCATGGGGTCACGAAGAGTCGGACACGACTAAACGACTAAACAACAACAACTGATCTATTGAGTCCTGTGAAGATCTCTGGATGAAGTGCTTCTCAAGGTTACTATGTGATTTCCGTTTCTCATGATACTGCCTAAATGCTCATAATATTGCCCTTATCCTTGCATAGGACAGGGGGAGTGAGCTAAAACACCTTGTTGCTTTCCTCCTAAATGCTGGTGTTGTACTGGTCTGTTCCAGGTTTGCAACTTCATAATCTGCAGTCTTGTTCTACACTGCTGCCAGCCCAGATCTCCATTTTTCAGTTGAGCAACTCACATTCAGAATTCTGGGTGCGGCGATGAGACAGAGGATAGATAGCAAACATAATAAGAGATAAACACAAAAACTTATTTGATCATCCATTCCCTACGATTCACTCAGGTCCTGGGAAAGTGAGGTCTCCACAGTGATGTTCCTTATAATCTGTCTTGACTGTTAGGATTTATGGGCTGCCACAGAGGCAATAAGTGAAATGTCATTGTCGTTTTGATGATCTGTTTGATTAAGCTTGAGCAGCTATAAGACACAGCTGAAAACACAGACAGTGCATTGTCTAATCACTAACAGGAGCCAGAGATAGGTTGTTACATGATCTGGCTTATGGCCCTATTTCCTGTTTCAAATAAAATGCTTTTTAAGGTTCCTTTCTGCACAATTACTGCACTATTCATAATCCTAGAAGCTTGATGTAGGCAGTGGTGGATTCATGTTTGGCATCCATTTCCTTATATTTTGCATATGTCCTTTGGTTAAGCAGGTGACCAGATGCTTTTGCTAAGTAGATAGCCTGGCAAGGGTTGGCCCATCCATGAGGCAAGTTGCAGTAACTGCCTCAGGTGGCATGATCCACAGGGGAAGCAGATCTGGCTGCTAGGAATGCATCACCTGCTGCTGCTGCTGGTGCTGCCACAGTTGCAACAACAACTGTGGCATGGTCTTTGGAGGAGAGATTTGCTACCTCCTTGGCAGCTCCCCCCATGCCACTTCCACAGTGACTTCTTGGCAAATAGGAAGTGCTGCTGGTCTCCTCCCACCCCTACAGAAGCAATGGCAGACAATGCCCTCTAGGGTCTCCTGTGCTCTGCGCTTGCTCTGCGTCTCCCATGAAAGACTTTGATTCCCACTTCAGCTATCGCGTAAGGTTGCTTTGATTCCACTCCTCCTTGTTTCTAATGTAGATCTTCACTCCTGTCTTCTTCCCCGGCATAGGAAGGTGCTCTTTTGTGGTTCAACTCAGATACCAAACTGTATTGGGCTGGCCCTGAGCTGGGCACATTCCCTTTTGTTGGGACATGGGCTTTTGGGTTACTAACTGCAGCTCTACAGTCACTTAAAGTGAATAAAAATACATATACCAGTAGGGTAAAGTGTGCATAAAAGGTAAAGGTAAAGGGACCCCTGACCATTAGGTCCAGTCGTGACCGACTGGCACTCATCTCGCTTTATTGGCCGAGGGAGTCGGCGTACAGCTTCCAGGTCATGTGGCCAGCATGACAAGCCGCTTCTGGCGAACCAGAGCAGCGCACGGAAACGCCATTTACCTTCCCACCGGAGCGGTACCTACTTATCTACTTGCACTTTGATGTGCTTTCGAACTGCTAGGTTGGCAGGAGCTGGGACCGAGCAACGGGAGCTCACCCCTTCGCGGGGATTCGAGCCACCAAATTTCCAATTGGCAATCCCTAGGCTCTGTGGTTTAACCCACAGCACCACCCGCGTCCCCCCCCCCAAAATCCCGTAAACTACTGATGCCGAAACCCGGGATTGAACCAGGGACCTTTAGATCTTCAGTCTAACGCTCTCCCAACTGAGCTATTTTAGCCAAAGTGTGCATAGAAAATAGCAAAGAAAATGCATTATATTAGTAGAAGTTGCTTTGCAAAAAATGTGTATGTATATTAGAAGAAATTAGCACTATGATCTTTGTGGGGGCTTAAAAGAATAATACAGTAATTTCAAACTGATGTGGAAATATGAAAAACTGAAGACTGAAAAAAACACAAAAACACCCTGAAAATGACAGATTCATCACTAACCTCCAGTGATGTCACTGAGTACATGGTGTGCTCCATTCCTTACCCCCAATTCTCCTAATGTGCTCCCAAATGCCCTCTCTTTCTCCTACGTATCTGCCTGCCACTCTGTCCCCATCACCAGCTTACTGGTACCAGTGACAGTGGTCGTAAGAAATGAGGAAGAAGGTCTCATTCTGCTTTCAATGGTCAGGGGTGATGGGAGATGTAGTCCAACAAGATTTGGAGATCCACAAGTTCCTGACCCATGTATAAAAGGCTTGGGAGAAATATCCATCAAATTTGAAGAAAAATGAGAAGTTTTAATTAGACTAGCAAAGGTGGGGGGGTGCATCCATAGAAAATACAGCTGTTCTTAATTTGCTCTTTACCCATTGCAGGGAGCTGTGAATGCTAATAGTTATTGAAAAGTGCTTTGAAATGAGTGCTGTGACAAATGCTCACTGATTGACAAATTGAAAAGAGGGCATTAGTGGAGGCAGCAGCACCAAATGAGCAGAACGTTCTCCTCCTCTGGGGTTTGTGGTATATTAAGAGCAAGGAAATGCATTCTTCCATGTGAAATAATAGGTGGGCCGTATCATGTTATCTAATGGCTCACAGAACTGACAATTTGTCAGCTCCCCTGAAACGCTAAGTGAAAGCTGATTAAAAATATCTGTAGGAACATAAACACGGTAATAATCCATTGCTGGTCAAAGGCTGATTATCCACATGCTGAGCTTGACTGAGATAGGGCTTGACAAGGCCTGGGAACAATCAAAACTCCAGATTCCACTGGGTGCCAAATGGGCTTCCTCTGGATGGTGTCAAGGTTCACAATGCGTTAGTGAGAAAAGTCAAGTGCCATGTCTCTATGCCTGGTTATTATTGTTCCCCAGAATTCTCTAATCACAGAAAAGGTTTAGGAACCATGTTCATTAAGCTTGGGATCATTTTCAAAATCAGGCTCAATTTGTTTAAAATAACACATAACAGCACAGTCAGTTTTGTTATTTGTTTTGTTTTTAGAATTCCAATTGGATTTGTGTAAGCTTTTTGAGCATTCAGATCCGACCTATGCTCAGTTTTGCTGCCAACATTGTTTTATGATTGCATTGACTTGTGTCGTCCCCCAAAAAAAAGATTTGGGTCAGGCTAGAGTGCTGAATAATAAACATCCAAGTTCATCGTTCCACTGTTCCCTCCACTTCTGCTATTTCTGTTTGTGAGTATGGCTACAATTTCAAGAGCAAAGAATTATTGGTATCCTATCTTTTCCCAGGAGTAGACCAAAAGCACAAATAATAGCATTTGGGGGCAATAGTTATGATGGACTGACAAGTATTATGTTTTTGTTCCCACTCCAGTTGCAAGTAAAACCAGTTGCTTATTCGACCAACTGAACTCAGTGAAGTTTAGATAGACAATATGGATAGCTTAACGGTGCAAACTTAAACTTGTCTACTCAGATGTAAGCTGCATTTAGTTCAATGATACTTATTCCTAGGCAATTGAGTATAGGATTCCAGGCTCAGAGTCCTGTAGATACCTCAAGAAGTACTGAGCAACCAGCAGTGCAATCCTATGCATGTATACCTAGAAGTAAGTTTTTGTTTGTTCAATGATACATACTTAACTTCCAGGGTAAAGTGTGGATTATTAAATACTGTATATTTTTTCTTATTACGCTGCAGTCCAACCTCCTCTCAATCAACATGTAATCAATTGGAAGCAGAGAGCTGTAATGACATTCTAATCAGAGATGTTTGATGAAGAAAATAGACTACTCTCTTTATTATTCTTGATTAGTAGCAAATTATTCCTGCTAACCCTTGCCATTCTCCGCGTTTATTAGGAACTGATTAGAAACAAATAACTGTTAAAACAGCAGGATTTTAATAATAGTTTTATTTGTGCCTATAATTACATGTATAATATACCTTCAATCAGATAATAAACCTTCCTCACCTGCTCCCAATTTCACACAATTCTAATTAAGCAAACAAATAAATTCTATCAGGCGCAGCAGCAGTTCTGGAGGGGCCACCAAAAATGAATGAAATCTGCATTCAAATGAAGCCCAGGCTGAAATTTCTTCCTCCATCTTCTTGTAAATATTCACCTGCTGCAAACATTTCATCCTGCTTTCTTGTTAAGAGGAGATAGGGCCTGTAGTAGCTCAACCCTACTTTGCTATTATCTACCAGCTGTGGTTTTGAATTAGGAGCTATACTGCTCCCACATGGGATGGTTTCACCCTCAATTCAATTACCCAACATGCAATGCCTGGTCAGAGCATTGCATGCTGGGTAATTTGATGACAAGTGTGAAGAGCCATAGTGCATGGGATTTGAGCTTGCTTCCTGTTCAGATTTAGCACACTAAAAATGTGAATGAACCTGTTTTTCTTCTTTGCTCTTCTTTTCCCACAACAGTTGCTTCTTCAACAGTAAGAGAAATCTGTTTGTGAGTGTTTTCTGAAGAAAAAGCCAAAACAAAACAGAGGAGGTTGGGTGGGAAAGTGAGAAGATTAGCAGCCCAAGGTTCTTTGAGCTCACGACACCACCATCAGGACTGAGCCACAGTGGAAGTAGTGAGTGATCAGTTTTTAAAAGTAACAACTTCTTTCCCATCAATAAAAGAAGTTCAAGCTGACTAAATTTCAAGATTAAAATCCTCAATGAACTGCGGAGTATATGAAGAGAGATGGAAATATGGAAACGGATGGAAAGTAAAAGAGAAATGCAGGATGCAAGAAGAAAAGGGGTTTATGGACATATTTGGAGCCCAAATTGCGGATAACTGGGGGGTGGGTGGGAGGGACATTTGCAGTGGAGAACAAGAAACAGTGTTGTTTCATCATCATCATCATCATCATCATCCCAGCATGGAGATGGTTGGAGGGGAAGAGAAATGGCATCTCTATATTGTTTCTGAAGGTCAGTATAGGATATACTTTTTTTTAATCACATCTCAGCATGGAGGTTTTTGGAGGATGGGGGGAAAGTCTTCTGTTTATATTCAGGGATGTCTATCCCTCCTCTCACTGAAGAGAGGGTGGAGGCTGGGGGGAGGAGGAAACATTGCTGAAGTTCAAAATACAGTATTTTCTTTTCCCCATCTTTGGAGATCAATAGAATGCTGCGTGAGAGAGAAGAATTCACCCTTCCACCCTAAGTACTATAGTTAAGGGTGTTGAGACTTGTTAAGAGTTACCTATATTCCCCTCACAGAACTACAATTTCCAGAGTTCTGTGGGAAAAGATTTTGTTAAACCACTTCAAAATTTTAGCTCGGTGGAGGGGGGAGGAAATAGTGGTTTCCAAACAGTTCTCAGCTGTTTGTGAGTGATAGCTGGGTAGGGAGTGCAATTCCTCACAATTATGGTGATTTGTGTTAGGGCCCTCCCTCACTATGGATCTACATATTGAGCATCAAAAGCAGGCAGGATAAGCACTGGATAGAGTAACCTGGTTCACCAGTTCTCCTTTTCCTTGATCTGCCATATTCTGGTCACTGCAAGTGACAAGCAATGTGACAAGTGACAAGCAATGACATCCAGCGCCGAGGGCCTTCTGGCGGTTCCCTCACTGCAAGAAGCAAAGCTACAGGGAACCAGGCAGAGGGCCTTCTCGGTAGTGGCACCCGCCCTGTGGAACGCCCTCCCATCAGAGGTCAGAGAGATAAATAACTACCGTACCTGACATTTAGAAAATACCTGTTTAGGGAAGTTTTTAGTCTGTGATATTTTAATGTATTTTGATGTGTGTTAGAAGCCACCCAGAGTGGCGGGGAATGGATAAATATTTATTTATTTATTTATTACTATTACTATTATTATCACATGTGGGTAAAACAAAGCTCTTGAACCTTTCAAATACACTGTACATCTTGTGGGTTCTGACTTCAAAGACCACTATGATATTGTGGCTGCAGTCCTAACTACACTATCTAGTGGGTAAATCCATTTGAACTGTGTGGGAATTGCCTCTGAGTAAACATGATTGGGATTATTAGGACTGAGAAAGAGCCTCTCTCTGCTAGAATTTAATTCGAAAAAGAGTTAGGACTGAAATCTGTTCTGCTAGCAATTCAATTAAAGGAGTACAGTATCTGTAAAACAGAATGAGGAATCTATGGACAGTGGATGCTACAGAAGTGCTTACAGTGTTTGCTTATCTGCCATTTTTTTAAAAAATATGCAAATGTGCTATATAGCCTTTGTTATCAACATCTAGAGAGTCACAGGTTAGCCACCTCTGCTTTAAAACAACCGTATGAGGTTTCGAAGGTCACCACCATTTTGTAAATGTGCAATGGTGGTTGAGCAATAAGTTGTGTGTCCAAGATTATCTAATGGATCCATGAATGAAGAGATGGTAAACCTAGCATTCCAGCCATGAGACTATTAGGTTGTCCATTCAAATTAGATGAGTGCAGGTAGTTGAGTTAGAGAATTACTCCTGGTGATAATGGGCCCCTGAAAATGATATTGTAAAAAATATTATATACTGAATTATGCATTGTAGATATCTTCAATTACTAGAACATTTTCCCCATTTTTGTAAAATGGTAAGTTTGTTTCATAAGACTGGTAATATTGAGTTAATTTATAAGTATCTAGGATAATTTATTATTATCTTTTCCATCATATTTAATAATTGACTAATGGTCTGTAACTGCACTTTAATGTTATAATTAATTTTTATACAAGTAAAAAGTTGCCAAGCTGCTGCTCAGTCGTAAGTTGCAGATAGAGGATTGAAGACACCCTTTATTCTAAAATAAACTAATCGGTGAGATCTATTTGGATTTCCCTCCACATTTTCAGTAAGTGCTCATTCCAACAAACTGGATGGTAACTTTTCCTGGGAGCTTCTACAGTTCTAAAATGTTATTTTGCATTTTCATTTTCTTAGTCGTGTTTCATGCTTACAACAAAATCAATTTTTTCTTCTCATATTTGTTTGTTTAGTTAACTTATCACAAAAAATGGTTGACATTCCTTGCTGCCGTGGCTTGGTATCTACCACATTCATTGGAATTGTACAGTTGGCTGTAACTAATTTTTCTCGGCTTGCCTCTAAATCAGTGATGGTGAACCTATGACACGCATGTCAGACGTGACACGCAGAGCCCTCACTACTGGCACACACCCCATCAGCCCATTTGCACTGTTGTTGTTGTCCCCCCCCCCCATTTGTTCTCCCGCTCCTCCTACAGCTTGTCTCTGCTACAGCTTGTCTCTGCTGTTAAAACCTGGATCCTTTGTTGTTGTTGTTGTTGTTGTTGTTGTTGTTGTTGCTGGTAGCCAGAGATTGGTTATTTAACCCTTTCTGTGCTGTTTTTTCTGGCGCTTTGGCAGACTATGATTGGGTGTAACAGCGCTTATTTTTTAACCCGTTCTGTGCTGGGGGTTTTGGCACTTTGGCAGACTATGTCGGTGCTGCGTGTTAGTTCCAGCAAAGGTATTATTCATCATTTATTTTCTGTTCTCTTCCCCCCCCCAAAAAAAGTGCAGCAACTTTTGCACCCCCCCCAAAAAAACTCCAAAACTTTGGTCAGCAGCTCCCCCCCAAAAGTTCAACAACTCTGGGCACTTTGTGATAAATAAGGGGCTTTTGGTTTGGTTTGGTTTGGTTAAATAATTAGTTTTTTGTTTATTAAATACAGTTATATATTACAATTATACATTTTTGTTATTTAAACTATAAATATTGTGAAATTATGGTTTTTTTCTCGAAGTGATACACTACCCAAGTTATGCTTGGTTTTTCTGGCGAATTTTGCCACACCAAGCTCAAAAGGTTGCCCACCACTGCTCTGAACATTGCTGATATACAGCTACCATTACCCTTTACCATTGACCATGCTTGCTGGGGTTGGTGGGAGTTGGAGTCGAACAACATCTAGAGGGCTAAAGTTTTCCTTTCCTGGTTTTATAATCCATTACTTTATGCCATTGCTTTCAGTTCAAGGCAGGTTAACTTTTAGGTTGATTTCCTGTCACAAGTGCTTTAATGCTAGAAGTTATTTTCTAATTCTGTCATTAATTCAACCAGAAAAAGTTTCTGCATCTTGAGCAAAATACCTTGAAAATAAAGCAGATGGACTTCTGACTACATACCGGGAAGGGGCTTATTAAATGAGAAGGTGCCAATTTAGAAATAGTTGCTTATATAGCCGACTTTATTAAAATTCAAATGCAGTGATGGAGATAAACAGCTTGACTGTAGGCAATATAAGTGTCACTGTCGCTAATGATGTTTGGGTTGTTTTACCAACACTGATTTGAAAGAAATTGGCCACAGGGAAGGAAGTGAAGTTTGCACTACTTTCTGTGGTTTTCTGCTTGGAACTCTGCCTAGTCTGTTACTTTGGGTAGGTATTTCCTTGCAATTTGACAGAAGCCAGGAGAACCATTAATACTCTAGGCAAAGCATCTAGGGAGATTATGAAAACAAGTCTAGTATTTTAATAGTTGAAAAGGCCACCATTTCACATTCCACCTGTCAAATTCCAATTTGTGGTGATTTTTTTAAAAAATAAATAAAAAAATAAAAATGGTATCTAGGCTGTTAAGGGATTTGCATCTTTTTGCACTAATGAGTGTAGGAGGCAGAAACTGTCTGTACAGCCCATTATTTAATACAGTGTCAATGTCTGCAGGGATTTAGATGGAATTGCAAGGTGATGGGACTACATTCCGTTTTTGAAAAAGTTCTGCAATGAGAACAGAAGCTTAGATTTGCCTTGGGGAACTGATGCACCTTCCCCCTTTATATCATTTTATTTCAGGCATCCCCAATCAGTGCAGTACAAACACCTGTGATATGCTTGACCATGAGCACCTGAAGCAATAAACCTTGAGAGAAGTCCATTTGTCCTGTTTGCATGGGATAAGCAATGAGATGGAACTTTGTATCTATTTATAGGACTGAAATGAATTAGATTTTGCCAATTTCTAGGCTAGACTCGAAGTCTGGTTCGTTTTCCATTATGAAAATATCTGATCCAATTAAATCTGACAGGAGTAATAATCCACAAAATCTGTATAGAGTCCACTGCATGTATGGAATAATGCTGAATACATACCTGAAAGTCAATGTACCAGGCATAATTCAAAAGCTCTAATCTGCTCATTTTCATAACATAGCTATATTGTGCTAGCTGGGTGCAAAGGGATATTTGATACTGGCTAAATCTTTTAACCCAGCATACAGTATTCTAATAAGTAAAGGCAAACACCTATCCTTGCAAAGCTGTGCAGATGCATATACTTACAAATCAAATATGGTGCAGATTTATTAATTTTTTGGCCTCTAGACAATATGAGATCTTATCTGCCCTGATAGTATTTTTAATGACCACTTTAGTAGTTAACAACTTTTTCTTAAAAGATTATATAGTAAGCTAAAGAAATGCATTCAGTGACAAGAGGTGAAAGGTTTTGCTGGGATAATATACACATGTGCATGATGATGATTGTCACTATTAATTGATATTGTTATAATTTGGCTACTATTGGGGGACTATTGGAAAACTAATAAAAACTTATTTGCAAAGAAGAAGGAGAGATGATGATGATTGTCCCTTTCCTAATTGTACCTCACATCTGAAGAGTAAATATTTTGCACTCTTTTGCTTGGTGGTGTGGTACAGTACACTGCCATTTTTTTTATTATGAGTCATTTCGAATCCCCGCGAAGGGGTGAGCTCCCGTTGTTCGGTCCCAGCTCCTGCCCACCTAGCAGTTCGAAAGCACATCAAAGTGCAAGTAGATAAATAGGTACCGCTCCGGCGGGAAGGTAAATGGCGTTTCCGTGCGCTGCTCTGGTTTTGCCAGAAACGGCTTAGTCATGCTGGCCACATGACCTGGAAGCTGTATGCCGGCTCCCTCGGCCAATAAAGTGAGATGAGTGCCGCAACCCCAGAGTCTTCCGTGACTGGACCTAGCGGTCAGAGGTCCCTTAATTAACATGGCATACTGAAAGGATGAGAAAGGAGAACCTGCCCCCAATAATGGGTAGAAATCCCATTGAGCTTGCTGCTCTTCTCCACTGTATCTCTTCTTCCTTTCCCAATTGATCATTTACAGTCTGTGTTGCTCCTGACTAATAATATGTCAATTCCCCAATGTGATCCATTTTGAGGGCTGCGTTATAGAACCACCGTTAGTATGTTATAAGCCTTGCCACCATGTTGTGTACAACTCATGGCTGTAAAATAGTACGGTATCTGTACAGACCTACTGTGTTGGGTTGTGGAGAAGTTTGGTTCATTAGGCATTTTAATTCAGACCTCCCTAATTTACACCTACAGAAACAATATATGAACCAAAATGTAGCTATTCTTCAAAATGCTTACTTCTCTGAATTTTGTAGTGCAGTTGTCCATCCCAAAAAATGTGCACAAATATGGATAGTAGGTGAAAGTTTGTATAATAATGCATATCTAAGGGGAAATAACATACGGGGGGGGGGATGCCTGCAAGGATGTTAATACTAGGCAGAATGTCATTCAAAATGAATCTCTTTGGAGAAATGCATACTAAAACACTGAATGATTTTTGTGGGGATTTTTTTGTAATTTTACAAACTGAAACTGTGAACTAAAGATCAAAAAAATGAAAAACTGAAAGAAAACCAAAATGAACAGATTCCTCCAACTGGAGCCTGACTTTATATTTCCTAAAATGCCCCTGATTGGTAGACACTGGCTGAGCTTAAAGACTACCTTTTTGGACCAGAGTCCACTTCATTAGATAAAGGAAGTGTTATCTTCAGAGGGCAGGAGTGTGTATGTCTACAGTGAGAGAAAATGTATTTAGGCAGACCAGATGGAAATTAAATGCCACAAAATAGTCTTCAGCTATTGTTATTAAATCAGAGCAGTGCAGGATATTTATTTAAAATGAAGCTTTTAACTTTTCCCCATTCCTGTGCTGTAAAAATAAAATCCAGAGCTCTCTCAGTGCTCCACAGGCATCATTTAGGACTACCTTCTTATAAAGTCCATGAACCTAAAAAATAGGGCCATACATACAGAAAACACAGCGTGGCACAATTTTGTGGTTATGGGTTTATATGTCTTGAAGGTACTGACATTGTTCTTCAACTCAGGATGGGGAAGGAAGATGCTCACATCCTCCTGATTCATTGCATTATTCAGCCCCCCACCCCCAAGTCAGTGCACACCCCTAGATGACAGTGTATTTCACATTGGAAGCTGAGCAGGTGAATGGACCTCTGATGTTGTGACTGACTGATTGTCCAGGATGGGCTCTGCGTCATTTAGTGATGCGGTTTTGATTATGGCTTTTATTGGTTTTGTTTTTTGGGGAAAGATATTCACCAATTCAGTACATTCTGGTAAATGCTTTCGTAAATGAAAACTTGACTCCCCGTTGTGTGCAAAAGAGCCAGCTTGAGCAATCCGGAAGGCCTTAACAGACTCACAACCAATGTAGACCAGGCACAAGGAGACACAGAATGCACAGCAGCCAGGAGGTTGTGTGTTTTCTCAACAGAGTCATTAGCACTAATTGACCTAATCATTAAGAAACAGGCTGACTCCAATAGACTAATTATTAAGACACTGACCCAGATATTTAGCCTTCAAAAAATTTAGCAGCCTTTCTACACCCCCCATGACTCCCCTCCCCCTTGTCTTCTCCTAGACTGAACATAACAATATTTGTGCCTTCCTTTAGACAGACGCAAACTCATCTCTTTCCAGGGAGAAATTATTTCAGCCTTTTAATCCCAAAGTCCAAATGTCACTGTTATCATCTCAGAGAATAATCACTTTGAGTACTCATTTATTAACGTTTCAGAGGAATTGGTTTTTTTAAAAGAAGAGTGTGAGTGGAGAGAGAGAACATAGGAGTGTTGCGAAAGAAGCAATACTTGGCCTTTATTTTGCACTTCATTATCTGACTGAACCTTCCCAGCTACTTAACTTCAAAATATTCTATGCATGTGCCATTCTGGTTTCCTACATAAATGGAAAGATTCACTTAAGTGATTATCCAAGACCTCTAAAAAGCTTTTCAGCATGTATGTAAATGAAGATAGATTGTGTGTTGCTGCCCATATGTTACTCCATTTCGCTCTACATTTTTCATCCTGTGGTAGAGAAGTAATAGTAACAGGTAAATTTCTCACCATACCGGTAGAATTGTAGGATCTGGGATAAAGACAGGGTCATCTGTATCCATTTTTAATGCAGTGTTCTGGGCTTAGTAGAGAAAAGCTTCAGGGTAAAGATTTTCCAATTTTTGAATCAGTTGGACAGTAAATTTACTGAGTGCCTCATGCCCAGGTGTCAAGAGTTTGTTAGCTGCTTGTGACAAGCAGGGCTTTTGATCCACCCTCAGCAGACGGCAAGGCTGAGTGCATATGGTTCATTCAAACATTCTGGCCGGGGTGGGGGTGGGGGTGGGATCACTTCCAGCATGCTGTCCCTGTGCATTGGAAGTTTGAGGATAAGACAAGATGAATGGGCCTAACAACAGTAATGGGGCTTTGCTTGCTATGGTGGTTTCATTTAAAGCCACCAACTACTCTGGAAAGAAACAGTGCTCTGAAGGTGTTGTGTCTGAAAGGTTTCAGGACCAGTAGGTAGGTAGGGCTGTCATGGACCTGCAATCATCAGGGTGATGACTAGAGGAGATCCATAGAACCTGTCTGTAAGTGGAGCTACTTGTAGAAAACCATCATACAGAGATCAACGCAAGACATGCTAAACATACCCTTCACATGTTAGCCCAGAAGAGCACAAAGCAGTTGTGTGCATTGTGTAGCTGTGTTCACTAGAGCAGTGTTTCCCAACCAGTCTGCCTCCAGATGTTTTGGGACTACAACTCCCATCATCCCTAACCAGCAAGACCAGTGGTCAGGGATGATGGGAGTTGTAGTCCCAAAACATCTGGAGGCACACTGGTTGGGAAACACTGCACTAGAGAACCACATAAACATGAGACACTTTAGAGAAGAGCAACTGAGCCACTAACTTTATCTCAGAAGCAATTGGCTGCAGTATATCAGGCAAGGCAGGAATCTGATTTTTGATATCCTTCACCAAATGAAATCCCTAGTTTAATCATATGGGGAAAGTGAGGACCCCTGCTGCACAGGCGCTTCAGGTGTCTACCGACAGAAGTAAGAATAGACAGAAAGAGAGAAACCTGAGCAGGCTTCTGCTAACCCTGACCTTCCAGTGAGTTTGCTCTTCAGCTTTGTTTTCGCTCCCTTCCATTGTTGCAGCCAAAGGCAGATGTACCAAGACTGAACTCTGTTCGTAACTCTGGTCAAGGCAAACATTTCTCATTTTCTTTGGGCCTTGTCTTTGGTTGGTGGTGAATAACTATTAATGAGCCTAAATGCAATCTCGGCCAAGATTCAGGGAGGATAATTGGCAGTCTTAGTGGGAAGAGCATACCTTGTTCATCCGGGCTGTAACAAAAGCCTTAATTGCCAATCAGTGCTGAGGACTTCTTTGGGGAGAAGAGACCCTTTTAAAATAAGAAAATGTGTGTGTATTTCACTTACTGCTGCCTACAATAACTATTGGAAGATGAAACGCTGCATTTTCAAAGCACAGCATGGTAACTTGCTTGCCTCTGTAGCAGTATTTAAAGGCATATGGATAATGATCCTTCCATATATGTGCATATTGCAGCTATGTGAGCAGTCCTAACTACATTCGTCTTTCTGAGACATTGAGTGAGCACAGATCCATGTATTTGGCCCTGCCTGTAGACCCCTATAGAAGTAGCACTTGTGCTGTATCATACTGTATGTGAAGATGAACTTCCTTCCTACAAGGAAGAAGCTTACTTGCTTTTGTAACTAACAGGGCTACTACCCCTCTGGAACTTGACAACATTTTCAGAGTATGATTGTGTTCTCCATTTTTCTTTCACAGAAGCCTTGCTGTTGAGTTGGCCAGAGCAAGTGAAATTAACAAATGCGCAATGAAATGAATGGCCTCAGACAAGCTGACAATTTTACAAGCTAATTACTACTTGTGTGCAATAATCAAAATCTAGAGACGCATGTAGCAATGGCAGATGGAAAAAGATGGGCATTAAAAGCATGGAGGGATATGCATTTGACTTTAAACATATTGCTCGCATCTTTAAAAAGTGGTGAATAGGTGAAGAATGTATTGAATAATGCGCAGAAGGCTACAGCAAGCATAGTTGAGTATGATTAGTATTCCTTTTAATCCAATACCATGCCATCAGGGAAAGTGATTTCTTTCAATAGCATTAGCAAATAGTGATTTCTTTTGATAGCATTAGCAAACAGCAATATATTCCCTATTCAGTCATTCTTCCCTATGCACCAGGCAATTACCATTGTGTGATGGGGATGAATGGAAATAAGCCATCTGGCTCTGCCCCCTTCCAAAGGACTCTCATAGCCATTCCTTTGTTGGGGGCTAAATTGCTGTACTTGAGAAAGCTTCCTGTGTATTTTATAACACTGATCTCCCTGGGTCCTAAGTCACACAGATACCCCTCTCAAGAGGTTCAGCCACAACTTCCTGGAGATCTGCAAGAATGGAACATGTGGGAGGCGGAACAGAAATAATGGCCCCATTTCCCCCCCTTGAACATTTTTAACCATATAGGTAAGGTGCCTTATGTGAACCCTCATATGTTCCCACTCTGCATGAGAACCTTAACCCATTTTATGATGATAGCCCTTTGCCTATTATATATCATTCCTTCAGCTGTCTTGGTTCCAGGCTTGCTGCTGCTTAGATTCCCTGCCTTCCAGGAGCATTTACCAGCAATATTGACACCTGTTTTGGATTCTACTCCAGATTGATATGTGGAGCCTGTGTGAAGTTTTAATCCCAAATTCTCTTTGCTCCTTGAGCAGTTGGGATGTTTATGAACATTCTAGTTCTGCCAGTGTTCGTGGCTTTCCTGCCACAAGTATAATAGTATAACAGTGTAGTAGTATAGTAAAAAAAAAAAGTGTTATTGCTATTTCGGGGTGTAAAATCCATTTCTATATCAATTGAGCAGCTTGGACAATATGCCCTTCACATCTCCTTCCAGCCTCACAGTTATATAATAAAATAAATCATAGCAGTGAGATTATCATAAATACCTAGTGAAAGAGAAGGCATTTGCCAGTCAATTATGCATGCTGAGTATATGTTGCATGAAGAAGTGTTTCCTTTTTGCTCATTGTGCTTTGAAATGTAGCAGGAAACTTGGAGAGAAGGAATAATCTCCAGAAAAACCCAAGGTGATATAGCACTGCAATATACATATAATTAGCCCTCTCAGAGATAATGAAACATTTTGTTAATTGATGGCACAGAATGCTATAGTATCCCTCATTTCATAGCCCAGTAAATCAAAATGAAACATATTCAGCTTCGGTGAATATACCTGATTTATCCCACAGTGGCTGGCTAAGACATTTTCCACATGGTTTCTACTTGATCCTAGCAATAGAGTGGACTGTTGAGTTTAAATTGGTTCAGCTAATCAAGACTTTTCTTATTCCTTTTTTCTGAATAACTACCACATCAGAATAGATGGCTGTGTGTTGGGTATGTCAGGATGACTGATAATATTTGATGTGGCAAATTCATCAACATGTGATTTCTATATATCACTTTTAAGGTTTTGATATTTACCACATCCTACAAATCCATCAAAGGAAGGTCATTGCAGATCTCGGTTCTCACCACCATAGGTTCATTCAGAAGAAATGTTCACCTGGGGTGGGGAAATTGTAAAAGTCACATGATGGTGAATTTGCTATGGACATTTAGGTTCTGATCCAATGATTAATCTCCATATGCTCTATTGCTGTACTCTTCAACATTGCATACCTAAGACTCACCTTGGACCCCAATGTGCTACATAGGGACTCAGTTTTATACTCCTCCCTCCCTCCCTCAAATTTCTCCTTATCTTTCCTCTGCCCCATAGTTCTGTGTTACCCCCTCTCCGAAAAACATGGTGGTTTTGTGTGTATGACCCATTGTGGTTTGCTTTGTAATCCAGTTTTGGATTCCAACTCAGTAGCTAAAGACAAGCGTTATACTATAACTGTAGTATATCCAAATATAAGAATCCATAGAATTCTTAAATTCAAATATAAGTATTCATAGTCGCAGAAGTTAAGTTCTATACATTTCCGCATTGGTTTGGGATTAGTATTTTGGGAAAAAGTTAAGAAAATTCATCACCATTTTTGCATGAACTTATTTGATACACATTTTGCAAGGCCAT
The DNA here is from genome assembly GCF_963506605.1 of Zootoca vivipara. NCBI lineage: Eukaryota > Metazoa > Chordata > Lepidosauria > Squamata > Lacertidae > Zootoca > Zootoca vivipara. The sequence continues at coordinate 46,842,325 of NC_083280.1, read as the reverse complement.
TTCCACTAATGTGATGCATTTATATCACAATTTACTCTTATTTGGCTGGAGAAGAGCAGTGCAAATTTCAGATAGCCATACAGTTTAAAGAATACATTTCAGATGTATTTCAGATAACCATACATTTCAAAAAATTCATTTCAAAGAATGTACAATTTGGTTAACATATTGTTTCAGAAAGAATGAATAAGGTAAGATCACCTTTGAACAGAATCAAATTTCTCACCCACCCGCCCCCACTGCTAATCTTGGGTACCAAGGCAGGGAAAGCTTTTTGCTCAGGACCTTAGAGAACTTCTTCCAGGGAGCACCATGCTAGATTGACTGTACAGTGGCTCTTTATACCCTTATACATCTTAGACTTCATAGATCTAGGAAGAGTGGATCCTCAGCTACAGTCTTAACTATGCCATACTATCCTGCAGGTGTTAAAAGACCTACATACATAGCATTTCCAGCTTTGTATTCTCAAAATGGTGTAACGTGGCAGATGGCTTATGAGAAAATAACATGAAAAGTCTCTCTCTATTGGGTGCAGTCCATGTATGGAGTATAGAAGCGAACACTGAGTAGCCTGTGGTGAACAAATTACCTAGGATAAATGAGGGGAAAACTACCTAATAGCACTTATCTCTTAAAACATTCTTCTTCACTCCATAAATTTAACAACAACACAGAGGAAAGCATTACAATGGCATCTTCTGCATTCAAGATAAAACTTAACAGCTTTTGGAAATGGAGAGAAGAGGGAGGGAGAGGAATTTAGCGCCCAGTCACCATTAATTTGATTTTGTTGCAACTAATTGAATCAAACTCAATTAAATGTCTTCATGCTATAACCTTGACGCCCTTTGTGATGCTGTTATCCTTTTATGAGGGAACGCAATCTTCATTTTCCCTACAGCCCTTTGAGCTTCATCAAATTCTATATTTTCATACAGTTGAAATTGGATTTGTCTTTGCCTCCCAAAAGGGATGACTTCAATTTCATGCCATGTGTTTATGAATCATCCCATCAAATGTGCCAAAATGGCAATGAAATATTTCAGTGCACTCATGCCACATGTTGCCTTTTGCCATGTGATGACTTGCATGGCTTTCCTTTCTTCTCCAGAGTCCTGGAGAAATCCATGGCAGAAAAAGGACGAGTTGCCATCTAATTTCTGAATGTCGTTCTGAGCACAAGGTGGTCGTCCTCTTTGATCTTATGGACACAAAAAGATCCAAGGCCCACTGGGTTTTGAGCTTATGTTTGTAAATCCTGCATAGTCAGAACCCTGTAAAGACATAGATTTATTCTCACTTGTCACCACCAGTTGCAAAATATGCTAAATGAGTTGGCAAAAAGCAAGCTTCAAGTTTGCTTGCAAGCTCCATTAAGCCCACCTTAGCCTGTTTTCAAAACGATAAGGTAAAAACTATGTTCCACGTGCTTTTTAAATTGCATGCAGATAGTTATCACTTCAGAACACATTCAAATCCTCATGATGAAATGCTGCTGCTTTGGGAGGGGGGGAGCACCCTGGTTTATTAGTTTCACTGCAATTAGATGGCAGAATCTTAGCTTAATTGGTGGCATACCAAGTAGGGTGAAGCTATATCAAGCTTTAAAAATAAAAACAACACTCAGGAAATGTCTGCTCCCTTGACAGTAGGAAGAAAGGAACTTAACAGTGCAATCCTATGCAGATTTACTTGGCAGTCAATCCTACTGAGTTCAAAGAGTCACATTCCCAGCTAACGAGGTGTAGGATTGCAATTCAATTCCTGTACAGTGAGATGCTCTGGCTTCCACCTACCTGGAAGCCACACAGGCAGGGGTCAGCAACCTTTTTCAGCTGTGGGCCAGTCCACCGTCCTTCAGACCATGTGCTGGGCCAGACTATATATATATATATATATATATATATATATATATATATATATATATATAGGGGGGAATGAACGAATTCCTATGCCCCACAAATAACCCAGAGATGCATTTTAAATAAAAGCACACATTCTACTCATGTAAAAACACGCTGATTCCCGGACCGTCCACGGGCCGGATTGAGAAAGCGATTGGACCGCATCCGGTTGCCTACCCCTGCACACAGGTATATAGGACTGCTAGTAATGCAATGGTGAAGGTAAAGCCCTATGCCCAATCCATTCTTCACATATTTTAGGATAAAACTTTCCATAGGGACTACTATAACTAAACAGATTATCCTTCAGCACTGGAAAGGGAAAGCCTTGACTCAATTTACATATTAAATCTCAGATTGAGGATCTTCCCAAATTGGCCATCAAAGAAGTAATAGCAGTGGAGAGATGTGATGCTACAAAGTTTAATAGTATCTGGTCTGAATTTCTGGAGCTCTTTGAATAATAATTCTGAGTACGACTTGCTACTTGCCGTGCCTTAATTCCCCCCTTTCTTTCTTTCTTTCTTTCTTTCTTTCTTTCTTTCTTTCTTTCTCTCTCTCTTTCTCTCTCTCTCTCTCTCTCCCTTCCTCCCTGTCTTTTTATACCCATCCTTATTTGGGGGATTCTGGGTAGAGGGTGTGAACTATTGAGGCATAAGTCTATTTTGTTCTTTTTCATAAATTGTTAGAATAAACTTAAAGCTTTTTTCAAAAACCCAAGACCAAATCTAGGTGAATCTCATGGCTCATGTTAAAGGAGCTGCAACAAAGAACTACTATTAAAATGAATACAGCTTTTAAAGTCATAGATCCACATTAAAATTATATTTATACAGATACACCTTTGGGTTTATTAACTTATTTATGCTGTCCTCTAGCAAAACATTATCTGGGTAACTCTCAGGATTAGAATATGAAGTTAAAAATGCAATTCAGTATAATGTTAGAAAACAATAAGAATGCAATGCAATAAAATGAAATGAAAGCACAGCATCAGGACACCAACAGATCAGTTCAAAACCTATTAACAAAAACAAAGAGTGTTAGTACTCTATACTGCCAAGTATGGGCTCCATAAAATCCTTCACTTTCAAAAACTATTGGATGCTTATGGCCAACAAAGTCTACCAAATCAGCCTGTGACAAGAAAAATGGGCTTGAAGAATCAAGTTGTGTGGTGGTAGGAAAATTCATAGAGAACAGCAGGAAACTTGCTGAAGTAAATCTAAAGGGTTTAGTAATGTCTGCCCAGGTCATAATCCTGTTTTCGTTAGCTGGAAATAATGGTTCTTTGGGTAAAATCTCTTCATTTTTTCAAAGCATTCTAAAACAGTTAAAACATCATAATAACAGTTAGAATCGAAAGAGTCACTTCACCCAGGAATATCAGGGTTGTAAGAGAAACAGTAATCTTGAGCCACCAAATGAACCCAACTGGCGATAACACAGCAAGTGGATGATGTCACAGAATCTATTGTTGTAAAAGTAGGCATGAGGTCTCTGTTGCATGGAGTGCCATTTTTCACCTTCAGCTAGAGGCCTGGCTATGGCTGCCTCTGGAATGGGTCCAACCTCGTTTCACAACCTATAGAATACTCCACTGCAGTCCTTGGACTGAAAAAGTTTCCCACCCCTAATGTAAAGGGGGGGGGACGACGACGACAGAAGAGGCAGCATCAGCTGTTCTGTGCACTTGACACAAACTCAGATGACAGGCAGGGGTTCTCTCCAGCAACATTGCACCTATTAGTCCTAGGAATTTCTGCAGAACTTCCAATTTGATGCTAAAGGCCTGAACTAGGAGAAGTTCCAGTAATACCGTGTTGCAGTCCTTGTAGAAACGCAGCACCACCTGTTATTGAGGATATTGACATTTACAAATTTGGCATTCTCCATTTGTTTTCTTCCTGTCGGAAAGGAATTTTTTTCTCTGTCCTGATGCTGGTCAAATTGCTTTCCCTGCTCCTGGGACATTCATTAATGTTTTGTTGATGTGAATAAATTCACCAAATGCTTTGCAGAACTGGACGCTTAGCTCTTTCCCCTTTTGTGTCTCACACCATGGCCATTTCCCCCTCAATGTATCCACAGCTAATTAGCACCGTGGGGAATAGGTTCTGCCATTAATTAACCTGGAAGTCCTTTTCAATGGGCTCAGCAGAGGAAATAAATAACCTAGGTATTCAGAGACACCAAGCAGGACAAATTGGCGGCACCAAACTCTCTGCCACTGATGAAGAGGGCTATTGCATTCCTAATCTTCTTATCTCATTATCAAAGCTAAAATTTAACCACATGGCCAGAACTCCCCTGCTGTAATACATGCATACCCATTATCCGAAGCTAATCCTATTAGGCTAACAATCTCTGGCCTTGCTGCTAGGGCTCAGATCATACTGGCATATACTTTAACAAGATTACCAGTTTAACATCTTTTAAATCTTTGTTCCCTTTTTGCTTTCTCACCTATTTTTGGGAATACTGTCTCCCCCCCTTTTTTTTTAGTTAACAAGCATCTTAATTTTTTATTATTACTCCATCTTTCTCTGCACATTGATCTGTCCTTGGTAGAAACATTTGAAATCTACATATAAATGAATTCCAAACCATCACATTTGCTGGCAGCCCTTCATTTTAATTTTGAAGCCAATATGAAAATACTTTCCAACGGATCCATCAGATTGTAATTAATTAATTAATCAATGAGTCACATGGGAAGGCTGTGTGTGGCTTTGGACCACTATTTGATTCCTACGTACTGTTGCATGCAAACATTTTGCATGTTGGCATTGGGTAGCAAAGTGGGGTGCAAAATATGCTTATCAGATGCAATAAAGAACCTAAAACCACTTAGAATCATAGAATCATAGAGTTGGAAGAGACCCCAAGGGTCATCCAGTCCAACCCCCTGCCAAGCAGGAAATGCCATCAAAGCATTCCTGACAGGTGGCTGTCAAGCCTCTGCTTAAAGACCTTCAAAGGAGGAGACTCCACCACACTCCTTGGCAGCAAATTCCACTGTCAAACAGCTCTTACTGTCAGGAAGTTCTTCCTAATGTTTAGGTGGAACCTTCTTCCTTGTAGCTTGAATCCATTGCTCCGTGTCTTCATTCAAATTTCTCTGTCTTCTCTCTCACTCTTGAAATTTGGAAATACCTGCTCCTGTTTCTGAAGTGAAACTGATGCATTAGAAATCCTGGTTCTTTAGCTTTAACAAATTATTTAGCTTTAACAAATTATAATTTTTCAGACAGTTCACCTGAAGCATAAAGATTTGTTTGTTTGTTTACCCCCGCCTTTTAAATGACTTAGGTAGTCTGGGCATCTACTTTTTAAAGCTATTTTCAACTTTTGGGGTGCAACAAATTTTCTTCTGTTACATTTATGTTGTTTCTTTTAAAATATGGATTTATGTCTTTGTATTTAAGTTGGGGCCCCTTCTAATTTGGCCCCCTTCTAATTCCTGGATCCAACATAAATGTCTTAATTCCTGGTCTTGCCACACCCATGTTGGGGGGGGGGGTGGAGACCCACCCATTTTCCCTCTGACAAAGAGCCACTCCCTTTGTTCCCTTAATGACCCACCTCAGCAGACCATTACCAGGTTGGCACAGTCCACCCAAGATGGCAGCCAGGAATTCCCCTGTCTGCTTATTCCCAGCATCTACTGAATGCTTCATGGGCCCAAACAAAGACAGGTACCCTTCCCAGTGGCTCTGGCCCCCCAAACCCACGGGACCCTGGCTGGCCCTGGCTGCTGGGGCTTTCTTATGGGCTCACTCAGTATAGGGACTGGTCTCCACGCCACAAGGCCATATTGGGGCACCCAAGGGCAAAATCAAAGGATATGTGTCTCTACTCAGAGCATGACTTGTTAGATAACAGTACTATATATTTCATTGACGATTAATGCTTGGGGATCTCAGAGTATATGAAGAAAGTGGTTGTGAAAAATGTGAGGCAACAATCTGCATCTACCCGACCCCCACCCCCAGGCGTCTATATACATGTACTTTCTTCTCCGTTCTTAAATTGTGCCTACAAAAATCAGAAGTGTAACAAAATTCTCCTATAATGGTAGTTTATATGGCAGTGAATTGCAATCTGCAGCCTGCCTTGTGCGGTGTATCTTGTATTGAGTTTTCATTTACTCTGTTTGCAGACAGGAAAGCTAGCACTTGCAGAGCATAATTTCATTTTCATTTTTTTTTTACTGGGACAAACTCTTCTTGTGGTTATAGTTCACTATAATCAAAGCAGAAATATCTCCCTGGAAACAGGAGGGAGGACTCTCTGCCTCCCTAATGAGCTGGTCTAACAAGGAGAGGTTGGGGATAGCCAAGTTTACGTGGGCAGATGTTCAATTTCAGAGAGCGTATGCTGGTAAGCACTTCATTAGTTCACCTGTTCTGTTACACAACAGATCTATAAACTGCATTTGGGCAAACATTGAATATGTCTGCTTCCTGGATGCTGATATCCATCTTGGAAATACAAGTAAACAAGCACACGAAGCTGCCTGCAACTGTGCCATTAATAATCCATTCACTGCATAGACTCTACGCTATATTTCGCTGTCAACCACCTTACTTAACCTTTACTTAATTGTATGGCAAAATATCTCTACAGTAGCCACAGATCAATGCAACATTCTGTAGGCTGTTCGGAACTTTTCTGAATTAGAAACGGATTAGATGATGATTGAATGGAAAGCAGGTTATAAAGTTTGCTGCATGAAACTCCAGAACAAATTTTAGGACTGAACCAACCATCAAAGTAGTTTCTTTGCTTTTTATGGGTTAATATTATGCCAGTTGAAGTGAGCATGTTTTGGATTATGGTCTTTAGTGTTGGGTATGGGTAACTGGGTGTGTTAAAATTCTGGTTCTGTTCATTCTGAACTAGGAACCACTTGCTCAAAGGGTGTGCTCCAAGACAGGAGTCTCTAAGAGACAGGAGTCTCTTAGTCTGATTGTACTTCTCGTTCTGAACTATACACTGTAAAACCACAAACCTGCTACAGAGGCACAGATTGGTAGCTTTCACCCATCCTGAAATTGTTCTCTCAATGGCATTGCTGTAGTCTTCCCAGTTGATATATGACATAACAACAGTTAGTAAGGGCATTATTGTGGCTCTAAGGCTAGGGTGAAGAAAAACTAGTGATGTCCCTCGGAGAAATTTATTGAGCTCCACTATAGTAATCCAGTTAAAAGCTAGTCTTGCACATGTACTCCTTCACTTACAACCTTCATTCATTTAGCTATCTAAAAGGTGGGACTAAATAGGTAAAGTTGTAAATGAAGGAGGAAATTTCCAGCTGCCTGGCTGTTGCAGTTACAGCCAAAAGGGCTCCCCCTCCTCCTAGCTCCCATCAGAAGATAGTGACAATCTTAAAGAATACAGTACAAAAATTGGGCTGTATCTCATGAAGTAGCTCCATTAGCACCATGATTTTCATTTGCACAGTGAAATTTCTCTTCCCTCTCCTCGCCCTCCACCCTCCACAAATCTGTTTCAGAGGGCTGTAGGGAAACCCTAGAACAGAGTTCAGGGATGCACAACGGGACAAAGAGACAAGGGAGTTTTGTTGCATGGACAGAAGTCCTCACACTAATGGATATCACCAATGGACTTCCAAATGGCTCACATTGGTATTGTCTCCCATGTTGTCCTGTCCTCAGGCATGCAAACTGAAACAGATAGGAACAAGAGAATGGGAGGGAAAACATAGGGGAGAGAGGGATAACTTTGACAATGCAATTGCTAAGTGTAGAGTTGTACAGGATCACTCCTATCCAGTTGGGGCCACATTGATCTGCCCTCCCTGGTGGTCTTGCTTAAATAGAGGTGCAGCAACTGACCCAGAACCCCTTCTTCCCTTGGCCAATGGCAGAAACCAGAATGCCCTTCCTCTCACTGCTACAGTCCCAGGGCAACTGGCAGCTTGAGCTGATGGGCCTGGTCTGGTCTTCTTCTTGGGAAGCCAGGGATGGACCCCCCCCCATGGTCTTTGATCCCCTGATCAGCAACAAAGCTCAGAGTGTGCCTTCCCTCATTTCTGTACTGTGTGGAAAAATATATTAATTACCAGAACTAACAGATACAGCTTGTTATAGCCAGCAATATGGAACCTGATTTTAGGAACATTGGCTGCCTAAATGGAATGGATGGAAAAAAGATCTCTCCCACCCTCCTTTGTGTGCCTGCTTTCATGCATGCAGAGGATAAAACACCTACCTTTTCCCCCTTACAGTATTTAGAAAAGCATCATTGTGTAATAAAGCAGCCAGTGATTGCAATTATTTAGCAAGTATTATGAATAGGAAGCAAGATTTGCAAAAGTCAATTGGGATACAGTTTGTCTATAAATGCATGGATTAAGAAGCCTAATGAAATCTGCCTTGCTTTGGAAACTCACTCCCTTGTTTTCTCATCAAAGTGTTTTGTAGCTGTGCAGATCTTGATAAATTAACCCTGTCTCTTGCAAAGAGAAAACAAAAGGAGCACTGTACGGTATGTAACCACACTGCAGTGACTTCAGAGGATTCATATAACAAGACTCCTGAAGAGCATGGGGATGGATTGTTTCTTAGAATGCAAACCAACCTCATATTCCAGAGGGCTGCATTTAAACTCTTGATGCTTCCTTTTCCTCAGCTTATGAAAGACATGGGGGCTGTTGTTGAAAGAGCCAGGCTTGTATGTTTAGCCTATGTTTAAAAAAGGTTCAATAGGAAAGCGATTTGATACAGCTCAAAAAATACACCTGGGAGATTATTACTACAGTGGAAGAGGATTGTTTGTGAATGATAATGAGTACATGAACAAAGAGCTGTAAGCTGCCCTAATAAGAAATGTAGCTTGGTGATCAGACGTTTCCCCACCACCACCACTAAAGCAATAACATGTCACTTGAAGTTCTTTTGAGCCTTTTCCCTGCACTTGGTGTTCATGTATGAAAGACATGCATTTTAAAGGCAAAAGAACTTAAGAAGAACCCAGCAGGATCAGACAAAAGCTATCTAATCCAGCATTCTGTTCTCCCTGTGACCAACCAGATGCCTTTGTGAAGCCCACCAACAGGATGTGGAGACTATAGCACAGTGTTTCTCAACCTTTTTTGGGCCACGGCACACTTGTTCCGTCAAAAAAATCACGCGGCACACCACCATTAAAAGACGGGGCAAATCCTGGGGGTTGGGAATGGGTGGGGGACTGAGGAATAGGGAGGATGAGGTTGGTGTACTTGCTGAGAGAGCCCTCGAGCACCGCCTCTGTCGTCCTGCCTGCCGCCAGCCCCCCGCTCCCTCCTGGGCTGGCCGCGGCTGAGCTGGGGCTGCTGCTGCTGCCGCCACTGCCGCCTCCCTCCGGCCTCCCCGCTGGTGTAGCCGCCGCCACCGCTGCTCCTTGGCGGCCCGAGAGCCCTCCCCGGCTGGTGGAGGAGGACAGCGAGGAGCCCGCCGAGGTGGGGCGGCTGCTGCTGCTGCGGCTGCTGCTGTTACTGCCGCCGCTGGATGGGGCTGCTGCTGCTCCAGAGTCCCCGCCTCCCTGCGCCGCTGCCTTCTCCATTGAGCGCGCGGGGAGAGCGCGAGGAGGCGGCCTCGGCCATGAAGCGCTGCCTCGCTCGGAGCGAGCGCGAGGAGATGACGGAGGAACACCCTTCGCGCCCTCGCGCCCTCCAGACTGACCCGGCCGGCTTCCTTTCCGGCGGGTCAGCGCTGCCTATTGGCGGCCGCAAATCGCCCTTCTCGTTGCCTCACGTTGCGGCACAGCAGCCACCGTCTCGCGGCACAGTAGTGTGCCGCGGAACAGTGGTTGAGAAACGCTGCTATAGCACTCCCTCCCTAACATTCTCCAGCAAGTTGTAATCAGAAACATGCCATTTCTGGTCCTTATGATAAGTAACCATTGACTGCCTTAGATCTGTCTAATTTAAAGGCACCTAAATTGGCACATGCCATTGCCTACTGAAGAATTGCTTTTCATGTCACAATTGTTTATTGGTTTTATTATGCTACCTTTTGATAAGGCTCCACACTGCTTGTGCATATCAGGTATCTAAAGCTGTACAAACTTAGCTTTAAATAGATAAACTGTTGAAGACCAAGAGCAAAAGAAAACCAATTCCCGAACACCAATGTTCCCCATCGTAGTGTAGTGCTCTGTTTGAACAACAACTCCCATCATTCCTGACCGTTGTCTGTGCTGGATGAAAATGATGGCAGTTTTAGCCCAGAATATATGGAGGGGACCAGGTTAGGGAAGGCTGCTGTACACATATGCTGCAGCAGCATAGGAAAGTGGCTTTTTACAACTGAGTTGGAAGGAAATTGAGCTAGTTTTGTCCTTTTGTGAGTCAAATTGGTGGCAGATTGTAGCTCTGACTAAGAATCAGCGTCTATTTAATGAGTTGAAGCTGCAATTGGGCCCATGCAGTTGGTCCAACCTTGCTGTAGTTCTTGCTCTAAGAGAGGTGTGAAGAACTTTTGGCTCTTCAGATCTTGCTGAACTGCAAACACCATCAGCCCTAGTAGGCATGGTCAATGGCCAGGAGTGGTGAAAGGTGAAGTTCTGCAATATCTGGAAGGCCAAAGCTTCCCCACACTTGCTGTAAGAAATGGAGACAAAACTGCACTCTCTACACATGTGTTCTCAATTGAAGATACCTCTCTAGTTTTTTATCCACGCAATAAATCCCTACATTGGCCATCTTCTGCCTCAAAACTCTGCTATAAAGCAGCAGCTAACTGAGCCGCGAGGGAAAGCAACAGAAAAATGAGCAAGTCATTATTTCTTTGTTTGCCCAAGGTATTTAGGGAGCTGGTGACATATCTTGGTGCAAAACATTATTTCAGCCGATGACAGCACAGCTGAGGCTGTAATCTAAAATGATGTAATTTGAGCTAGAAGCAAAACTAAACAAGGAATACAAGAGAGGGGGGGTGAAAAGGCAGGAGCTCAGACATATTTACTGAAGCAAAAGTGCAGTATTCAGGCCTCTAATAGGCCAGCTCCTATTGCATATACTATTCTTTACAACACTTGCCTTTCCCTGCTCCCCCCACCATGAAACTGCATGCAGAGAAATATTGCTTCTCTTTACCGTGTAGAGAATGAACTTCTGCCATCACTGGGTTTCTTTTAATCCAAGCAAATTGCTCTGCTCCCTACCTAACTCTATTATAATTGCAGAAAAGGAAATGGCCTTTATCGTAAGCTTCAAAAAGGCTATGGATATAAAGACCAATGGCTACATATGAGTCATGAACAAATTTAGCTTAGAAATCAATGTACTGTTTTAAGAATGGTGACATCTCCACACTTCACTCTATCCATAGGGTGGGGTTCAGGATTTGTGGGAGCTGAAGTCCAGCAGCATCTACCGATCCACAGATTGTCCAGCTCTGTTCCAGAAGCTTATTCACATGCAAACCACCATGTGAGCAGGTCTACACTGAGTAACCACACTCCCAACATTGTGTGTGTTGATTAGCCTTGCTTTTTGGGCCCCATGTATTCAACATGAACGTGTGCAGGGAGGAAGTCTTTGTGTATATATACAGTGGTATACATAATCCGTTCTGGAAGTCCGTTCCAAAACCAAAGCATTCCAAAACCAAGGCGCACTATCCCATAGAAAGAAATGCAAAATGGATTAATCCGTTCCAGACTTTTAAAAACAACCCCATAAAACGAAAGCAATAATCAATGTACTGTATTATAAAATAAATAAGACAGTATTATAGATGAAAAATATAAAAATAATTTTTTTCTTACCTGTGCTGATGATAGTCATTGTTTGAAATGGGGGGGGGGCTTTTATCCATTTCTGCAGTCACACAATCAATCAATCAGTAGCTGAACTGGGTTCCACACAGTCACAAAAACAAATTAACTGAAAAAGCCTCAAAAATGCAAAATAAATAGTAAAAACAAAAGAGCCAAACTTAGTCCTTTCCGGAAGTCCGTTTGATTTCCAAAATGTTTGAAAACCAAGGTGCAGATTCTGATTGGTGCAGGCGCCCCGGAAACAATAGTCAACAGCTGCATTGAATATTTGGCTTCCAGAAAACTGTTCGAAAACTGGAACACTTACTTCTGGGTTTTCAGCATTTGGAAACCAAGGCATGCATGACATTGAAGATGTGGCTATTCAGCACAGCCCCACTTTGCACACATATTTTGACCTTACACGTTAGTTTAGGTTTTGCATAGGGCTTCTGATAAGTGACGTCAGCCAACAAACTGAAACCACAGATGGATGTACTTCATTAAAAATATACTTCTTGTTACTGGGTGGAGGGTACCACTGGGTCCATTGGCTCTTCTTGGACAAGAAGGAGTATAAAGGACTTCCTGCTCTGGCAGAGCCTTGCTAAGCGACAGGGTGGCTATTATTTGGTTCCAACGTGATTCATCTCAGTATACTGCCTATGCCACAGTCTTGATAATGTCATTTTGTTACCTTCCCACTCTGCTGATCTCCCGGATATTCAAGTGTCCATCTGTAGAATGATATGTCATTTAATTTAGAACAAAGAGATTTCACAAACAAACATAATAAAAATAAGCTCAGCTAAATTGCTTCACTTCACTCTTCTGCTTAAGTATGAGAAATTGTTTTGGAGGAGACTTCCTGAAGATAATTAATAGATTTAACAATGCTTTCTGATAAATTTGATGATGGAGCCAAAAGGGCAAAGCATGAGGAAAATGCAAGTCATAAGAACAGATTTCAAAAGCAAGTCATTCCAAGGAATGACAGATCCTTGCAGCTTTATTTAAACCTTTGTTGTTGTTTTTGGTGGATGCTGGGATTTTGATTATTCCCAATGTATGTGCATGTATAATAGATTCAAGTGAAGCAAAATGCAGTTCCATTTGCAGTTGAGGATGAAAATGTTAAACAGAAGCCCACTGCTTTGCATGTGGGAAGGAGAGGAGGTACCGCTAAATGTGGGGCAAGAAGTGTAGCTCGGGATGCTATTTTTCTAAAGAAATGTCTTCTTAAAGTGGCACTATAGCTCGGAAAATTCCAACTGAGTCTTTGAAAGAACGATTATAAGATGGAAAGTCACAACATTGTATGGGCTCAGAGGGCAACAATGGTAGCCTTAGATTTAAAATACTAGTAAAGTCAATTTGTAACTTTGCTTTTTGATTACATATACCTCACATTTTCTTCCCCTCTGTCCCTTATGATGGATAACCAGTTTATTCCACCATTTTTAAAATGCAGAAGTTCATGCAAATCACCCTTTTCAGCTATTGTTAACATAGTGTTTTGGCTTGGGAAATTCCAGTTCTTCTTTCTTTCTTTCTTTCTTTCTTTCTTTCTTTCTTTCTTTCTTTCTTTCTTTCTTTCTTTCTTTCTTTCTTTCTTTCTTTCTTTTTGAGTCAGGATCCACTGTCACTGTGTCACAATCTGGAAGTATGCTAACTATTCAAAAGACCAAATCAGCACACAGAAAACCATAGCAAATCAGCTCATGTTGACTTCTGCAGTTGATACAAACTGGTCCTGAGAGTTAATGTGTATGGTGATGGCACTGATAATCCTTAGAGTGCCCTGTTAAGATCTCACTTTCCCCCTAAGATTTTAATGGCTAGTTATTTTTAATGCTTGTGATTATACAGTCGTATCTTGGATGGAAGTCGAGCGGAATCCATTCCTGAAGTCCGTTCGACTTCCAAAACGTTCGAAAACCAAAGTGCAGCTTCTGATAGGCTGCAGGAGCTTCTGCGGAAGCCCCATCAGTTGTTCAACTTCCAAAAATCATTTGAAAACCAGAACACTCACTTCCGGGTTTCAATCATTCAGGAGCCGATTTGTTTGGGAGCCAAGGCGTTCGAGATCCAAGGAACGACTGTATTATTATTACTATATTACTGTTGTTTTATCCTGTAAGCTCTTATGTAATTATAAGTTTTTGTGGTAGAATCATAGAATTTTGTAGTAGAATCATAGAATCATAATCTTAGAGTTGGAAGGCACCCAAGGGTCATCTAATCCAACCCCCTGCAATTTCAATCTCTTGTTTAATTGCTATAATATTTTTATTTCTTGTTTGCTGCCTTGAAAGTTCTGCTGAAAAGAAGGGATTGGCATGCTATCCTTTTGGAAATGTCTGTATACAGATCTCAGACAGGACTCATATTAGATGGGTCTAGACCAGGGATGCGGGGACCTTTTTAAAAAATAAACAACAACAACCAAGGGCTACATTACCCCAGTGCAGGGGTTCCCAACAAAATTTTCTCGAGGACCCCTCATCGAGCCGCTATTGTGACAAGGACCCCCATTAATTCCTAATCCTAAAATTAAAAAGTGAGAGCCAAATTAAGAGTCTTTTTATATTTTATATTTATACTTTTTTACAGTTACAACAGAGTACTCCATCCAGGTTTCAAGCATTGCAGTGGGTTGGACTAGATGACCCTTGGGTGCCTTCCAACTTTACAATTCTGAGATTTAATAAAAGGTCCTTACAACATAATGCTATTTAGTCCCATATTATGCAATTATAAATAAATGAGTCCCCCCACCCTGAGAATAATGCACTCAGGTAAACTGGTTTGTGCAGATCTTTTTGGGTAAGATACTTTGGTCATAATAACAGGCTACATCCAACTAAATCCTACTTAGGGCAGATCCTTTTAAATTAATGTTTGGATTTTTAATTCATTTCAGTGAGTCTACTCTGAGTAGGACTAGCATCCAAGGCAACTGTGTTTGTGTGTTGTTGTTTTGTGTGTGAGGGAGGGAGAGATATGTAAAGTTACATAGTAGGAGGAGGGCAAATGAAGGCTGACAGCAAATGTAAAGAGGTGATCTCCAACAGGGTCCCATCCATAATTATAGGGCAGTGATCTACCCAGTTGGAAGTGATTGCCCAGAGTTGTTGAGCCTTTTGAGGGGAGGATTGGCCAGTTTTTGAACATTTTTTTAAGGGTGGAGTGCCAGCAGCTGACCTATTTATGGCAGGAATCAGCAAGAGTTTTTAAGCTTCTCTTAGGGGGAAAGAGCACAAAGTTGTTGGGTGGTGGGGAAATTGATTAAAAATGCTCACCCAACAGTACGCAGTCCTCCCCACACAGACGCAGGGAATTGAGGCTTTCACAGCTGCGGAAATGGGACAACGCACAGGGGCAGATCGAAATCAAGAGCAAACAGGGGGTCACTTTTTTTAACCCTGTAGGTTCCAGGATTTGGTTCCTGAGTTGAGGCAGCTGTTGCTTCTCTACTTCCCTCCCCCCTCCTGGAGGCGTATGTGTTTGTGTATCTGAGGATTCAGGAGGTGAAAGTGCCCGTGCTGCTGGCCGGATTAAAAGCAAGCAGGAATCATCCTGAGAGCGCCTAGGAAGGGGCAGGAGGCGAGGGGGGGGGGGGAGAGAACAGCTCACATGCTTTGTAACATCTCGGAGGAGAGAGAGAGGCAGGGAAAGGAAGCTTCACAACTATACGCCCGGAGAAGCTTCTCTTGCTTGTGTCCTCTGTCCTCAATCTCGTTGAGATTAATTATAAATAAATGAGTCCCCCCACCCTGAGAGTTGCCATTTTGGGATCAAGAGGGAACAGAAGCATGTAAAAGTAAAAGAAAGCAGCTTTGGGAGGAGAAACCTTTGAAATATTTTTTTTTTTAAAAAAAGGTTTGTGTTTGTTTTCTTTAAAGAAAGCCGGACGGGGGGGGGGGGCAACAGAAGCAGCTCCATTCAGAGAGAAAAGGCAGGAAAGAAGTTGGAGCTTGTTGCACTTGCACTGAATGTTACCGATCCCGACTCCCTCACCTCTCGCTCGCTTTTGCATAGCTGAGTGCCTGGGAGGCATGTCTCATCCCCCCCCCTTTCCTCGTGGTGCTTTTTTGTCCCTCTTCTCTCCCACCCACTCCCCGCTAGACACTTTTTTCTTCTTGCAAAGTTGAAGAGTTTTTGCAAACACCGATCGGATCGGATAGTCTCCGTGCAAAGGGACACACGGACACACACACAAAACCACCCGGTTCTTCACGAGGGCGCTCCGTTCTCTGTTCGCCCACGAAAACTTTCCTCCACCACCACCGCCCCCCTGTCCTGCCTGCGGTTTGCCTTTGAGAAAACAGACGGCAGTTTTGCAAAAGAAAAAACTAAACCCCCGAGTCCCCTTACAAGTGCTTCCAGTCTTCAGATGCCCCATACGCTTTTGCAAAAGAAAAAAGAAAAAGGAGAACTCCAAAGGTTTGCCGAGCAAAAAGAAAGGGGGGGGAGGGCATATGCACCCCGAGTAACTTCCCAGAATTACTGTACTTTTCCTGGTCGGTTTCATTTTCTTCCTTGTAGCGTCTCCCACCCGTCCCTTTCAAGCTCCTGGCTCCGCTCCTGGAGGTGTTTCAATCCACGCCTTGGCGAGAAGGGAGCGTTTAGGCCCAAGCAGCTGAGGACTCCCCCGCGCCCCCAGTGGCAGCTTCGGGCACTGCAGGGCTCTTTCCGAGCTCTGTTCAGCTCTCGGCTCTTTCCTGGAGTCCCGGACGGCTCCAGCTCAGCCCGGACTCCCAACCAGGCGCCCTCCCTAGAGCCGGCCCTGCATCTTGCGGACCCCTCTGGCATAGCTCGCGGACCCCTGGGGGTCCGCGGACCACCTGTTGGGAACCACTGCCCCAGTGAATAGCAATCAGGGGATACATCACAGTAGTGGGCAGTGTCATGCCCAAAAGTAGGTTGACCAATCCATATACATACGGATGAGGGAGAAACACAACAATCCTTCAAAATTTTCACTTATTCAGATTTTGTGATGCAATTCTTCAGCCAAACAATGTTACAAAAATGCATATATTAAGGGAATATGTGCATAAAATGAACATATTAGTGAAAACAACATACAAAAATGCATTATATTAGGAGAATTTGCTTGGAAAACTGTGTACAGTAGTGAAAACTGCATACGGATGGCAGTCCCATGTAGAGTGCATTACAGTAGTCCAGGTAAGGGAACTACTATATCACCATTAAGAGTATCTGGCAGGGCTTCCGTGCCTTTAATAGCTGCATCCCGGGCAAGAACAAGGAGCTGAAGCGTCTCTAGTGGAAAATCAATGATGGGGAAAAGTTTCTGCTTATGTAACTATTTAAGGCATTGGAACCCTTCCAGAAAAGGTTGGCAAGTTTAGTTTGTTCTATTAATGCTGCATGTAGATAATATGCCTCTTAGTATGGAAGGGTTAGATGTGTATATATCTCCCCTTAGCCAATGATTTAGTAGATCAACTATCTCAGCACTTTATTTTCTTTTTGTGCTATTCTCTTTATTTTCTCTAAAATGTCCCCACCCTTTTTTTAAGCCTCTGATTTTTGAGAAATGAATCCAGATTCAACAAAGTACTGGGTGGAAATGGGGGGGGGAATTCCACACACAAACTCATGTAGACACACACACACACACCAATTTTACAATAACTGGAGCAAGCAAACCGAAAGCCATTGAGGGCAGCTGAAGAGCCTTAATGAGTGTTATATCATTATCCTAATAGTTACAATTTATATGTTTCAGAGAAAGAAACACAATAGAAAGAGAAAGAGAAAATGGAAATACAAGTTCAGGGAAGCTGTAGACCAAGAGAAAAAGAATCAAATCATTGGGAATTTAAAAATGCAATGGCATTAGAAAAAGAGAGCATTTTACATTTGGGAGACTGAAGCACCCTTCAACAAAACATTGCAATATATGTCTGCCATCTGAACCTGTGACGGAGAAAGCTAAAAAAAATTAAACAAAGCTTAGGATCAGAATAGGAGATGTGTCCATTCTTACCAAGAAGACATGACAAATGGCTCCCCATTGCATATCTGTCATATGCAATGTTCTCTTGCCAGCCATTTTGGCCTGGACAAAATACTGCTGTAGCAAAGTCTTCCAAAAGAGGAGCTATCAGTCACTTGCCAGGCATATCACAACACCACAACCACCTGGCACTGGAGCTTTATCACCTGGCACCAAGGCGCTGTGTCCCTCTAAAAGAATCCTTAAACATATAAAACAAATGTGGCCACTAAAAATATAGGTGGCCAGAACTACTGTACTAGGATTATTCCTACACTGAGGCATGGGTGTCTGGGATTCACATAGAATTGACACAGGACAAACTGACACCAGCTGCATTATGGGAACATCTCTACTTCATAAGCTTGTTGGAAGAGGAAAGTATTCAGTAGGCATTGAAAGGAAAACAGAGATAGTGCCTGTCTAATATTTGATGGGAGAGAATTCTAAAGGGTTGATGCTACAACATTATCACCCCCTGGGCCCTCTTTGCCAAGAATTAGTAAAACAAATGATTCTATGATTCTTTATGAAGAGGGTGGGGCATTTTGGTGAATGTTTCTGTGAACTCCTCTGAATTCTGATTAGAATGTTAAATCTATGTTGGCAGTAGCCCTTTTCACACATGGAAGGCAGTTTTTGCCATGGGCTGGTTCCCACCCAGTAAGATCCACCACTTGACAACTGCAATGCCAAGTGATGGATCTTACTGCATCTTAAGCAGCCCATGGCAAAAACTGCCTGCATCAAATTCTTTACATTAACAGAAAGTAACTGAGCCATTTTCCTCCCTGCTTGAACTATTCCAAATCTTGTAAAGGTGTGGAAAAGCAAGGCTTTTGTGTGTGCATTTTAAAGCGTCCCTGCCAACTAATGCTAGACCTGCATGGAAAGCACTCCACATTGTGATAATCCATTTACCAGGGATTTCATGCAACTTTTAGACATTGATAAGAGAAGTATCCCTGCCTCTTTAGCTAGCTTATGTCGACAGACACAGAACACCTTGTTAAAGACATGCGATTACCAGTGAGCAATGTGTAATTCCTCTGCTCTTTCAAATCCCTCAAGGGATGTTACATGACAAGGCAGGATTTCGTTTCACCTTTCTCATTTTTGTGTGGAAGCAATCTGGTTTCTTATGCAAATCTCATTGCTTCCTCTTTGAACTTCTCTCCTGAATTAGAACATGTTTCACAGTAAATTTCTAAAGAAAGAAGATGACTTTAGAGTCTAGCTGAAAGAACGGATTCCTAGTGCAACTAGTATTTAATAGGTGGTGATTTCATAAAATGGAATGTAAGAAAATACAGGGAAAGGCCATGCCATATGCAGAATAGTAAACACAGCAATATATATGTGTAGTATGCATTTTCCATTATATTAATTATAAAGCAGTGGTGTCCAGGTCAACCACATACCCCAAATGTAATTCACTAAATTATTCAGAACCTCACCCTTTAGCCCACTAGTCTGCCATATTCCAAAATTTCATAAGATTTATTTTCCCATTTTTTTAAAAAAACTGATGCATTCTCTTCATTCTATTCATGGTACATATAATAGGTAAAGGTAAAGGGACCCCTGACCGTTAGGTCCAGTCACGGACGACTCTGGGGTTGCGGCACTCATCTCGCTTTACTAGCCGAGGGAGGCGGCGTACAGCTTCCGGGTCATGTGGCCAGCATGACTAAGCTGTTTCTGGCAAAACCAGAGCAGCGCATGGAAATGCCGTTTACCTTCCCGCCGGAGCAGTACCTATTTATCTACTTGCACTTTGATGTGCTTTCTGACTGCTAAGTTGGCAGGAGCTGGGACCGAGCAACGGGAGCGCACCCCATCGCGGGGATTCGAACCGCCGACCTTCTGATTGGCAGGCCCTAGGCTCTGTGGTTTAACCCACAGCGCCACCCGTGTCCCTGTACATATAATAAAACAGCAATAAATGCTGCCAGATACAATGATTTCTCCTTCACCAAGAAATAAGCACCATTTGATTCCTTTATTATACATACCTAGTTCTGCCATTACATACACAGAGAGGCTATATGTGGAGACTTAAGTTATACAATCCTCCTTCATACCAAGAAAAACAATCTTGCGGTTCCGGTTTCCGCCGGCAGGAATGGCGGACCTGTTTTCCATCCCTCTGACCTTCGTAAGGAATTTGGCGGTTGCTAGGGGAGTAAATGGCAACCCCCTACCCTCTCCGGGGGTTACGGAGAGGGGCCGCTGGCCCGCGATGCCCCCAGACCCACCCCGACTGTTTATGGAGTGGGGGGAGCTTGGGCTGAAAAGCACTTACAAGGGCCAGGACTCCCGGACGCTAATCTGCATGGCGGGGATTTCCATGGTTAAAGAAGATAATTAGGCTTAAAACTATGGACATACTTCAGAAGGAGGGGAAGAAGCGCTGTTTACTGCTGAGAAATTTATGCTGCTGAGGGAGAGGAGTCAAAGGCTGTATATCATCTGGAAGAAGGATTGATGGGGACGGAGCGATAAGGGAATTGAGTTTTTATTTTTATTTTTCTTCATATGAGTTACTTCGTACCTTCCCAGACGCGATGTCCTGGCTTGTTTGGAGTGAAAGAGAAGCAAAAGACTGTGTGAGTTGAACTTTATAAACTGTTGTTACTGAGCATATTTTTTAAAGATGTGGAGTTGCCGATGAGAAAAGCCCCCCCCCCCTAGTCGGACGGAAGGAGTCCTGGACGCGTTCGGAGGATTTATGAGCTGTGACGCACTTTGAATTGGAGCAGCGACCTGAAGCTAAGTTCAGCTATAGGGCAAGGAGATCCATTAATTTACCAAGAGTTTATGGTTTGATGTTTGGGTCTTCTGCCTGGAAAAGCTGTAAATTTTATAAAGATCGTTAATCTTCATGGCTATGAGAGAAAACGAAAGTGATTTGAGCTTTTTAAGATGGCGCTGCTTCGACGCAACAGGGAGCTCCAGACTAAGAAGATTTATGGGGAGGCTGGACTGATTAACCCACACAGGAGAAAGAACATTTGTGAAACCTTGTTTGATATTTATCTCAGCAGCTGGGAAACAATCGGTTGAAAGTGGAAAACATCTATGTGACTGTAAGGGGAAGATCTGGATTATTATGAACTTTGAGGACGATTTGAACTTTAGAAAAAAGACGGCAGTGGACGGTTGCGAGGAATCCCCAATTTCTTGAAGCATGGGAACCCAAATAAAAATATTTCTAGACGATTTGGCATAACATTCGGTTTGATTGATATATATATGTGTATAATTTGAAATAATGAATGTGATATAATTGGTTTTAATTGGAAAATTAATAAAAATATATTTTAAAAAAAGAAAAACAATCTTGCAAGTAGAAATTTAATCATGGAGGAAGCTATGGCAAAACATTCTGCCTGGCATCTAGTTTTTCTTTTTTTTTAAGTGGAGGGGTTTTTGTGTGGAGAACCATGAAGTCAAGTGAGCCGCCACATTTAATCTGAAATGGTACAGCCCAAAGGCAGGTTTAACATTTTGGTGGCAAGTAGACCATAGTTCATGGGAGGGCAATTTATGGCCTCCAGATTCTGCCCGACTACAACTCCCATAATCCCTGATCTTTGACAATGCTGTCTGGAGTTGAAATCCAACAACAAGCAGGTCTTCCCACCACTATGTAAAAAAACCCCTTAATGTGGCTCCAAACCAAACAATGTAATGCCTACTTATGCCAGCCCTTATCATAGAAATACCAACAGACCCCAATGTGTTTAAAGCCATAAAGCTCTGGTGTTTGCAGCCATACATTCCTCCCTTCTTTCATGTTGCTACCTGTGAGACCATAATGGCTTCCAGCTTCCCATCCTTCTGTTTGAAAAAGGATGAGTGAGCTGCTTGTGAGTTGTAAGTGAAGTCTGAAAAACTGACATTGTATTCAGAGCCTACCCTGAAGTCAGCAAAATAACCCGTTTGGCCCGATAAGGGGCATTCACATTGGCAGCTTCAGGAAATGGACACCCTGTTGAGCATCTTCTTTTTGTTCACCATGCAGTAAGCACTGGAAATCTGGCAGACTAGTGCTACACCACATAAGGCTTTCTCTGCAGTGCTCATTAAACAGGAACACAGTTCCAAAACTATTTTTATGATTGTGTGTTTGGAGCAGGAGTCATTGGGGGCTAAGTCGTTGCAGGCAAAATAACAAGCTACTCTTGTTGTAGAGTATTTCAGGATAGGGTTCAGATTTTAGAATCACTGTTTACAACAAATATCAGGCTGCTTTTCACACTCAGGTTTTAGGCAGGGTATATTAAGCTTCCTGTAAAGCAGGGCCAGTTGCTCTTGAAACATCAGCAGCTGCAAATGTGGTCCCAAATTAATCGGCACTCAAAAATAACCAGCTCTCAATAAGTCCCTTGCTTGCACAGTCTGCTTACTGCAATGAGGTGGGGCAATCAATTTTCTGTGCTATGAAAGGATAGGCAAAGAGCATATGCTCATCCACAGAAACTCCCACCTTTTTCCTCTGCATTCACCAGTTAGAAATTCTTGGGCCAATTTATTATTTAAAGAATCAGAGAGTTGTAGAGTTGGAAGGGACCCAAGGGTCACCTAGTCCAACCTCCTTCATCTGCCCCATCTGCAATAAAACATGTCTCTCCTGTATTGGTTTCTACAGCCACAGCAGGTGTTGTAACTCTCCAACAGTTTGACTTTACCCCTGAAAGCGCACTCTTCTGTTGTCTGCCAAGACAGACAGATGCCAACAACATCAACTATGGGTTGGGGAGATTTGCATTCTAACAATGGCTATTTCTGAACTGCAGTGGCACAGTTAGTTAGGGATAAAAAAATGTAAATTATGTGAGAGCTCAAAAAAGTGTGGGGAAATGATTGCTGCAGTTGTGTGCTATTAGGACTTGAACTCAGAGCTCCCGATTTGATGATGATGTGTCTGCAGGATTGATTTGAGTAGCATAAGAGAAACAAAAGACAGCTGCAATTGCAAATTCATGCCTCCCAAATAAATAAAAAAGCTAATATGTGATGTCAGTGAGGTCCATTGCCTGTCTTGGATATAAAATAATGAATACAGTGGGAGGTGGAGTTCTGCCGATAGAAAAGGAAGCTTGTTTTGAACTGTCTGTCGTTGTTTCTCTCTGTTATCTCTCTGCAGACTGAATCAATCTGTTTGCAAATGTAAGCTTCCTTCATCATGCCACTGCAAAATAAACATTAAAAATAATGGCATTGGGGATATATTTTGCAATGTCACTATCCATCTCCTGTCTCCACTAGATTGTGTTTGGTACACTCATAAAGATGTTCATACAAGCCAGGATTATGTGACTTTCTATACAGAAAAACTAGGAAGGAAAGCAAGAAGCTTGATGGGTCCTAACAACCCATGATATTTAATGTTTCATTTGAAGCAATATAAGGCATTAAAAATAAAATAAAAGCAAGCATGCTAGGTGCGTAGATATCAGGACTGCAGCATGTCGGGAAGGCATGTTTAACCTTTCCCCCTCTCCTTGACCCTGAAATTTACTCCACCACCTTCGCCCAAATTTGCAACTGGTCAATAGTTGTTCCAGTCTAAAGGGTCCAGAGTGGGGTTTCTTTAGGAGTGGCTTTCAAGGCAGCATGGTCCATCCCCTCAAGCAATGCAGCATTAACCAGGCTCTGGACCCAACCAGTCAGCCATAATGTTGGTCAGCAGGGGCTGGGTGCACAGTTTGGGTTCACATACCCAAGACTCACCTAGCAAGGCTGGGGAGTCAACAATGTGGTGAATAACATGCCCAGGGTATGGAAGGATGCTTCTTTCATAGGAATTGATGCTTCCACCTGCCTTCATTCAACTAATTGGATTAATTGATGTATCTTTTAATAGATACAATGTTTTTTCACCACCAGTATATTTTGTTCCTTGCAGGGCATGGGGTCAAATACGTGGGACTCTGTTGTGCCAGCTACTTGCACTGTTCAAGTCAGCCTGAATGTGCCTCATTATTTGAGGCAAGCGGTGGAAATTCCCTTATCTTCCACTCTTCTTTTGAGCAAATAAACACTGTTTTGCCACTATTTTTGAGATGATCACATTAGCAAAAAATAAGCTACAAGAAACTAAATAGACCCCAGTTTCACATGTGTAATTTACCGGAAAAAGATGCATTGATCAGTTACTGGGCTGAAAAAAGATCTTTGGCTAATCTATAGGCTTCAGAAAGAAATTGTCCACAGGAAATAAAAGTCCATTCATTTATCAAAATGTTGTGTGTGTGTGTGTGTGTGTGTTCAGCCTTGGCAGGGAGGGCCCAATCAATGATGATGAGTAAATGCTAATTATTTCTCCAGACCCATTACAATGACATGATGCAGAGAGATATCTTGTTCCACTCTGACTTCAGTGTATATGTGGGACCCATGGTGAGGTTGCTCAGGGAGTGAGATGAGGAGGCAGTCCTCATTCATACACTGAAGACACACAACCCAGGTTCTGTGGCATAAGTGGTGGTGTATTATTCAACTGACATCCGCTGACTTACAGTCAAGGAAGTGAATGAGGTTCTGGCTTTGGTTTTACGTACAAAGGAGGCAGAAACAGGCAAGCTAGGGTTTCATGATAAAGGCACTGTGTGAGCACTGAAGTTATGCAGCAGACCCACAGATGGAGAGCAGGCCAGTAATGATGATAATGATAATGATAATGATGATGATGATAATAATGATAATGATAATGATGATGATGATGATAATAATAATAATAATAAACAACTCTCTGGGGATCAATACAGTGGTACCTCGACTTACGAACGACTCGACAACCGAATTTTTTGACTTATGAAAGGGGGTAATGGCCACATGCTTACGAATGTCTCGACATCCGAAAGAAAACCGCGGCGGTTTTAGATTGGGATTTTTCGACTTACAAATTTTTAGATAGGTTTGCTTCGACTTACGAATTTTTCCGTTTCCAATGCATTCCTATGGGAAATCACTTACGAATTTTTCGACTTACGAAGGTGCCTTCGGAACGGATTAAATTCGTAAGTCGAGGCACCACATCCCTAGGGACTGGTCATTCAGAAACAGAAATGATTGCATTGGCTGTCCTTGTTATAATGCCAGTGCTTCTGTCCTGGTTTCTAACACTTGCTTTCAATATACTGCAATGCTGGGCTAAATTTCATTCACACGAGTGGGCATGGTGTGACACAATAGTGGACATTATTGGGCAGACATGTCGCCACCCTTTATGGACCCTTTATGCATTCTTCTGTTCTAGGAGCCACCCATGAATGTTGGATCTCTGGTTGTGGGAATGTAGTTGTTTTTGTTTGTTTGTTTAAATCCTTTTGATCATTCCCCCACCTCTTGGGATAACCTTCTCTCTGCTCCCAATTCTGCTACAGGGCCGGCTCTAGGTATAGTCCCGGTGGTGTGGGGCGCTGGGCCGGCAGGCGGGGCACTGTGTGGCGAAGCCGCACGGAAGCAATGCTGCGCGCTGCGAGGGTGGGGGCGCCGGAGCGATCTCCGCGCCTCAGTGCCAGGGCGCCCGACCTGCTCGAGACTGCCCTGTTCTGGTACATTAACCCTGCTCGTACACTTTAATACATAGCTGCCAAGTTTTCCCTTTTCTCGCGAGGAAGCCTATTCAGCATAATGGAATTTCCCTTAAAAAAAGGGAGAACATGGCAGCTATGCTTTAATATATTTCAATGTGGAGGTTCTTTTGACAAATAAACTTCCTAAATAGCTCACAAATTCCTTGGCTACCCCATTTTGATCCTGTACTTTATCCCTGTTCACTTTTCAATGCAGTTAATCCTAATATTATCTTTTCCTTCCTACCATAGATCTGCTAATAATTTACGGATTTAATACTAAGTTCAAATATATTCTGCTTGGAATACAATATGCTGAGAACATGACAAAATAATATGCATCTAAGACTTTTAACTTCCCCCTCACTGTTTTTATTCTTTCTTTGCTTTCCTCTGTGTCAGTATTCTTATGTTTCATACTTCCTTCGAAGTAATATTTCATTGCCTGTTTCTCTTTTTTAAAAATCAATTCCTGCTGGAATATATCAACAATTTATCCATGGTTTCAACATGTCCTGTACAATCAAAGCATTACTGTTACTGCTGAACCATTGATATTTTAAAATCCCTACCCCCCCTAGCTTCCTAAGTAAGGCCCCCTCATTGCTACAAATTTAAAGCAGTATCCTATCACTTTAAACAGTCATGGCAGCGTATGGAACTCACTCCCAAAGGAGGCAGTGGTGGTCCACAACCTAGGCAGCTTCAAAAGAGGATTGGACAATATCATGCAGGATAATGGTCTCAGTGGCTATTGGTCATGATGCTCTGCCTCCATAACTGGAGACAATATCATTCTGAATATCACTTGCTGGAAATCACGAGAGGTGTGTGGTCTTGGGCTTCCCACAGTCATCTGTTTGGCCACTAGATAGGCCACTGGCCTGATCCAGCATGGTCTTCATGTTTTCTTATTGTTTACCCCAAAGAATCCTGGGGATTGTAGTTTGTTAAGGGTGCTGAGAGTTAGGAGACCTCTATTCTCCTCCCAGAACTGCAGGTTTCAAAATGGTTTAGCAATCAATCCCTCTTCCCGGGGGAATTTGCGGGAAACTCTGTGAACTCTGCGAAGGGAAGGTAGATCTCATAACAACTCTCAGCAACCTCTGATGTAGCATCGTTCTGGGGCATCGTAGAAGTTTTAAAGTCTCTGCCCCAGTGATGCTGCTGCTTGGAGTGCTACTGCCACCTGCCGCTACTGTCAGTTAAGCTCTCTAGGGTTCACCAATTAGATATAGCCTACCAGAGGGCACTCTGCCCAGGATCCTGCCATACCTAGCACCAGTACTGAATGGCATCCCAACTCACTTTAGATGGTGGATTCAGATCAGATAAACACAGTGGTTAATCTGTTGCCAACACATGATCAGCCCTTTGTCTGAAGTTTCATAGTATGGCGACTTGCCATGCTCTTTTTATATCAAGGTAGCTGCATGAGCCTGCCCATATTGATTTGACTTTGGGAACGGGTGATTGACAGTTGCTTTAATGAAGAGATTGCTCAATTTAAGAGCTGTGGAGTGTCCTTGTGGCTTTTGCCAGCCCATTGTCAATGCAACAAAAGGAGATTAATAATTTGCCCAAAATGAGATTCAGTTTAATTTGGCTTGGCACCCAGCAATGTAAACATGGATACTCTTCCAAATAATACCAAGGGATCCATAATGCTTGTAAATAATCAAGAGGACTTTGGCTAGCATCCAAAATCTGAGAGCTGCTTGTTCTTTTGCCACCTTAGGCCCTGGCTTTCCTGCACAGATGCACAGTAGGCCAGATGTGGGGAAAGAATCTAAAGCTCTTTTACATCTCTCCCATCCCTGTCCCTCACGATAGCGCCTGGCTTTTTAGTTCATGCGGTATCTGATATGGCTAGAGCCCGGGGATGCCTAGTTCTGTTTTTGATAGTTTTCTAATGCAGTG
The DNA here is from genome assembly GCF_963506605.1 of Zootoca vivipara. Taxonomy (NCBI): domain Eukaryota; kingdom Metazoa; phylum Chordata; class Lepidosauria; order Squamata; family Lacertidae; genus Zootoca; species Zootoca vivipara. Next base: position 46,815,113 of record NC_083280.1, on the reverse strand, counting down.
CATAAATATTTTACTGCAATCTATTAAATTATATGGAATTCCCTAATACCTTTGTAATAACTAAACTCATGCATGAAAAGAGCCCTCTAAACTCCTTTTTAACAATACTTACCTATAGTAATCTGCTTTATGACAGCATGTTAAAGTGTTACATGTTAAAAAAATATTAGGGCCTTTTTAATATGGCAAAAGTTTCATAGTAAAATATTATAGAGAACGCTTTCGACTTCAGTGCAGAAAACTGGGGCGTGGAGAAAACTGGCTGATTTGGTAGTTAGGAAAGCTAAGGTCCAAAATCCAGCATTGCCTTAGATAAGAAGTCTAGTAGGAAAACAATGGACTTAATGAAACACTTTTGGCTAGCCCATGTACAGATGTATATGGGAGAAAAATCACAACGGTTACAATTCAGAATCATCTTACAAGTTCCTTCACTATGCCAAATGTGATTGTTTTAACATATACGCTGCCAAATTCATCTGCAGCAGGGGTGGGAAACCTGTGGGCCTCCATATATTGTTGGGCCGCAACTCCCATTGTCTCTGGCCACTGGCCACTCTAGCTAGGGCTGGTTCAAGTTGGGAGTCAGTCAACATCTGCAGAACCACATGTATGCATCATCATGTATCCAAGTACATGACTGTTGAGAAAAGCTGGTGTGGCTTGGACTGTATGTACAGGGATCTAAAGCATCTTTGTGATTGTGACTGCTGGAAAAGTGCAACCCATTATCATAAAACGACAGCTGGCTTCCACAAACACCGTTTTATATTGTGGGCTCTATGTTTGGGCAGGGGTAGACAGGTCTTTTAATTTCAACAAGGTATAAAATACTTTAGGATATATTCCAAAAACAAAATAACACATAAGAGCGTGTGTGTGTGTGTGTGTGTAAATCATTAATATACAATAGTTATTTGTATACTGCACAGCAGATCCACTTTCACTTCTCTGTATTTTGGAGATACTAGACAGATGGTTCACCTTAATATTAATCTGGTTTGTATCCAATGCAGCACTAAATTGAAGTCACTGAGCAGCATTCTTGTTCTGCTGCCAAAATGTTTTTTTGTGGAACGTGCTTGCACAAGAGGTTTCTGGTAACCTTCTTGCATGGTAGATTGTACTGCCAACACAATTGTTGCACAGGATTTCTCTGAGGCACAACACTGAAACTCAGGCTTGCTCAAGACGACTGAGAAGGTTGGATATAGCCTTGTGTTTCCAGGAAGTATATAGCTGCAAGCAAATAAATATTAGCAACCTGTTTCATAAAAGAGATTTGCTTATTTATTTCCTTTTTAAGTGCCTACAATACCACTTTATTTCCACATTCACAGTTAAATGCAAATCCTGTCCATCATGGTAACTGAAGATACTTTGTTTGCATCCTTTTTTAAAAATGGCCTTTATTAAAATGAGAAAGACATCTCCTGCTCTGTTCCTCAGTGGTACACCACACTGTTCCTCATAACGATCCTGCTTTACAGGGAGATAAAACCTAAATATCTTGTTTTCAGATTTTATTCAGTGCCTGGTTCCCAGCAGGCTTTTTTTAGAGGCAGAAAATAGAAAGAAAACAATGCAAGTTTCTAATTCCTAGCTGTAGTTCATGAACCTATCTTCTATTGAGTGGTTTCACAATGAAGTGTTTTTCATGGACAAGAAGTGATAATTGGGTAGGAGGGGAGTGAAAAGCAGCCACCATTTCATGGCTTTTGAGAAAGTCCAAGTGAGGCCAAAAACTGCATAAACTACTAATCAGGCTTGGTATATTATGCCAATGTGCCACCTATGCACACCACCAAGAAAATAAACATGTTTGGGATTATTGAGAAACAACAAAGTCTGGTGTCCTGATAGCTTTTATCACAGGCTTTCCAACTGCCATTATTTTGAAAAATGTTAAGCCCCAACCCAGCAAGGAAGAGCTATGCTAAGAAGCAAGCTTTGATGTACATGACACGTTGTGTTTTTCAAGGTGGACTGTCTGAGGCTAGTTGCCAATGTCTATACAGTAGTTATACCAGGCTTTATGGCTGAAATCCTGAACACGGTAGAAGATATGGAATGTAACCAACATAACAATACAACAGTGAAAAATGTGGCACCAACAGATGCCAAGGTGTGATGCCAACAGATGCCAACAGATGCCAACAGATGCCACCTAAGAACGAAAGGCAACTACAAAATGCTAGTGAAAAAACACAATAGAAATAAATTCACATCTAGAAGTCTTCTCTATCTCAACCAGGAGTGGGGTCTTGAAAGAGCTTTAATTTCTATAACAGGGGTCCCCAAACTACGGCCCCCGGGCCGGATGCGGCCCAATCGGCCTCCCAATCCGGCCCGCGACGACCCCCGCCGCCCGCTGCCGCCACCCGCTCTTACGGCGCGCGGCGCGGCGACGATCAGAAAAATCGGCAAAAAATCGCCGAAAATCCTTTTTGCGCATGCGTATGGGCCTCTCCCGACCCAGAAGAGGTCATTTCCGATGCACTTCCGGGTCGGGGGAGGCCCATACGCATGCGCACAAGCGATTTTCGGCGATTTCCCCCCCGCCCGTGTGCGTGTGCGCATGCGCACGGGCGCGCACTCCCTTGCCCTCCGGCCCGCCGCGCGGTCGGCGCGGCGGGCACCGGCCCACTGCGCGGTAAGTCTGGGGACCCCTGTTCTATAATGTTTGGTTCGCTGCTATAAAGATTTAGCTGCTTCTCACTTTCTTCCCACAGTGTTTACATCTAGACATGCCACAGGCTTTAGATATTCAAGCCTATAATTACAGTTTTATTTTATATAGGGGGGCACTTTATAAAGTTCTCACTACTGGAATGGTAATATTTGACACGGAATTAAGTTCAGCACAGGGTTTACAGTTTCTTTCCTTTCTCTCCTTTCCTTTCATTTTGCACTAGCTTTAGTAAATTAATTGAGCAAACAAAAAATGTCTGTTCACTAAACTGTGTAGCAGTTTGCTCTAAATGGCACAACACCCTCATCCATGAGGAGAGGATTGTGGAACAGAGGACTCCTGTTTCCCATGTAGTTCTCAATTGGGCTACCCACCAGAGGATGCTGGGTGCTTTTTAATGGGTGATGTCCTGAGGCCCTATCACTCTACTGGTCATGGTGGATTCGTTGTTATGAGGACGAGCTTCAGGCTCCTTAATCTTGATTTTACCTTTGGCTTTGGGGGGTGCTCATATCAGGGACATTGTACATAAAGAAGTAGCTGTGTGCTTCCACATCATTACACAGAGAGCAGAGGTACTGCCGCTTCCAAGTGCTTTTTGATCAAAGGTGTGGCAAGCACTGCACTTTCTGCATGTGGCAAGCAGCTAGATTTGTCTTTTTAAGGAAAAGGAAAAAGATCAGAAAAGGGCCTCAGACCACCTCATTAAAAAAAAAGGTTAGTACAGGCATCCCCAAACTCCGGCCCTCCAGATGTTTTGGCCTACAACTCCCATGATACCTAGCTAACAGGACCAGTGGTCGGGGAAGATGGGAATTGTAGTCCAAAACATCTGGAGGGCCGAAGTTTGGGGATGCCTGGGTTAGTAGAAGGTAGATCAAACTATATTTGATCTAATATGCATGCTTACATTCCAGTCTGAGTATGGCCCATTGGAGGTGGACTAGGGAGATGTACTCCAAGTTATGAGCAAACAAACATCACCATCCCTAGCTGTTACTGGTACAATGTATTTCTTCCACTTCAGTAGACAAAAACAGATACATAAAAATAAGTGTTGATTCCTATGGAAGCAAAGTTCTTCCTGCTGCCATTCTACCCCTACCCCTCAACATGTGCTTGAGTCATTTTGCTATATTCCTATCGCAGTGTATAAAAATTCACCCGACAACAAGCATTGTGCTGCAACTGGATTTAAGCATATGTTCATTTAAATGAAGGGGGGGAAATGTGCTCAGTTGTGGCAGGATTTCACCCACTGTCAACTTTGAAATAATACTGCACTGCATAAAGTTAGTGTGCAGTTTTGCAGTCTTTGAAATGGAATCCAAATTGTAACTTTAAACCTTAGCGGTAATTCCCTATGCAGCCTTGGAGCAAAGATAAAGAGAAAAGTAATCTACTGTGAAGGAAACTGTCTTCTGCCCCTATTTAAACTGCCTTATTGGATCCCATTACCCTCTTGAGCTTTGCCTGTCTCAATTTACCATGGCTGTGAGTAACGATAGGGTCAACCCTGCCACCTATAATCACCATCCTCTCCCAGATCCCATCTCAGTGGTTGAAATCATCAGCTTATTGTCAGGCATCAAGATTAAAGGGATTTGACATTGGATTTGTTTGGCTTGTAAAGAATCCTCTGATATGAAAGTATCACCAATTTAAGCTGTAAACTGGAAAGAAGCAAAATGAATTGGTACTGCCCACCCCGTGATCTGTTTCATGGTCATCACAGCTCCTTGGAATGATTTGATTTGACATCAATTAGTCAGCACTCACAAGGGGAAAGTCCCTTTTTATAGCAAGCCCACACCCATCAATGTCATTTTCCTCCTAAAACATGACAAAGAGCAGAAGGGCTTTCTGCCACTGTTCAAATACAGCACCGCAGGCATTAAGCAAAAGCTGAGGATCGAGGACCATTGAAAATATTTTAGATTTTTGAGTTCCGATTAAGATAAAAGAAGATAGCAACATAGAAGACTAGGCTTCAAGTCTTTTCATCAAATTTAACATGTCCGCAGATCAGATGTTCCCACTTTCATATTTTGTGTTGGATGTGCTCTTATGTTTTGTGTGATTTCTTCACTACATCCAGGATATTGATTTTTCAAGACCTGTGCACATTGTATAGCACTGCAGTATTAGTGTGAGCACACACAGGGAATACAGTATATATAAAAGGATTCCATGTCCTCGAAAAAACACACCTTTTCATCATAGCTGCCAAGTTTTCGCTTTTCTCGCGAGGAAGCCTATTCAGCATAAGGGAAAATCCCTGTAAAAAAGGGATAACTTGGCAGCTATGCTTTTCATTGAATTCAAAATTTGTGCGGTAGGAATGATGATGTGCTAGAAAATGTATGATGTTTGGTTTGAATTAGGGCGTGCTGAGTTTTAATCCTGCACTGAACTTCAATTCTCCCCCTTGCAGGCACTATCATGAATACACACCACCTAGGAAGGGTAATTCTTCAGGCATAGGGAGGTCAGTAGAGCCTGATTTCCAATATTATTATTTTTATTACTTTTCAATTACTGTCCAATAATAGCCTCATTATAACAACACCGATTTATAATGCAATTATTAATACTAATCATTCAAATACAAATTATATAATTTAGTTAAAGTGACCTCCCTCATGCTAGATTTGATGGTTTGATTATTTTCTTTATTTTTATGTTCCAAAATCTTATTAGTTTCAATTACATTCCAGTCCCTTATACAACAACTGCAATATTAATAACTTCTATTAATATTGACACATTAAATGGTTTATAAAATTGCAAAATGAGGAACTCAAACTATATCCCTGTTCTTCCTGTGTGTGGCAATTATTCTGTCCGTGGTATTTCTTCCTGTCCTTGTAAGATGTTACAAGTAGAGCCTGACTTCTTACAAGTAGAGGCTGATTTCCAAGGAGAAGCAAAAGTCAGCACCTTGGAGGAAGATCAAGAAGTGATGACAGGACCATGGCTAGCACCCCTGTTACTGAGACTAAACAGCCAAGTTTGCTCCAGAAGGTCCTGGAACAAATGGCTGAGTTTGAAAGTGGGGCTACGTGGACAAAGACTAGAGGTCCCACCCACTGAGTGCTGCCTCCTGGATAGTTGAAGGGCCAGTGACTTAGAATTGTAAAGTTGGAGGGGACCCAGAGAGTCATCTGGTTCAACACCTTGCAGTACAGGAATGCTAGCTAAAACATAAATAACAGATGACCATCCAACCTCTGCTTTAAAACCTCCAAGGAAGGAGAATCCACCACCTTCCGAGGAAGTCCATTCCACTGTCAAACTTGTAACTTGAAGCCATTGGATTGGGTCCTACCCTCCGGAGTAGAAGAAACCAAGCTTGCTCCATCTTCCATGTGCCAGCTCTTTAGATATTTGAAGGTAGCTACCATCTCTTTTCTTAGTCTCCTCTTTTCCCAACATACCCAACTCCCTCAACCATTCCTCATAACACTTGGTTTCCAGGCTCTTGTTCATCTCAATCACCGTGCTTTGTACAGGTTTCAGATTGTCGATATCCTTCTTAAATTGTGGTGCCCCACTTGTCACAATTTTCCAGGATGATAAGGAATAATTAGTGAGCATTCTTTAGGTTTGGTTAGTTAACCTGCTACAAATCCACCTAAGAGTTACCTCGTACAGCCCACATTTTACCTGCTTCTATGCAATAGTATCATGGGGCACTATGTCAAAAGCCTTTCTCAAATCAAGATACACTACGGCCACAACATTCCCGATCCACCAAGCCTATAACTCTATCAAAAGAAAGAAAGAAAGAAATGAAATTTGTCTGGAAATCTGAATTCATTTAAAGTAGCCACCTTTCCCCCCTATCTTGGGCTGCAGCCCCCTCCTTGCATCATTTATTCTGTTATCACCATGCTGGGTACTCCTTTCCTTTTGGGCGAAGGCAGAAGCAAAGCAGGTATCATTGGGATCTTTAAGAGAATAGGGCTTCAAGCTATGAGATTTCTCCTCAGGGCTTTCTTTATCGCAAAAGGAGCCTGTAGACCAGGCATTAGTGTTTTGCTGCAGAGGTGTCCCTTGGGACCCAGGAGATGGGGGGCAAGCTCTGTGGTCCCCATACCCACACAAGATGGATAAGGGAGTAGATTAATTTCCTCCTCAGTGGACTCTGTCTCTGTTGAGTCCTTTTCCATGGCTATGATGGATGCACACATTAGTCTGTGATGTTTTCACTGCCTACTATTTTTAAGGGGTCATTTGAGTCAATCCTGTGAGTCAGTCATATGATTATTTTATTGTGTACACTATGGTCACAGTAAGCCATGATAGTGACACAAACCCATGGTTCTGCGAATCAGACAGCACAATCCTATACGGGTCTACTCAGAAGTAACTCTTATTGATTTAAATGGGGCTTAGTCACAAGTAAATGGATATACAACTGCAGCCTTAGTTATGCTTTTTAGAGGCGCCTATAAATAAGATGGTGGTTTGTTATGTCCAGATTTGAAAACTTCAGGCATAAATTACATGATTCTGCCTTGGTCCAGGATAACCAGAAAGCTCTTTTAAACCCTGTGAACCCATTATTTTTCAGCGGCCACATTATAATGATTGCAATGAAAGGATGTTTTAATGAGTACACTGGTGCTGGGTGAGCCCATCTCATTTCAGGAGTTAAGTGAATGATCATGAAAGATCCACAGTTGGAAGTAAATAGAATGAAATTCCAATGGCATCAATTCACTAAAAGGCAAAGAAATAATATCTTCTAGTCAGCCTAGTCTGTGCAGCCAGGCATGCTGATAGGGACTATAGCAACTGCCTTTCTGTTGGCACAGCTGTGCCTGTACAGAATATCTATATGAAAATGAGCCTTGATTCAGTTCTCGTAATAAACCACTCCACAAACAGTGTCTCCTGCTCTCTTCAATTGGTCAATTAGCATACAGTGCATTGCATGTAAAGCAATTTGTTGGGAGCCACTTTGTGATTGACAGATAAAGGAGAAATAGTTAGTGTAAACTGCATTCCCCAAAAACCATTCTGCTGCAGGATGCTCGAACAAGACCCTGAGATTGCAATCTAAAGTCTTCAATGAGAGGCAGAGAAGTCTGGACCCTTTTCCATTTGCTTCAACATCTCTCTCTCTCTCTCTCGATAACATATTGAACTCATCCTGCTTACTGTTCTTGTTACTTTATTCATGTATTTACAGTCAACAAGGCCAGTGCATTCCTGGAATTTGTCTCCTGGATTCTTCAACCACTTCTTGTTGTTATCCATTTTCTCTTACAAAGTATTCCATAATTCTTATTTAATTACTACACTGTGATTTTCCTGGAATCTCACCATGTATACTGCATATTTGGATAAAAAATATTTCAAAGCAAGTATCAATATAAGGCAGACAGAGAGAGAGAAATTTGTGCATGTGGAAAGGATAGTGTGTTCCTATCCCCCCCCTCTCTCTCACACACAAGTTCACCCACTGAAAAGCTGTACTGAGATATCTCATTCCCAGCATCTTTACCCTTGGGAGTTGTGTTTGTATCTATGTGTGAGAGAGCAATGCAGCAGCAATAAAGCACATTCTAAATATTTTATATATTTGCAGATCTCAAATGCTCACCTTCCAACTCATGATATACCAACTTCTCAATTTAGGGAAAGAACAAGACTTTCAAAGTACACAAGGAAGAGTTTCACTGATCCTTTATCACCTGTGTTTTCCGCCCCCTCACCCCGATTGGTCACTGAATTCAGTGACCTTTCCTTTATCTATTTTGTCAGAGCATGGGGGTCACAGTCTCCTACAGTAAGAATGCATGTCCTGTGCTGCTCCAGGTGTTCTTATACTGCAGGTTCCATTGTCCCTGACCATCAACCATGCCAGCTGGAGCTGATGGAAATTGGAGTCCAGCAACAACAGGCCAAAGATTAGCCACCCATGTTCTATGGCAGATTTCAGATTTTCTAGTACAGTGGTGCCTCGCTAGACGAATTTAATTCATTCTGTGAGTCAATTCATTTTGCGAAAAATTCATCTAGCGAATCCCATAGGAATGCATTGAATATTGTTGTTATTATTATTATTATTATTATTATTATTATTATTATTATTACCCATAGGAACACATTAATTGAATTTCAATGCATTCCTATGGGAAACCGCGATTTGCTAGACGAATTTTTCACAAAACGAATTTGTCTAGCGAGGCAACCTCCGCTCGAAAAATCTCTTCGTTAAGCGAAAAATTCGTCTTACAGGGCATTCATCTAGCGAGGCACCACTATATCTGAAAATATTAGCATTCCAAGTCAGAAACAACATATGCAAAATATTAAGGAAGAGGCTGCCTCTAAGTCCATTCTTAGATAAGGGAATTTGTTCAGCACCAAAACTGAGCTCACAATATTTTCAAACACACACACACACACACACACACACACACACACACACACACACATTCCTGATCTCCTCCCTCCACCCTCCAAAAACTTAATTTGTTTCAACAACCTAAATTAAGGTGGTATACCTGTCAGGCAGTTGGGGATCTGATCCACTGCAGATAATCCAGAAATCTAGTGTGAGTGTTCTGCAGCCTGCAGTTCAAACAAATAATGCAGGCTAGATTGGACATTTTGCTTACTACCAGCACTCTAACAACATAACTGATAGTAACAACTTCTAAAATGACAGAAGTTCTTTCGGATTGAGTCTATAAAGGACCCAAATCCTTCCAGTCTTCTACCTACCTACAGGTGAGAATGGAGAGCAGGTGACAAAAGATATGAGGTATTCCCACATTTCAGAGCATTGGGCATCTTCAGACAAAGTAGCTTGCCTGAGCACATAGCCTTTGCATTAAAGGATTACCTGTTTCTTTCCTTAGGGCCCTAATAATCTAAAATTTCAGTGGATGGTCATTAGTCCAGAAAACAATCTGTAATTCAGGATTCAAGCAGGGTTCTAAATTGCACGGGGAGCTTCAGTGCATCGAAAAGATTTCCCACTGCAGCTGTCATGCTCAATTCAGCAACAGCATTGTTGGAGGAATTAGGAGCAGTGCGACTCAGGAGTAATGTGTGACGAGGGCCTGTTTCTTTTCAAGATATGGACATTATGCGTAGTTTGTTAATGCGGACTATAACTTACATTAGGTTTCTAAGCAGCTGCATCACACTTTTCTTTTTGCTGCATAGGGGAGGAGAATCTCTAATCTGCTCTTGCTGAAAGAGACACTATGGTTTGGAAGAAAGGAGGCTGCCTATAGACAGGCAAAACCTCTAAAGTGGTGCAATTCAAGAAGCATATGAAAGCTTATGCTATAAAAATGTGCTTAGCTTTAAGGATTTAAAAAAGAAAGCAGCAGCAGCAAAAATTAAGTAACTCTTAATAGCTATCCTGTAACCTGCTTTCCATTTTAGCTACAATTAGTAACTTTATCTCTTCTCCATTTAAAAAAGAACAACACAATGTGGCTGCATACCACCCACTTCACTTATCGAGAAGTAAGACCCCTTAAAATTATTAGGACAGATGTCAGCAAACTTTTTCAGCAGGGGTCGGTCCAGCGTCCCTCAGACCTTGTGGGGGGCCAGACTATATTTTTTTTTGGGGGGGGGAAATATGAAGAAATTCCTATGCCCCACAAATAACCCAGTGATGCATTTTAAATAAAAGGACACATTCTACTCATGTAAAAACACGCTGATTCCCAGACCACCCATGGGCCAGATTTAGAAGGTGATTGGGCTGGATCCGGCCCCCGGGCCTTAGTTTGCCTACCCATGTTCTAGGACATGCGTAGGATTGTGCAGTGGAACTTAAATGTGCTTATTTTTAGATGCTTTGTGCCAATTGTGCGGAAGAAGAACAAAAAACTTAAGTGGCGAATAATCATCTGACATGATTTGTTTTCTTGATTCTCCTCTCCCCCACCTTTAATTTGAACAGCAATGCAGATATAAGATGAAGAAAATGGATGCTATCATTTTGTTTCTAGCATGCTCCTCATGTCCTGCAAATAATATCGAAGACTGGGAAATAGAATACCTCTGCTCCTTCTGAATATTTGCATTTTATAATTGTTTCTCTAAAGAGCAAGCTGGGCAGACCTGGAGCCAGAGGGGCTGTATCCTCCTTTCTCCTGACTCAGAGGAGGCAGCAGAATTTTAACAAGCTCCGGTAGTGCCTTTGCAGCAACTACATTTGCACATTACCTCCTTATCAGTTTGTCTCCTGACACACTCCTTGTCTGCATGCAGAGGCTAAGGACTTGCAGGGAGGGTAAGTGGATTCCAGAAATCAAATGGGAAATCAATGAAACCTGGGTAAGTGGATTCCTTGCTCCCCCCCCCACCTCCCATACAAGGTGGTCTAAATTTAGGCAGCAAACTCGTCAAGACTTTGCTGAAAGGCCCGTAACATACTTCTTAATAAATTCACAACTCCTTAAAAAGCTGCCTTCCAAAGCAGCCTATCTTTTGCTTATGCTACTTGGTTAAGCATTGCATCCACTGGTGATTTTCTAGAGACTGATGGTATGTCTTGGCATGCGACAGGAATTGCCTGAGTGCTGCAAAAGAGGAAGACTAGGGCAAATATTAAGGAAAGTTGCTTGCGGAAATCTGTATATTAGTTAAAACTGCATACAAAGATGTTTACAGTATATTAGTAGAAATTTGCACTAAAACGCTGGCTCTTTTTCATGAGGATTTTTTTTAAAAAAAAATCACAAAATGCTGTGGAAATGTGGAGAACTGAGTTTAAGATTGGATAAACAAGAAATGGAGGGAAGCCAGAATGAACAGATTTGCCCATTCCTACCTGAAGTACAGATGGAAAATGGGAGCAGGAGGCAGTGGCGGGGTGGGGCACAACGGTGGGGCAAGCGCTCTCCCCTCACACAATTGCATAGGAGGCTTTGAAAAATGTGGTTATTTCTCTGCACTGTCTGGGGAAATGTGCAGTGCATCCTGAAATATAAACCCGCAGTTCTTCGGGCGGATAGGAAACTTCTCAAAGGCCAAACAGCACATTTGGCCTAACTAAAGAATATGCTTGCAGCCACTTTCCTCACTGCTGTGTTGAAAACCATATTACATGAAGGATGTATGCCTGTGCCTTCTCATCAGTCAGACATGGGCTATTGCACACATATTATGTAGAGCTTGTCAAGTGTAAACTTGACAGGGAACGTCAGTCATTCACTGTTCCCCGACCCTGACAAGCATTATCTGCATAATACATATCTTTAAACACACATTTGTTGCAATCACATTTTGATATTACATTCACTAAAACATCTTATAAATACACCTCAAAATGCAGGGTTTCCACCCCGTTTTTGGTTTTTTGCCACACTCCTAAACAGTATGGAGTATATGCACTTCTTTGTTTTTTTCCCCATGGCAGCCATTTTGTGCTGGCATCCATGGCACTTTTATCAATATATGAATACTAGCACCTCACTTTTCACTCCCTTCCCCCAAAACAGCACTGCATTTGCTGCATGGCGAGTTCTTTCCAATATTTATTTCATATCCTCCCTTCAACTGCTTCCTAAAGTAATAGACCTGAACTGGATGGTTCCTTCTTACATAGCAGACAGCTGTGTGTTTTCCTCCCTTAAATAGACTTTATTAATTTTCCATCTGATTATTATCAGTAGTAAGAGCAATACTATTTTCTATACTGCAAACTCATATAAAAATAAAAAGGTAAAGGTAAAGGGACCCCTGACCATTAGGTCCATTTATGACCGACCTTGGGGTTGTTTGCTCATCTCATGTTATTGGCCAAGGGAGCCGGTGTACAGCTTCCAGGTCATGTGGCCAGCATGACAAAGCTGCTTCTGGCAAACCAGAGCAGCACACGGAAACGCCGTTTACCTTCCCGTTTAGAGCGGTACCTATTTATCTACTTACACTTTGACGTGCTTTCGAACTGCTAGATTGGCATGAGCTGGGACAGAGCAACGGGAGCTCACCCCGTTGTGGGGATTCGAACCGCTGACCCTCTGATCAGCAAGCCCTAGGCTCTGTGGTTTAACCCACAGCGCCACCCACGTCTATATAATATTAATATTAATATAAATAAATAAATATAAATATAATAAAATAGATCTATCCAAATAACATACACTAGCAGTAACAAAAGCATTACCAAAAGAAGATCTGACAACAATGTGAGCTCATTTCTTACAGAGTTTGCAACTGCACCGGGAAACCAGCTAGAGACACCTCCCAAAACAGCATTTGCCTAAGGCAGGCATCCCCAAACTTCGGCCCTGCAGATGTTTTGGACTACAGTTCCCATCTTCCCTGACCACTAGTGCTGTTAGCTAGGGATCATGGGAGTTGTAGGCCAAAACATCTGGAGGGCCGCAGTTTGGGGATGCCTGGCCTAAGGCCTTCTAGAAGGAGACCTGCACATCAGGTAGCCTTGGTGTAGGAAACAGACTTTTTATAAAAACGGAAAAGGGCAACCGTGTTACACAATAAATTTATCTTTTTGGCCACTCCATCCTGCTGTGCAGCCTGCTACGGTGTGTTAGTTGTTCAGATATAACCAGCTTCCTGCTGTGCTTAATCCACTCACTGATCATAGGACTTCACCAGGGATTCCAGTACTGCACCATTGCCCCTCTTGTCACATCCAGAAGAAAACTCATAGTTTCCCTGTGATGGAGTTGACCTTGCACATTGTCTGGGAGCAACAAGAATGCCAACATCAGATCTGGTGCAATGATGATGGAGGCAGCTTCAGACAACACTCCAAACATGCTTACACAGCTAAGAGCCTTTTTGGGTCTGTGTGTGTGGGGAGTCCCCTTGGTGCCAATAGGGTGCCAATGGGGACTCCCATCTCTCCCAAAGGCTCCTAGCTATGTCTATGTGGGTGACATAGCTTACTATGTCCATTCTAGGCATAGTAAGGGAAATATGAAATAAGCCTTCCACCCCATGCATCACCTTTTCTCACCTTAAGTATAAAAAAATATAGATGCATAACTGTCCTCTATATATGAAGCAAATATCTAATTTGGCCTAGAAATAACAAATACAGAAGATGTATTTGCCTGCAATTATTTTTGGGAAAACGAGATAAGTAGCTGCCTGCTACCTATGAAATAAACAGTAAACGGCGTTTCCGTGCACTGCTCTGGTTCGCCAGAAGTGGCTTAGTCCTGCTGGCTACATAACCCGGAAGCTGTCTGCGGACAAACGCCTGCTCCCTTGGCCTATAGAGCGAGATGAGCGCGCAACCCCGGAGTCGTCTGCGACTGGTCAGGGGTACCTTTACCTACCATTACCTATTAAATAAACATCTTGTTTACAAAGCAAGTTCAATTAATTTGCCACTGTGCTAGTCTGAGAAACTTTTCTTCTCCCCTTCTTCACTCTGTAAAATGTATGTGACATGTGTTAGTGAGGACGACACCAGCCTGTTATTATGGTACAACATGCCATCAAGTGTTCCAGATGATGTTAATATCCTGAAAGCAATTCACAAAGTGTAAATGGGTTTCCTTATACCCCCTCCACCCCCAACTGTTTGCTCACACCAGTACATTTTATAATAATATCATTTTTTTTCCTCACAACACAACACTTTCTATTCCAGGTCCTATTGTACTTTTCAGTTACCAGCTGGAACAGATTATACAACTACTATGGCTTTTCCCCATCTGATACAAATATGTTACTGAAGCTTAATGTGGGGAAAATAAATTGTTCATAGTAACATTAACCAGTTTCAGTGTAAGAGGGATGAACTAAAAAATAGCATTATTTTACATACAGGGAATATCAGAATGATAAAAAAACGGAAAAAAGGGAGGTTTGATTTAGTCAAATATAGTCTCAGCTTTTTTTCTTTTTTTCTCTTTGTTCTAAACATTTTTTTCAAATTTGATTCCCCCCTCACTCTTCTCAGTGTACCCTTCTTTCTTCTATCCTTCTACTTCTTCTCCAACCCCAACTGTGCAAGTGTTTGCACAGTTTTTCATAATAAACTAGTTCATTCCTTCGCTTCTGCTACATGTGGCTTGATCCTATGAAATTTTACTCAGATATAATTACCACTGTGTTTAATTGTGCTTATTCCCAGTTTGCAATCCTATGCTCAATTGAATTTACTTACTTCTGAGTAGATATGCCTAGGATTGCACACTCAGTCTTCTCCATTCATTCTGAGGGTTCTTCTGAGTGAGGACCTCATATTGTAAATATTGTAAATGCCAACTGTGGCGTTCACACAGAGCCCCTGGTCATTCCATGGACCCTGTGCCACCACGTCTATTCTCTTCCACTGCCACCAGCCAGGTTTCCCTGGTAATATTCAGATTCAGTCAGGTTGTAACGTATTAACAAAGATTCCAGTTTATTCTGTATGCAAACAAGTTTTAAATACTTTGAAACACTGTAATCCGATTCACTCTCTCTGTCTCCCCTCTGTCTCTAACCCACTCAGACTCCTATGCCTCCCACCCACAAGAAACCAACCAAACTGTCTCTCTATTTCCAACTGTCTTCCAACTGCTTTTCCAATTGCTTTCCCCCAACTGTCTAAACCTCTGGCTAAGCCTTTTAAAAACTGGGCTTTTCTACTGGTCTACCTATTAACCCTTTCTCTCTCCCCTGTACAAACATTTCCAAAAGAATGGGCAAACGCCACACCAACCTAGCAGTTTGAAAGCACACCAGTGCAAGTAGATAAATAGGTATCACTGCAGCGGGAAGGTAAACAGCATTTCTGTGTGCTCTGGTTTCCGTCACGGTGTTCTGTTGTGAGAAGCGGTTTAGTCATGCTGGCCAGAAGATCTGGAAAGCTGTCTGTGGACAAACGGCGGCTCCTTCGGCCTGAATTGAGATGAGTGCCACACCCCATGGTCGCCTTTGACTGGACTTAACCATCCAGGGGTCCTTTACCCATTGTAAATGTATTTTTCCCTTGTGTGTGCATGTGACAAATTAGCTTCCACACATGCCCATTTTTCAGGCATAATAGCCCCCTTTCTTTATTCACAGAATTCTTCATCCCACTCAGTTCACAGATATCTGGGGATAGGGCAGTAAAATTTGGATCAGGACCAAAGAACACATCCTGTTCTCCAGCCCACATTCATGCACATGCAAAGAGCACCATTAGCTATTGATTATGTTCTCTGACTCCTCGTGCTTCAGATCTTAGTGTTATTTTTGTCTCCCTTTCTTCTTCTTCATTGTCATCTTGGATTGACAAGCTTCAGAGACTTGGGCTGTAATCTGGCAGCACTTTATTCCATTTTCTGGCATTTCCTTACCTGACAATTTCCATCTTTTATGTGATCTTTCACATGATGTGAAATGCCACTTCTGGAAACCTAGCAGAATCCAGAGGGAGCTTTGCACTCATTTTCATGTTAATTGCTTTAAGGAAAAGAAAAAGAAAAGCTTGCAAGACCATCAACCCAGAAAATCGCATGAGTTTTGTGCTGTAACTTTCCCACCATTTTCATGGATTACACCATGTGATGAAATTTGGGGCAGTATTCATGCATGCAATTCTTTCTTGCCATTTTAATGGGTGGAGTGACATGGTGTTGTATCAATTAAAAAAAAGGGCACAGTTCAATAATGCAACAAGTAAAAGGAATGTTAGAAACCCAAAGAGAAGTGCAAGGATTATAACGAGGAAAACTTATCACAACAATCCCCAAATCTGAATAATGGTCACATCAAAGGAGAATCAAGTACTGCAAGTAGCTCAATTTTTATCCAAGGTGGAGAAAACCTCCGCCCTTACAGATGTTTTTCAACAGCAGCAGCACCAAGGAACACCCACCCACAGTTTTCCTAGAAAATTTATAATGTTTTGATTCATTCAGAAATTAGTCAAACTAATTCTTGATTTACGGGTGCAGGGAGGGGTGGAACAGCTTAGTTCATTTCCAAACAAATCTGATGAAAGCAGTGGCGAGGGCTGGGACAGATCACCCATCAAATGTTAAAATTTCATCTTTTCTTTCTGTTGATGCTGCCTATGTGCTCATCCTATTTTGTGCACACTGGATTAATGCACTGCTCTTTTTAGTCAATCCTCCATCTTTCCATCTGAAGCCTTATATTTCCATTTTGCTTTCTCCCCCCTGCCTTATTTCTTCCATGCAAATATGCTTGCATTTCTCTGCTTTTGAATTCTCTTCACTGGCTAACTGTTCCCTTTTTGCATTCCATTTAAGATTTTGTTATTTTCAACTGTGTACTTTCTTGTCTCCTAGTTATCTTTCATCTCGATTTCCCCCCTCTATATTCTCCTCTTCAGTTCTTTGTGTTCTCCTGGCGCTTTATTGCCTGTTATGCCTACTTTCTCTTCTTCTTTCACAACTTTGTGCTTTTCCTCTTATGACTCCTTATCTATGGATGTGTTTTCCAGCTGATATTCATTTCATTGATTATCTTCCTGCTCTTATAAAATGTTTTTAAGACTCATTTATTTCAACTAGGTGTTGCCTTTCACCTTTACTTCTTTTTATTGTTTTATTTTTTACTAAATTAGAACATAAACACATTGGGTCTCTTTTGCACAGTAGGCACTTTACAATCAAGAAACACTCTTTTTATCCATCTATATATAAAAATGTAAAAATTGTGAAAGTGTGGGATCCACCTTTCTCTGTAACTGCTTCACCGATCGTCCTGAAATTTTGACACAACGATCCAGGACACTCCCCAAGCATTGTTAGAAAAAAAATCCCTCAAATCTCACACCTCCGCAGGTACAAACTTCTTTTTCAACAGAGTAAAACAGCGCCCTCAAGTGGATTTCCTCTCACAGTACACCCCCTCCCTTCCTGTGAAATCTACACCACACCAACAAACCCCGCCTCCACCACGAGATCCACCACTCACATCCATCCATCCAGCAGAGGTGCTGAAGACCAAACCAACTGAAAACAGGCCTTTTCCAGCAACAAGGCCCAATATTGCCAAGTGGAGGTAGGGGCCTGCCTTGGAGGGGGGGGGGATGGGGGCGGAATAGGGGGCAGGGATACGTAATGGGTCAGAACAGGGTGGGGGGAGACACAGGGATGAAACCTGCTCTCTCCACAGTATCTCGCCTCAACTCAGGGGGACTTTGAGGCTCAGGGGGATCTGAAGGGGGGCTATTAACCTCCATTTCACAGACTAACGCACAGCAACGCGTGCAGGGCCAGCTAGTATTGTATATAGGTCATATCCCCTGTAACAAAATACTGTATTTCTCTAAATTAAGACTGTTAGCAGGGGCAAATATAATATTCCCAGATTGCTATTGAAGGTTAGCGTCATCCCCCCCCCCCAATATTATCATTCTTTCTGTTTCAAAGCTAACAAAGCATTACATCTTCACTGCTCTTCAAGCTAGATATAGTGAGAATTTGCATAGGCATACTCATTCTTAATTGTGGATGCAGACCCTGATTTAAAGCTTCCCATGCTTAGTATTAAAACTAGGGCAGAAATGCTGCTGCACCAAGAAGAAATAATGCGGTAGGGCAGGAGTAGGGAGCCTTTTTCAGCCAAAGGACCACATTTCCTCAGGTGCTGCTTACCAAGGGTGTGCATAGCCAGCTGCAAAAGTGAACAGAGCAAGAGAAGTGACTCTTACCTTTGACCAGGAGGCTATAGAGTAACTTTTAGAAGACATCTGAAGGCAGCCCTGTTTAGGGAAGCTTTTAATGTTTAATAGATTATTGTATTTTGATATTCTGTTGGAAGCCACCTAGAGTGGCTAGGGAAACCCAGCCAGATGGGCAGAGTATAAATAATAATAATAATTATTATTATTATTATTATTATTATTATTATTATTATTATACTATATTCCAGCCCAGTGCTGGATTTACGTATAAGCTAAACAAGCTATAGCTCAGGGCCCCACTCTCTTGGGGACCCCCCAAAAAAAATTAAAGGAAAAACAACAACTGGATGTACATTTCCAAAATATAACATAAAAAATAAAAATAAAACCTACATACAGCAACAGTGTTTTGTATTGTGTAGGCTCCTATGATGTAAGTAATGGGCCCTGCCTGCTAGCCTGCTCCCTTAAGGATCACTGGCTAGATTTAGGTCCCTAAATTACCATATAGCATATATTCAACACAAAAAACAGCGACAATTTGTTGTTTTCAAAGGACAGCTGGACATTACCTTCAGTAGCTTAGGGCCTCATCAAACCTAAATCCGGCCCTGTTCCAGCCACATATCAGGTTTGTACAGATGTTCACCTCCCCATTTTCCATCCAGGCAAATAGATCTGCATTGGTTGACTAGTCTTTTCCTGAGCACGTATTGAATAACAGTGCCAGAAAATCAGTATCAAGCAACATTTGTCAGGGGGGTGGGAAGCATTCCTCTGCATTTGATTTTCACTTCAGGAACTTTGCTGTATTTACCCATTCCTTCTGTCAAATGGAAAACAATTCTCTAATCGTAATATTTGTTGTTCAGATGCCACTGCTCTTTGAATACATTACCTTATTTGTGTGTGTGTGTGTGTGTGTGTGTGAATAAACAGGAGATGCAAAAGTTTAATAACATCTGTCCAGTGTGAAAACTTGGCATCAATTTATAGGAATCATTGGTTCCTTTTATTCACAAGCTTTGTTATCCCAATCCCATTCATCTTTATTCAGGAGTTATATCTTCCATTTCAGTGATTCTGGATTGCTGGGAAAGAGTTCTTCTACATAGCTTTTAGTAACACCACTAATGGGATTGTCCTCAGAAGGCGGTCCTTCTTGCGACTGGGCCCCTGGACACACACTTGACTAAGTAGGTTTTGTTTCTAGGTCTCAGTTTCATTTCTCTAAATAGGCATCATGGGTTACAGCCAATCAGGAAAGGGGTGGGGGTGGTTATGGAATTATATAAGCATCAGTGCAAGAGTGCCCTAGGCACTTGATTGGCACTGCTGTACACCCGCCCTCCCGCCCTTAGTGTAGGTTCTTGGCCTTGCTTTGGACTATGTGTGAGTTGCCTGTCTTGGGACAGGGGACAGGTAGGAATTTTTATCCATTTGCCAAATTGGCACTGGCCATTTGGTTTTTTGCCTACCCCCTTAGCAATCGCCACAACTTTCCAGGTTTGGCGGTTAGGCATTGGCTTAATTTTGGGTGTGGAGGGTGTGTGTGGCCATCACCTGCCCCTCAGTGATCAAAAGGTATTCTGTTAAAGGAAACTGGGGGTCCCGGATCTCGTCCGAAGTCTGCTTGATGGGCTAGGACCATGCCAGGGTCACAGGAACCTCGCAGTAAGCTTCTGTCGGGCAAAACCCCAATGTCGCTGCCCCAATGGGTTTACCTACACAGACTCTGTCAACTGGGGCAGTAGTCCGTTATAGTCTTCAGCCAATGCCTATGACAATGTCACTCACATTTAATTTGCAATCAATAAAATTGTGGCCTTAATGTTACCCATCAACCTTAATTCTGTGTCTGTGTCTAGTTAGTTCATGGGGCTTGGGGCCTCAAGACGCAACTGAGAGCACCTTATTTGGCTCACTATGATCCCCATGGAAGCACAAGGAGTTTTCTTTTTCAAAAATATTTTTATTAAACTTTCCCAAACCCCCACATAAAATTCCAATACATTTTTTTTTAAAAAAAATGCCATGCGTTTTCTGACATTGTACAAAGCTGAGCATGATAGAATGGGTCTGCTCCTGAATTTGCTCCATTAAAACAGGATTTTCCCCTTACTGTTCCAGTCTGTCGAGTTCTAGTTTCCTACTTGTTGAGTTTATGGTCTTCATGAAGTCTTTGAAAATTTGTTTTGGCCCAAGAACACCCAAATATCACAGGGATCATTTAAATGCCTTAGATGGCCACCCTAATCTCATTTAGGGTAAACCCCATTGATATCAATTGAACTGAGGATATATGGTTGGAATTGTACAGTTTTAGAAGCATATGGACAAATTCATGGGTTATTCTTCGGAGCCCCAAGCCTTAAAGGGCATTTGAGCTTTATAACCTTTCAAAGCTCTTTAGCTTTTTTAGAGCTTAAGATTAAAAGGCTTTTGATGTTTTAAAGTTTTTGATTCCTTTAAATCTCTGTTATAAGATGGTTTAATTTCTGGACCTCATTGCCTGTACTTATTTCTAATCTGGTATTCTATGTTTTGCATTTTTAAATATATATAATTACTTCATTTATGTATTCAGTGGTGGAATGGATTATACAATATTACCAACTAGTGTGAATGATTTTCCCCTGGATGGTAGCGTATAAATCTTTTAAAAACACATAACATTCATAAACATATACAACTGAACACCAAAACATGCAAACAATAGCATACATAAATGAGAATCCACAATAAAAAAAAATTATACTGGTGTTGTACATGCTTCTGTAGAGAACAATTCTGATTTGTTACCTGCTTTTATAATGCTAGAGACCAACTCTTGCTTTATTTTAGATAAGGTGAAAACCATCACATTAATACAGTTTGCATCACTGAATGGACCAAGTATTGCTTTATCAGAATTCAGGACCTGAACTGAAAGAACAGCACACTCATGAAAAGCTAAGCAGAAGAGTTAGAAGCAGGGCATTATAAAGAAGTGTTTCCTTGCTCCCTGATTCACAAACAGCAACAGTGCAAGACCTGCACTTAAGGCAATTTAGTTCCAAGAAATTGTCATAAATCCAAGTACATCATCTTAAATGCTTTGAGTCAGAATGAAGAGTTGATTAGGAACACAGCACCTGAACTCATTGCTCTTCCGCTGTTTTGGGTGAATCACCCCCATGCCCAAGAAGCTTTACTTTCCTTCCCTGTTTGGGGTTTTTTGTTTGTTTGTTCCTCCATCAGTTTCTCCTTCCTGTGAATGCTTTGTCTGTTTAACAAGCCATTTGCAGCCCTTGCTTATTTATCCTGCTCACCCCTTGCCCTGCTCCTGTTGGTCCTGGAAGCCAGTCCTCATCCTCAGGGATCATTAGCAAAGGAATTGAAAATAAAACTGTAAATATCATAATGCTGTTATACAAGCTTATGGCGTGACAGCATTTGGAATACTGTGTACAGTTCTGGTTGCCTCACCTCAAAAGAATATTGTCGAGTTAGAAAAGATTCATCAGAGGACTCTCATGTTGCCCTCAGTCCAGAATTGTTAATGACACTTTTGATATTGGCCCTCCCATTCTGTTCTTGCAACATACGGTACTGTAATGCCAGATATACACTAATCTGCTCTAAATGCATGGCCACAGAGAACATCTTCAGCCTGCGAGCAACATTCCCTTGGTGGCAGGAGAGTTGTGGACTGTACAGAGTGGATTTCCCTGGCCCTTGCCATAAAAGACGTCCTCTGTTGGTGGCTGTTCAGGATGATCCTCATTTTACCACCAACCTTATCATTCCATTAACAATGCTTTATACATCAACTTGTTCATTCTTTGATCTACAGGCCAATGTTGTCCATGTTTACCTGGAAGCAAGTTCCACAAAGTTCACTGCAGACTTAGCCATGCTTCCAAGTAAACATGGTTAGGATCAGGTTGTGTTAGCCACTGACCCATCACCAAGCCTACCTATCAGACCTCCTAAAATATATTGGCTATACCAATTGTTGCCTCACTGGGAGGCTGTTGAATTGCTACTATTGTATGCTTTTTCTAAGGCATCTCCTTCCATCTCCTGTAACTCATTTCAAAACTGTTAAAATGGTACAAATTAAGAGAATCTATTTTCCCATCTCTACTCATTCTCTATGGAAGTTTCTTGATCTTTTATTTCTGCCTCAACTCATTCTAAGTAGTACTCCAGTATTCTAATTACAGTCAATTACTACACTGGTTTATCATTTTGATCCTTTACTTAAAGTACCATTCATAGCCATGGGATAGAAACCACCCTATCTGTATTTATGGATGAAATTAATGAGTCACTTTATTGTAGACACTGATCAAATGAAAGGTGAAAAAGAAATGTGATTGAGCTATGGGGGGGGGAGGAGACAAAAGCAAATAAATTGGGCACCGTCTAGAAATGCTTCTTAATGTGTTGGAGCAGTTTAATTAAATGAATTGGTTTGCTTTCATTTCAGAGGTTGTTTTTTCCCTTTATAGAATCAGATTTTCAAATGCACATCTCTTTTTATGTCTAATCAAACGTCTTGTGGCCAGAATTTCTAAATGCTCTGATCAGAACATGCTGCCTTTTGACAATTTAGCTGAGTGATAAATTATGCTGAATATCATGGCTAAAAAGCACAAAAGCTACTCCAGTGGGGAGAGTGCTGGCTTGGAGTTCTGGAAATGCCATCCATTAGAATTGCCTGCACTCTAAATTTGCACAACATAGGGCCACATTAGCACCATGCCTGGGTGGCACTTAGTTCTCCTTAGTACTTAGCAGCTGGGGGTGGGGGATCATGCTGCCTGATCTAGCTATGCCAATACACTTTAATTAATGGAGAGAGTGGGCATATGCATGCATGCATCCTTTTGCTTGTACAAAATTGTTCCTTCTGCTGAATTAAATAGCCTGGTTCATGAATGCAGGAGCTCCATGTGCACAGAGAATTACACGTGGGTCAAAGATTTTTCCTGCTGCAGTTGCTGCTTTCCCTATATCAGGGGTTTTTTTTGTAAAAGCTCTGCATGAGAAGGGTGATCTGCTGGCATAGAAGCACCCAGTTGAACTCAGTAACCTGTGTGATACATAAGGGACCTTTAGCTTTTATGCAGTGTTGAAGTAGTTAACCAGCAGAAGACTGCTGCCAATGCTGCTTAAAGTACCATGTCAAGTTTGATGTCCTATAAACTTATAGAATCATAAACTTGCAGCGTTGGAAGGGACCCCAAGGTTAGAAATCTCCAATGAAAGACAATCCACCACCTTCCGAGGGAGTCAATTCCACTGTCAAAGAGCTCTTACTGTCGGAAAGTTATTCCTGGTGTATCTACTTTCTTATAACTCGAAGTCGTTTGTTTCAGTCCTACCCTCCAGAGCTAGAGAAAACAAGCTTGCTGCATCTTCCATGTGTGACAGGCCTTTTGATATTTGAAGATGGCTATCATATCTCCTCTCAGCCTCCTCCTTTCCAGGCTAAACATACCCAACACCCTCAACTGCTCCCCATAAGGCTTAGTTTCCAAACCCTTTATCATCTTGATTGCCCTCCATTGCACACATTCTAGCTTGTCAATATCCTTCTGAAATTGTGGTGCCTAGGACTGAACATACTGTAGTATTCTAGGTGTGGTCTGACAAAGGCAGAAAAGAGCAGGACTATAACTTCACTGATCAGGACACTATGCTTCTATAGATGCAGCCTAGAATAGTATTAGCTTTTTTTTGCCTGTTGCATCACACTGTTGACTCATGTTAAGCTTGTGGTCTACTAAGAATCCTAGATCATTTTCATGTGTACTACTGGTAACCCATATGACCCACATCATATATTTCTGCAGCTGGTTCTTCCTGCATAAGTGCAGAACCTTATATTTGTCCCTACAGATATTCCTTTTGTTAGTTTTGGCCTGATTCTTCATCAACCTTGAATCCCTATTCAGGCTTCTGCAGCATTAGCTATCCCTCCAAATCTGGTGTCATCTGCAAAATGAATGAACATCCCCTCAGTTTCTTCATCTAAGCAATTTAGAAAGACATTGAACAACAACAGGCCCAAGACAGATTCTTGTGGCACACCACTTGTCACTTTTTTCCCAGGACGATGAGGAACCATTAGTTCCTCTTTGGGTTCAGTCAGTCAACCATCCTAATCCTTGGGGTGAGGGATGTTTCACACACTCTCAATGCTTTTCTGCCAGCTATTTTCTTTTAAAAATAAAATCTATCTCAGGAATTAAAACAGTATGGGATCTGACAAATGTCTGTGAAACAGAGCCATCATTCTGTCAGGCAAATTTCCTTGATAAGCAGGAAATCCAGTGAAATAGCATCCTTGTGTTTGGCAGATGCAAAACAAAAATTCAATACCTTCCCTGAACTGAAAAGCCTCTTGCCCTTTTCCAGAATCCAGGATGCTGGAATATTTCCCCATTTCATCTGCCAATAAAATGATGAAACTGCAGCCTACTAGCGAGTATGTTGTTTAAATGGCATCAAGTCTAGGAACAATGTTACAGGCATGTACTTCGGTCTCTGATATTGGCACTAAAAAGTAATTACAAAGATGTATTATTTATACAGCTCCAAGGCTGTGTGAAGCATAAGATATTTTGTTCAATTGCATCAGATCTTGAAAGGTCACTTGAAATTTCAGTGGTTAATAAATGATGGTGGTTTTTTCCCTTAACATTTTTTTTCAACTAAACCATACATGCATGAAACAAGGATCCCCCACTTCCCTTGCCCTGGTATCTCCTCCATCACAAAAACATACTTATGGCTCTGTGCATACCAGTTTGGTGTTTTCCAAGCTGAAAACTCACATTATTTGGGAACAATGCACAGATTCCATAATAAGCTTTATCAGAAGGGCAAGTTTCTGGCAAGGTTGCCAGAGAAAGATGTCTTCTAGGATTTAAGATTTGTTCCTTATCCCACAGAGCCATTTTGACTTTCAAAACTTTTAACTGTCATATGAATCTTCTTTTTCAAAGGTCTCAGAAGTATCAAAGTTGGGACTGGTGAGTGGTCTCCCATCCAGGTATTGACCTAGTACCAATCAGCTTATCGACAAAGATCGACTTACACCAGACATCTTTGGAAACACGGAGCCCAAGAATCTTTAAATTTGATATAGATCAGAAATGGAGAACCATTCAGAATGGTTGGGCTCAAGCTCCATTGACCCCAGCCATCATGGCCAAAGGGACAGGGATAATGGGATGACAAAGTCCAGCCATATCTGGATGGCCACATCTTCTCTAATTTGATTTAGATCTTTTCTTGGAACATTGGACGTCTTTATTTTTCAGGCTAGGGTTTTGTTCTTTTGTTTTTACTTTGTTTTACTTATCTTTTTTTTACAGGGTTAACAACAGGCAGGGTGAAAATAAAGTGAAAATAAATACACAATAAACTGAAATTTGAGATGAATGCAACTTGAACTAGTAAGTTCAATTTTGTATTGCTTGTGGTCAAAGGCCCTTTGCAAAAACAAAATGCAGACATTATGCAAAAATAAATATAAAACATGGTAAATAAAAGCCAGAGGATTGGATTAAGTAGAACCGTGGAAAAAACATTCTCTCCAGCATTAGGACTGAAACAAATATTTTCACTCATATTTGAGTATGACAATGTGTTAAAAAGTCGATTATATTTTGAAATCACAAATTAATATTCTAGTTCAGGCACATCCAACAGGTAGATCGTGATCTACTGGTAGATCACTGAACATCTGCGGTATATCACTGGTAGATCATTGGTTCCTCCCAAAGAAGCTGAACAACTGTGACTCCCCTTTAAAAAGCTCAACATTTTACCTCCTCCATGAAAAAACTCAACAACTTTGACCCGACCCCCCCCCAAAATGGGGCCTTCCTTCCTCCTGCCTAAAAAAAAAAAGCTCAACACCTTTGACCTGAACCCCCCAAAATAGATCACTGCCAGTTTTTAACTCTGTGAGTACAAACTACAAAAAAACAAACTACACAATACAAAAACTACAAAAATATCAAAATACAGAAACACAAAACAAGAATTCTTACAATTCAATCTTCTAATCTAATTTCTAATGGCTTCCTCATTCCTCCTCTTACTGCGTTTCATTATAAATCACATTTAGTAATTTCTAAATCTTATACAACATCTAATTACTACTTAAAACTATCTTAATTCTATATCTTTTATATCTTTATATTTTACCATCCCAGCTATTTCATTTCTTTTTATATAATTATACCAATTTCTAACAATACTTGTTTCTCAACATTGTAATATCTACAACCTCTTTGCATCTCCTTCACTTCCATTGTTGATGATTATCAAGTTGGAATAACATGCCAAAATAAAATTATCAGCACTGAAGTCACGTATTGGTGCTACTGCCATGGATATATGTATATCAGTCACCTAACTTCAGTTAAAACCAGGATAACTCTTGTTGCACCCTAACTGCTAGTCTTTGGAATGTGGACAGCTCTCCCCCTTTTCTGAAGCATTCCACAATGTATTTGGATGAATAAGATTGTACTGTAATTTAATTCTAACAGAGAATTTCAAACTTATCCATGTTTATCCATGCTTATATTTCTGCTGCGTACAATTCTGTAGTAGTCAGCACACTTCAATTCAGGGCTATTACTTTTGCTTTTTGAAATGTTCCTTTGAGATATTTGACCATGCAATGGCTGGTTTTGTAATTTTCTGATGCCTCTTCATTCCTCCATTAGTTTTATTCCACACACAGCTTACTTTGCTTTATGAATAGGGATTGCCCAACCTTACAGCCTTCAGTGAGCATCTTTTTGCTGGCAGAGAACTGCAGAAAGGCATTCTATACCATGCGTACCAGAAAGCAGGATGGCATTTTCTTTCCAGTGGCGCTTACAAATACCGGGTGTTGTTATGTTCACTTAGCCAACCACCGCCTTATGATGCTAAGCATGCAATCTGTCCCTTCATCCCATCAGCAATAGGGATACTAACCTTTCATTGCAGACAGTTTGTTCCCTGCAGCAAACTGGCACAACCTCCTTCCAAGTCCCCTGACCTTTCCTCAATGTTTCTTTGTTTGCTGCTTTTGTCCTTTTTAAAAAGCTCCTTATTGATGTTTTAACGTAATGGGAGAACATAAACAAGTAATAAGGAAAGGTTAACAATACTAAATCGATGCCATGCGGGCAGGGGTGGGTGGGTGGAAGAGACCAGAAGGTGGAAGAGAGAATGAAGGGAAACAAAAAGATTAAATTTAATCAGTGTCCTATTGACAGTCTAATTGCATTTATATCCTTCACCCCTCCTCCTGTTTTTAAGCAACATCTAATAAAAGGTCTGTCTGGTGCCCTGCTGCTTCAGCCACTGGGATGAATCTTCATACATGGAAGGAAGCACTGCCTAAATGATGTTTCTTGTTTGTTTATTCTCTCTTATTGGGTTGCCTTGCAAAATAAATAAAATTTGATTTTCCACATTTCTTTATGGTTAGTTAAATGCAGAGGATTCTTTTACCATTAACACAGATGAATGGGAATAGCGGGGAATTTTCTAATTATCCAGTGTAATTGGGATTGGATTCCTATTTTGCAAGACATTTTTTTTAAAAAAAATCTGAAGCTCTGTGATTTTTGAAAATACATCATTGAATAATAAAAATATAAAGCAAGGTGATTTAGGAGAGGGACATTGTTCTGCATGCAAAATATTCAAAGACCAGATCATAGCATCTCCAGAAAGTGCTGGCAAAATAAACCTGCTTAAAACCCAGTCAGCTTAGATGAACCAATATTCTGATCAGGTATAAGCCATCTTCCAATAATCCCAATGAAGCATTCTCTTTAGATGCTTGATGAAATTGTGTAATTCTCTGTTTTCAGTTAGAAATAAAAATGGTTGGCTCTTACCCTTGTAGAGATAACACTCTGAAAACATGGCCAGGGTATGTTCTAAAAACACTGGAACCAAAAGGCAAATAAAGCGGTTCCAAATTTATTCAGGTTACAGGTAGGTAGCCGTGTTGGTCTGACGTAGTCGAAACAAAATAAAAAAATTCCTTCCAGCAGCACCTTAGAGACCAACTAAGTTTTTCATTGGTATGCGCTTCCGTGTGCATGCACACTCCTTCAGAAGCGTGTGTATCTGAAGAAGTGTGCATGCACACGAAAGCTCATACCAATGACAAATTTAGTTGGTCTCTAAGGTGCTGCTGGAAGGATTTTTTTTAATTTTGTTCCGAATTTATTCAGTTTGGATGTTGTTATTTGAAGCTTGTATTGTGATTTTCAGCAGCTGACTTGTGACTGTCAGCATTATCAGTTGTAGGTGTTGGGCGAAGGGCAGTTTATTTTATAGAGACCGTACTATATGACCGTGTTGTTTCAATTAGTGTCATCCCATAGCAGCATCCATACAGCATATTCAGGCTCCTTGCTGCCATTTGTGATTTGGCAAGGAGCCATGCCAAACCAGGAGCGCATCTGCCACCAAGAATCTACATCTCAGCCAGGAGCCAGCATTAATAATAATAATAATAATAATAATAATAATAATAATAATAATATAATTTATACCCCACCCATCTGCCCATCTGGCTGGGTTTCCCCAGCCACTCTGGGCGGCTTCCAACAGAAAAATAAAATACAACAATCTACTAAACACTAAAAGCCTCCCTAAACAGGGCTGCCTTCAGATGTCTTCTAAAAATCTAGTGGTGGTTTTTCTCTTTGACATCTGATGGGAGGGCGCTCCACAGGGCGGGCGCCACTACCGAGAAGGCCCTCTGCCTGGTTCCTGCAACTTGGCTTCTCGCAACGAGGGAACCGCCAGAAGGTCCTCAGCGCTGGACCTCAGTGTCTGGGCAGAACAATGGGGGTGGAGACGCTCCTTCAGGTATACTGGACCAAGGTCATTTAGGGCTTTAAAGGTCAGCACCAACACTTTGAATTGTGCAGGCAATGTGGAACTTCAGCACCCATCCTGCCCTACCCTGCAGGCTGAAATGTGTCATTGAACTGTGAGAAGGCCTCTGCTTGCTTGGATGGGGGAAAATGTGTGCAGATTTGCGAGTGCAGAAGCCTCTGCTTTTTGTGTGGTTGGCATACAACATTAAGAGTAATTTTGTTGCTCTGCCCATTTTTGCCTGACTGTGCCCCGCACCCGGCAAATGATGGCTCTGGAAGATTGCCGGCAAAGAAATGCGTCCCTTGGGCTAAAAAAAGGTTTCCCATTCCTGAAAGCAACTAAAGAGCTCAACTGTTCATGTTTTCAAAATAGGGATTTGCCCAGGGCTCAAAGACTTAAGCAACACTGAGCTGATATGCAGACCTTTTTCCTTTTTCAGTACATGGTCTTGGCTCTTCAGACTTCGGGCTGGATGCCTGTACGTATTTGTAAAACCTGCGGGAAGCACAAGGGGGATGCTCGTTTATGAAAGCTTCACGAATCCCCAAGTTGCCAGCACTCACTATACTTAGCAGCTCTGGAATAATATATATATATATATATATATATATATATATATATATATATATATATATATATATATATATAAAACCCTCTCTCCCCCCAGCGGTAGTCATTGTAGCTTTTACAGCAACAGCCTATGAAAGCATCAAGATGATCAGCAGGATACTTACACTGCCCAAGCCTGACTTCCCCTGCCAGAGTGCTGCTTATATTAATATTTTATTTTCTCTCGTGCACTTGTATTTTAATGTGGTTATAAAATGAAGAAGGTGGGGGTGGGGAGAAACCCTCTGACAACATTTCTCAGACATGTGCATGATCTTTTGATTCTCACTGAAGCAAAAAAGGTCAATATTATCCATCAGATTCACTACAGCACTTGCTGGCTTCATTACGGCAGCAAACGTGGACCAGCCAATTTCATAACTAAGAGCACACTTGTGGCTTGCCCAGCTAATAAGAAATGGGATCTTTTGGGTACTGTTATTCAGAGTGGCATTTTAACTGCATTACTGCATCTGGAAGCTGATGTCATAGAAAAGCAGAGTTTATTTATGTATTTTATTGATGTGTAATGGAAAGGAGAGGAAAGGAAATGGAGGGTGCTGCTTCTCCTTTTTTCCGAGCAAATTGACTCTTAGGTGATGCTAAAGGATTGTGAGCACAGGAAACAGGTGATAAGATATTTTAACTGATTTTAATATCGTTATCTACCCCTTCACCTTATGGTGAAGAGTGGGTAAGGAATTCAGTAAATATTGGGTGATAGTCAATTCACTTTTACTCAGAGTAGCCCCACTGAATTTAAGGAACATGACTAAAGTAGGTCCATTAATTTCAGTGGATTTACTCTGATTAAAACTTAGCTGAATACTACACATTTACTGTTATTTATTTATCAAAGTACACTGAGTTTACAAGCATAAACACAATTACAAAAATGTAGCAACACATAATTGCACAATATAATAATTTCATCAAATCGGTAAAATAAACATCCGTGATTAAAATGTACAATAAACAAGGCCATTAAGAAAGCACAGCAGTTGTAACAGTTAAAACAGCAATGAAAACAGAAGGTTCAAGTCAAGAGGGTAGGAGAACGCTTGTCGTTATGTGCTCTTGGTGACCCGCCAGGAGCCAGGCTGTTTGGCTTCACAGATGTGCCTCCCCCACCCACAAAGAAAAAATAGACAAGATTGGTCCTGTGCAGATATGTAGTGTTAAAAGCACATGACCAATGTTTTCTTGATCTGAATATGATGCATAGGATCACATTAACCTGAAGAGCACCCCTAACCTTCACTGTTGACTACTGGTCATCTGTCAAGGCCCAGTGATTGTCCAGAAATGTCCCAGTGCTGTGATATCCCAGTGAACAAGTGGGCATCATCATTGACAGGCGTTCCCAGCTCCCGCAAAAGCCCTAGATATGCCCAGTATAATTACACAATACTTTTTATAGAAATTGCTGAAATCTGGAAAAATATGCCTGGCATAGAGAATTTGTCAGCTCGAGATTAGATCACATCTCCATCATTTCCATATACTAAACTCACTGTTTTGGTAATATCATGCTTGAATATATATTCATGTATTTAAATGTGAGCATATTTGTTTCTAAGTATCTTTTGCTCTTTAGATTGGTCAGGAGACAAATTTCCCCTTCAAGATACTGATGGAGCAGTGAAAGAGGGGTGAGCAAAGAGGCAAGTTAAAATGATGAAGAGAAAACATATACCTGAGAAAAGCATCTCTAGGGCTGTTCTTAATGCTCAGTTGAATCTAATGTTGCAATATTTACAGCATGTTTCATTTTGGCTTCCCAAGTTTCAGATGAAAGACAAAACATTTAGAAAAATGAAAACCACAACCTGTAGACATTTAGCTTTGCTTCAGCAAAACATTCTCCATCATCTTTGCATTTCCCCCATTAAACTGTCTTTTTATCTTGCGTAAAACAAATGGATATGATTCTGCAGTGCATGATAGGGCTACATTCTGCAGACCCAGTGATGAAATCTGATTTAACCTTTCTGCTATGATGCAGGTAGCAGGTGCCAAGCTTATCTCCACAGGCTCGGACCAAAAGCCAACGTCCTGCTTTCCACAGTGGCTAATCCAGGGGTCCCCAAACTATGGCCCGAGGGCCAGATGCGGCCCAATTGGCCTACCAATCCGGCCCGCGACAACCCCCACCGCCCGCCCGTTCTTATGGCGCACAGCGTGGTGGCGCGCTTCCAGATCGGAAAAAAGTGCCGAAAATAGTTTGTGCGCATGTGTATGGGCCTCTCCCGACCCAGAAGAGGTCATTTCCGGTGCACTTCCGGGTCGGGGGGGAGGCCCATACGCATGCACACAAATGATTTTCGGCGATTTTTACCACCTGGAAGTGCGCCACCGCGCCAGTAAGTGTGTGTGCGCATTCACACGGGTGCACATTCCCCCGCCCTCTGGCCCTCTGCGCACGCACACTCCCCTGCCCTCTGGTCCGCCACGCGATCGGCGCGGCAGGCACCGGCCCAAAGCCGGGTAAGTCTGGGGACCGCTGGGCTAATCCAATTCCTCCAGGAAGCCACAAAGCCCCTCTCCCCATCATACACCTGTGAACCTGGAAGTTCTGTATAGACACTGTGACTAATGGCCATCAGAAGAAGCAGGTGGAGCCACATAACTCTCCTCCTGACATTGCAACATATCTAGATAGGACTGGGGCAGGGCAGGGTGGCGGTAAGGGCAGGGCTGTGCAAATGCACTGGTAGAGCCAACCCAGCACTCCTACTGGTGCAAAACATGCAGCCCTAGTCTCACTGTCACCCTACCCTGCCCCATGCCTATCCAGGTAAGCTTTAATGATGCGGGGTCAGAAGGCCAGCTCCACTCCACTGCTGTTAGCCTATGATAGACATCCTCTGTGAATTTGCGTAAGCCCTTATTTAGCCCAGCAAACATTGTAAATACAAAGAGGGGAAATGAGTCTTTCATAACCTGTGTACAATGGAACCTCAGTTGTCGAACGTAATCCATTCTGAAGGACTGTTCGACTTCCAAAGCGTTCAACAACTGAGGTGCAATTTCCAGTTGGCAAAATCCATTGAAAAAAAATGGAGGAATGTGCCTCGGAAGCCGTTTGACTTCCGAGGCGTGTTTGAAAACGGAAGCATTCCGTTCCAGGTTGTCAGCGTTTGAAATCCGAAACATTCGACTTCCAAAGCATTCGACAACCAAGGTTCCACTGTATTCTAAAAGGGATGGGGAGGTAAAGTGAGAGGGTCTCATTTTTAATTCAGCCAGAGACAGTTTAGCATGCAGCCCATTCACCATCCTTATGACTATGTTGCAAATTATGTTATTACAGGATCTATTTGCATATTCCAGCTTTGCCCAGACCAGAGACATTTGTAGCATGGATTAAGTGGTTTCTTTGTTTTTGTTTTTGCAGTACTGGTGTAACCCTGCTCTGTTTTACATCCATTCAACAGAAGTGGAGTTCCATATTCCACCATATCCCACCCACTTTTAGTGCTGATAAATCTCAGTGGCCCTGATTTACACAGAGGGACCATAATGCAGCAGTAAGATGTTGTCTTGTGTTCCTCCCCTACGTTCATATACCTCCAAGGATAAATTCACAGAATTAGTGTTAAATGGCCTGAGTGCAAAATAGTGAAGGAAATGGGGGGTCATAGTAGCAACAGGGAATCAAGGTTCAGTCCAACCCCACAACCACTGAACTTACTAGGCTAGTGAGCCTGATCCAGTCACTATCTCTTAGCATAATTTTCCTCCTGGGATCACTGGTAGGATGAAAGAAAAGCTGAGTAGCAGGAGAACCATTTGACTTCCGAGGCGTGTTTGAAATTGGAAGCATTCTGTTCCAGGTTTTTCAGTAGTTGTCCAGGTTGAGCAGTAGTTTATCAAAGATGTAATAAAATAAATGAGAACTAAAAGCTGCTGGAGAGACGTTCTGTTTGGGTACAACCTTCATCTGAAGAAAGAGTCACCTATTCCAGAAAAGAGCTTTTTTTAGTAGTGGCCTCTGTACTGGGGAATTCTTTCCTTAGAGTAATTCACCAGGTTCACACTGTTGCAGAGAGCTGTAATTCAGGTATTCTGATGCAGACTGGCTTGAGCCACACTATATGGATCAGAACTTAGATACCCAGCAATTTTTCTACTTCCCATCTGTTCCGACTCATTTCATGCCTCAAAACATATATTGAAATGTATGGTTAGAAATGCATGTTTTGAAATACATGAATACATATTTAAATACAATGTAAATGAAATATTTAAATACAATGTCTTCCTAGAGGTAAGGCAAAGAACCTTCTCTCTCTCTTCTCTGCAATAATGTTGTGGCCAGCAAGTGATGCATATACACCAGCCCTTATGAGATTTTGCATCAGACAGGAAGATTCCAGGCTCTGCAACATTATCACAGCCATACTGGTTTCCAGGTCCCCTGCATGTTGCTACCTAGATAGTGATGTGAGATGCAAAAGGAGATAAACTGGGTAGACAGTCATGACAGTCTTCGCTTTGATCCATTTCAAAAGGGAAATGTTCCTTTTTCAAGTCAGGCATCATCCTTCACCACCTTGCATCTCTATGACATGGCAGATTTATGCAACTCCTTGAAATATTTATCACCATAATCCACGTCATAAAGATGCATTATTACTTTTTAACCAACATTAAAGATTAAAAACAGAATAAAAGCTTTGCTTGCTGCCAGGAGAAATTGTCCTTCAGGGAGAGAGAGGGAGAGAGAGACCCTGAGAATATCATGAAAATAAAACAGAGGAAGGGGTTAAGGAATATTCATGTATACATCCCTTTATTTTAGGACCAAAGTTTATATTTATTCTTAGGGTCAGGGAAGCACAGAGGAAGAGTATTTAGTGCCCCTTCATACTTCATAATTTCCCTGAAACCTGAGCTATTAATAATATGGAATTAAGGGGTAGGATTTGCCTCCCATATACTTGTCTTTTATAAACTTGTCTCCCTTGTTAAATCTAAGTTTGGGATCACAAACAGGCCTTTTGTAGACTGAGCTGCCCTCAAGAATATTAATGTAATGTTTTAATATTAAAATTAATGTTTTAATGTATTTTTAATCTTTTGTTGGAAGCCGCCCAGAGTGGCTGGGGAAACAGAGCCAGATGGGCAGGGTATAAATTATTATTATTATTAGACTCCATTTGTCCATCATTTTGCTCCCAACCATGAACACCTCTGCTTCAAGAGTGCATACAAGAAAGGAGATCAGACAACTGCCCTCTCCATTCCCCCCCCCCCCCAGTATCTGATACAATACTAAGGGTGTTCAAACAAGCTGCCTCCTGCCTTCAATGCCTGGGGGACGCAGTGGTGGCTGGTGCCAAATAGATCTGGTGGGAATTATGGGCCACATGTCCAAGCTGTTCTGGTTTTCTTACTATCTCCCTCTCTTGTAAAGATACTACGAACATTTAAGAACATTGAAGAATTGCAGTAAAGCTGCTGCTTCATACAGCAGCTTCCATCAGGTGCCACCAAAGACTCAGGCCCCAAGTAGCTGAAAAACTGCCTCCTTCCCTGCAGTCCATCTCTACTTTTAAGAACAGCAGAGGGGATCCTCTTGTTAGCTCCACCAACCTCAGTAGTGAAGGTCTGGAAAAGAGCATTATCTATGGCAGCCTTGTTATCTTCCTCCCCACAGAGCTGTGTCTGGTAACTTCAGAAAAGCTGAAACCTGAGCTGTATATTTTTAGGACCTACCTTTGTAGCCCTGAGTGCTCCCTGGAAGGACAGATCGTGAAGCTGAGGCTCCAATACTTTGGCCACCTCATGAGAAGAGAAGACTCCCCGGAGAAGACCCTGATGTTGGGAAAGATTGAGGGCACTAGAAGAAGGGGATGACAGAGGACAAGATGGTTGGACAGTGTTCTCGAAGCCACCAACATGAGTCTGACCAAACTGTGGGAGGCAGTGGAAGACAGGAGTGCCTGGCGTGCTCTGGTCCATGGGGTCATGAAGAGTCGGACACGACTAAATGACTAAACAACAACCTTTGTTGTGACTGTCAGTTGTTTTAAACTGTTTTCAATGCTGTCCTTTAAATTCTTCTAACCTGCCCTGGGACCTTGAGTGAAGGGCAGGTATTAAATTAAAATAATAATAACAATTTCCCCAGTTCCTAGCAGTTCTACCCATATATATATATATATATATATATATATATATATATATATCCATGGCAATATTACTGTGCAGCAACATTTCTATTCCTAATAACTCTATGAGTTTTCAAGTGTCCATCAATGGATTTATTATTATTATTTAGGAATAAGTAGTAAAAGAGTCAACTTCAAGCTTTAGGACACCCTAAGCAGAGTACTCTGTGGAGAATTCCATCCTATACTAGTGCCTCCCCTCATGTAGGCCTATCCAGTCATAACACTGCTCATCTGATTGCCACTGGACAACTGCTATTTTAATTTTCTACAGTCCCCAGGAGTCAGACCATGGTAGCAATTAAAGGATGGCAGGCATTCCCTGTAAGACTTGTTGGGTGTCAGGCTTCGGGGAATCAGATCCCTCCCTAGGTGGCAGTAAATAAGCAGATCAAATGAAAGGAGCATACTTACCAGTTAGTTTCTTTAATAACCACAGTGAGAGACAAAGGAATGCATATCTTTCTAAAAATGGTGTTGCCCCCAGGAAAGTGCCTCCTCCTCCATCCCCATTAATCTATGTCACTCCTACGTCAGATCTGAGCTTGTTGCTGCTGAGCTCTCTGTTCTATCACTCTCAAAACCCGTCTAGTGTTAGGCAAGGGGGGGGGTCAGGAATGCTTTCCGAGGACACTGAATCTGCCAGCTGTCTCTCTCTCTCTCCTGGTGTTTCCTCTTCTAGCTGTTCCTCACCCTGTATTTACCAACTTTTCCCCTCTGGACTATGCAAATCACTGTTCTAAATCCATACTGTCTTCCTGCCCTCAGTCCAGGCCCCAACATCAGGACCTTGAGAACATATCAGCCCCACATGGTGACACCAGCCTGAGTAGTAGTCAAAACATTTCGTCAAGAGTTATTATAGAAATGATCTCATAGAGGAAAGGGATGTTGTGTGAATGCAGTCTGACTGAAAAGCCATTTAATCCACCTGCCTAAATACTGAAGACCGCACTGAAAGTATAAGGAAAATAAATTGATAGAAAGTAATGACTCTGGGGACGCAAATAGTCAAGAGAATTGATTCAGCCATCCTTACAAACTGAGGGGAAAAACCCTCAACATTTATTTTATGTCATTTGTGCACTCATTTTTTATTTAGGAGCACTGCTGCAGATTTGACATCAGGGGATTCTTCATCCTGAAGTCATACTATGATGTTCCCCAGGTGAAAAATGTCTATTATAAACATACAATTTGATGTATTTTACCTCTTGGTGGCGATGGTGGGGACTTATTTCATGCAATTAAAGAGGTCAGATTTCATCACATGAATCAAGTGAATAACAAATCCTAAACTGAAGGCTTTATGTGCAGAAACAAATCCACCATGCCTTTCTTTAAATAATAATTGCAATGACTAAAAATAGTTGGAAAAGTAACTAAATATTGTAGGAGGGAATGCTTCGTGGCTTCTTCAAGGATATTTGCTCAAAGAATAGTTTTGAAACTATTTTGAAGAACAGGAAGACTGTTTTCATTTATTGCAGAGTTACCATACGGCCAGGAATATTAATGGAATGTTCATTAAGGACGGGCCACTGTAGATGTCTGGAAGCTCACCCCTACAGAATGTTTAATTCCAAATATGCTGGGGGCAACAAGTAGGGGCTATTCCATTGATGTACTCTTCCACTGTCCATCCCAGGCCCTGTTCATTGTTGAGTGATGCTGGGTCAATAATTTATTTATTTAGATTTTTTTTAAAAAACAAAAACCAAAAACATTATTATACCACATTTTGGCCCTAAGAAGGGCCATTAATGCAGAGTTGTTGTTTTTGTTTTGTTTTGTTGTTATCAAGGTGGTCTCAGCAGGTTGGTCCATAGTGACCATAGGCCAAGAAATCCTACCAAGTTGGGCTGAGGGAGCCAGTGGGGTGGATGAAGCCCTGCCAGACTCACATTGGTAGAGCAGAAAGTGGGCCAAGGACTCTCTCTCTCTCTCTCTCTCTCTCTCTCTCTCTCTCTCTCTCTCTCTCTCGGGTGCCTTTTTTTCCTTTACAGGAAATGAGATATTGCCTTCTCATTGGTCCCAGTTGGAAGGAAAATCAGTATGCCAGTCCTATTCATTGGTGGGGTGGGGTAGGTATAGGGATAGAATGTCAAGGCATCATATGGGCTTTTGAACCAGTGGATCCAAAGTCTCTGTCTCAGCATATGCCCTTTTGGCCAATAAAAAACCATAAGTAGCAAAGTTTTTTTAAAGAGCCATACAGCAAAACCAAGCTCGGTATGGTGGCAGATTTGCAAAACCACTAACACAAATGCAACCCAATTCTAGGATCAGAATATTTATGTACCATTATTCCTAGAGCCTGGAGAAGAAACAGAAAAGGTAATCAATTGCTCAGACGATCCCAAGGTAAAATAAGTTTAGTGTCTCCTCTTGTTTTCAGCTGTGGTAATTTCAAGGCATATTTTTTTAATGATTGCTATTTGGCATTTTAAAACCAGCAGTGTTATTGCTGTTGTCATTAAAATTTGAGAGAAATGTTGGCCTAGGAATTTATTTATTTATTTTTATTTTAGCAGCAGACTCCCGTCTCAGACTTGATGTAACTGTATTTTAGTTTAGGATGTGCTAATGCATGGAGGTTATGAATGTTTTATGACAGTTTCGCTTCTGAATGCAGATGAAGCCTTTTAAGCTGCCGTGGCTTTAATGAAGTTCTAAATTTCTCCCTTGAGATATGAAGGAGCGTAGAGGGTTCTACCTCATAAAATTGACCAGGATCTCTATGTGATTATGGTGTTTATTAATTTGACAGGCCCTTACAGGAGAACAACAACATATAACAGAGTAGGTGAAAGGTTCTTCTTGGAGGGTATAAAACATCATTTTGGGAAGCAACAAATCTATTAGCTATATTCAAACATTACAAACGGGGTGCTTTAAATTCGTCCAGTTCAGCAATTATACAGGGTAGGATTATAGCCTTCAGAACGATACTGTGCTGCTTTAAAGGGCTGCTGGCTGCTAAGGATAAGTTACTGCAGCATAAAGCTGTAGTAGTTTCTTAGTTATGAAGGAATAAAAATATAATCTGGAAAGAGTGAAGAACTAAAGTCTATCCCTACTGCCATTTTTGAGGCAGAAAAGTCACTATGAGGTGTTTTAGGGAAGGGATTAGGAACTCAGGGTAGGGGGCCGAATATGGCTATTCCAGCCCCTCTTTCTGGCCCTTGAGACTCTCCACAGGCCACAACCCCTGCCCAGCCACACACCTCACATTAGGGGTGCCAACTTGAATAAAA
This sequence comes from Zootoca vivipara, assembly GCF_963506605.1. Lineage (NCBI taxonomy): Eukaryota > Metazoa > Chordata > Lepidosauria > Squamata > Lacertidae > Zootoca > Zootoca vivipara. The sequence goes on along the minus strand of NC_083280.1, from coordinate 46,775,885 downwards.
TATTAGGGGGGAGGTAAGCCCTGCCTTGCATAATTGATCACATCATTCACGTGACACACACACTCTCCTTTGAATGGCAATGGCCTTAAACTTAGGGGGCAGCCCCCTCAAATATTTTATTGACGGAGGCAAAGGGACCTTAGTCTCTAGGAGCAGGCTTGCATCAGGCCTGCTTTGTGCCTTCCTTGAGTGTTTTTGCCTTGAAGGGGTGTTCATCACCCTTGTCTTAGGGCAGCTACTGAACTTCTTGCCCCTTTCCATTTGTAGCTGTCTTGAATCAAGAAGAAGCATACCAAAATGGAGTCCCATAGCAAAACATCTAGGACCCGCTAGATGTCAGGATAACCCTTGAAAGTGGCTTTGCTTAAAATAGGCTGATGAAGGTGACTGCCACTTTCAACCACAGACTACCTGATACAGTAGGTACATCAGCTAACGTATCTAATTTAGTCCCAGTTTTATTTCTCCACAGTTATGTCCTTATGAGGTTGTAACTGGCTGGTGTAGATGTGCTGAAGTCAGCTATGTGGGTTCCCAAAATAAAATCAGGTTCTTCTTGAGGCTAAGGCTTGAGCTCATGAATTTTGCTATGCTGAAGCTGGACAAGAGATTTTGGAATGCAGTTTGCAGATTACAACAATTGCAGCAGGGTCATGATGATATACCAAACAGTTGTAGAAAATTACAGTATATATTTGAGACATTATTGAGCTGTGTGTATTTAACAATTTTCTCTTTATTGAATGTAGTGTTTTGCGTCCTATGTAATGATATGCAATTATTATGAACACCAACCCACAATATGTGCATGCACAAAAAGCACATGCCACTGAAAGCAACTGGAATATTGAAGTTGAAGCCTTGCACAGAAGATGGAAACCTGTGTATTATCAAAAACATGGGGAATGGATCACCATCACCCTCTTTGCACAAAACAACAAACAAGGTTCTGTGCAGAAGAGCAAAGTAACATGTAGAAATCAGAGGCAGGATCTGCCACTATCGCCACCAATGCATACACATTGATTCTACACACATATATATGTTTCATCTGTGCAGAGCTTTAGTGCTAGTGGAGACAAAACATCCTCTTAAAGAGGTTGAACATTATTGAACATCTCTTTGTAGTAAAAGTCATACTTCAGATTAGTTAAACCCATTTCATTGTTCCAAATGCTACTGAGAATGTAATAGACATTACTAATACTGACAGACATTAACTCCAGGTATTAATCTATACCACAGATGGGGAACCTCTAGTCTGCGGGGCAATCTTGGCCCACCAAGGGGCCCAGTTTGGCCCTCAAGGTGTTTCCCCTCAAAGCAGATCCACCTGTCAATTAGTTGATATAACTGGATGGTGTCAGGGAGGTGATGGTTCAGTCATGCTGGATGCTACTTCACCAGCATATTACCTCTTTGAAATGTGTTGGCAAAGCAGACCCCTGCAGACAGGAGCACTGAATTCTCCACTCAGCTGAGGAGCAGAAAGTTCAGTTGCGCTGAGTGCTGCTTTGCAGATCTCTCCCCCACAACCCTGTGGGTCAACTTTGACAGGTGGGTGGGACTGCCACCCTGTCAGTCATCTGAAATCATGATGATATCCGATTGACAGGCTGGTGTCCCCATCCATCCAGGAAAGTTGGCCCATGGAGTACAGGGAGAGAAAGATTTGCCTCCCTGTGCTAAAAGGTTTTCCCACCCTAATCTAAAATATTATTATTATTATTATTATTATTATTATTATTATTATTTGATGGAGAAATTGCCCTAGGCTTGTGCTATAATACCTTAAATGTAAGCAGTTATCCTTCCTGAATTATTCTGGTGATTACACAATGTCGGCACACCACTCACCCTCCTCAGATTGTATAGTGCCTCTTCCTCTGCTCACCTCCCTTTGGATCAACGCAGCATCTATGCTGTTATTATTTGACGATGTTAAGTTTGCTACCAACTGCAGGTTGGTTCACACATGTACTTATGTGCTAATATGAAACTAGTCCTCACTCTCCATCCTAGCAACATTTTTAAAAATGAAAAGAAAAATACCTGTTGAATCCTCTGCACACAGAAAGGTAAAAGCACATTAAGACAAGTTAAACTAAGTGGGCTGGTCATACAATGAGACTTTAATTTCATGCAGTGGAAAAAATCAGTGGGGATGATGCTTTCCATTTTAGCGTACCACCAACCAAATCCATAATGGAAGGGGTCACATTACTTTTTTCTTCAGGTGCAATATTATCTAAAGCCAGCATTCACTCATGAGCACAAGATCAAAGGGATTAATGTGGTCTCATTGGGCCTTAATTAAATTTCAGACTAAAACATGATTGTAAAAGGTTAACAATTTTACAGGCTTTACCAGAGCCAATTCAGAGATTGCAAAGAAACTACCAAAGGAGAATAATGAGCAACTTGCATGTATTTTCCACTTCTGTAGCTGAAATGGAACTTATGAAGCTCACCCACAAGTTAGTTCCTGAGTTCCTGAAGTTATTTTTGAGTGAAATATGTGAGGCCAATTTTTTTACTTTACAGTGGAAGCAGGAAAAGAAGTTAGAGCAACTCCTGCTTTTGATTTCCCCACTTCAGGATTTATGGTAACACCTGATCTTCACATGAGTACCTTCTTGAACAAACACAAATAATACTACATGACCGAATCAGTCCAAGACCCATAGACACCAACTCCTAGGAGCCGAGGCACTTTGCACGCATACCCAATTATTTTTTGAGCCCATCCCCATTGTTCAGAGAGTTGAGGAGGGCAAATGCTGGTCATAGTGCAGCTTTGGTGATTAGTGGCTGGTTTTCCCTGTCTTTTCCTTGTGTGGTGGTGGGAGAAGACAGGGGCTGCCGGAGGGATCCATCGCACCACAATGCCAGGGCATCAGATATGCTTAAAACGGCCCTGTTTGGCTCTGCTCCCAGCTCCTTGTGATGTTGCGTGGTCCCCCAGAGTCTTTCCCAGAAGTTGGCACCTGTGTGTTTTTACCTTCTGCTTTCACTGCTTTTCAGAAGTTTCACCTGGATGATTTAGCCATATGATAGCCCAGTTCACACAGTATATTTGTCAGAAAAATATTTTGTCCACACAAGCATATATCCAAGGAAAGGTGGGGTGGGTGGCTGAAGAAAAGAGAAATGTATTTTGTGAACGGACAAACTAAGCCCACCTCTATTATCTCCCCAAAACACTAATGCAGGAATCATTTTTAATAAAGGCACACTAGTACCAAAAGGACAGCTAGCCATGTGTGCACACACACAGAGAAAGAGAATGATATCAAAAAGAAACTTTCTGAGCCAACAAGCATGGAGTTCAATAAAAGATGTCTTTTGACTGAAAAAAGAGATTGTCTATAGATTGCTTCTGGTAATAGCATGGTATTGAGAGTAATCTCCTCCCAATCTGTCTTAAATTCCCAGTAGAGACAGAAAGGGGAAGAGGGTCTTTCACATTATTAGGCCCTCATGTGTGAAGCTCTTTATATATAGTTAATATTGAAAATCTCACCTAGAATGTGTTGCTTTAGAAGAATCCAAAGAAGTCCACAGAATACAAAACAGATGGAATCCCCAACTGAGGTGTGCAGGGTCAGACCAGCAGCCAAGTGTTAAAACAGCCAGTGTTATAACTCAAGACCATTCTAATACATTTTGCCTCTTGAGACAAAGGATAGGATTCCTACACACATGCAGACATAGTTGGCAGTTTAATATTATTTCGGCACTGACAGCAGGCTCCATAGAGCCTGAATTGTTTCAGGGTGGGGTGTATGACATCGGTGGTGGCAGAGGGCAAATTGGCCCGATTTGGGGTCCACAGATTGGGGCCACGGGATGGATTTGGGTAGTTTTGTGCTGAGCCTTACTATTTACACACAGTGTCTAATACCAGTTGAATGGTCTACTTTAATTGTGATATGTTGTTTTTACTGGATTATTTTTATTGCACCATGGATGGTTTTTCAGTTCTTGTTTTGAATTGAACTTTGCTATTATTTTAATTAGCGATAGCATGTACATATTTTAAATAAATATATAGTCAGGACTGGAAATCCCAAAACAATTGCCAAATCCTACCTCTCCAGATGGGACCATAGCTGTCAAAAGTGGTAAAGGTAGCCACTTGCTTTACATGCTAATTTCCTTTTTGGCGCATGCATATCTACTCTGTATGGCAAATGTCATAGATCAACATCCATTTGGAAGACATTGACAAAAATCAAAAGAAGTGCATTTCTTACATCATTGTTCCACAGCATCTTAACATTGCGAACAGTATGGTATTGGCAATCTGATGTAAAGGAAAGCTAGTTGTTCTTCCCACCCACCCCTCTCCCAGATGCTTTTAAAAATGAGATTCACAAATTATTCTAATATTTCCTGCCCTCTAAGAACCTTTCACAAAACCTGCACTGTTAGTTGCATGCAAAGATAAAGGGTATGAAAAATGACTTCAATAAAAATTTGCAAGCTGTTGAAAAATGGTCAGAAAGATCTATTCCTTAAAATGTGACAACAGCAAAGTACACGAGGGTTCACCATAAACCTATGGCATGAAGGTCCAGCAAATAACTAACCTACATATTTTATTACACGTGTGTAAATATAAGCCACATAATTAAGTGCTGAAGCCAAGGTTAGGAAACCCAAAGCAGGGATGAGCAGGGAAGAAGAAACTCTTCTATATTTGATGTCAGGCTTCCCTCAACTGCTCCCATGCAGATCTTTGGGCCTCCAGCTCCCATCAGCATGGTGAATGGTCAGAGAGGATGGAAACTGTAGTCCAGAATATCTGAATGATAGATTGGGGACATGTTGGGGAAGACTGAATTAGAGAATTATTAATAGGAAAGAAAGAAAGATGATTCTGCTGTGCTCTGTGCAGCAGTGGCGCTTACCTGACCTCCCATCACGGGCATCACTGTGGTATACCAGAAGGCTTGAGGTGCTGGCATGGGCAGTGTGGTGCAAACTCACTGGTGGGAATGCTGAATTGGCTCTTCTGATGCCTTTGTCTAGAACTAACACCACTGCTACCTTGCCCCTACCCCTTTTGGTCCACCACAGCAACACTGATGATGGGAGGTCAGGTAGTGCCTGCTCCACCAACCACTTCTGGCTACATGGCAACCCTCTCATGGGTTCTGTAACATCTGCAGGAGGAGGCTACTTCTGGAGCAGCTGCAGTAACACCTGTGGGAGGATGCACCTGAAATAAATAATGCTGTGCAAGTTGTAATGGTGATGTTATTTAAGACTGCAAGAGTTGTATATTTAAATGTTCTGTCATACAAAGCATACTCTTGCATGTACATAGGCATCATGCCAGGGGAGACGGCTAAACAATAAGCTTCTCCCTGGACAATTCTAGCTTTGTATTAAAGTGTTCAATCTCACCTACAACCCAGCAAAAGATAGATCACATGAAGCTTCTGTTCAAATGTTTCATCTCTTAAAGACAGCAATAAATTCAGTGAAGATAATTGTTCTAGATCAGGCATGTCCAACAGGTAGATCGTGATCTACTGGTAGATCACTGGACATCTGCGGTATTTCACTGGTAGATCATTGGTTCCTCCCAAAGGAGCTGAACAACTGTGGCTCCCCTTTACAAAGCTCAACATTTTACCTCCTCCATGAAAAAACTCAACAACTTTGACCCGAACCCTCCCAAAATGGGGCCTTCCTTCCTCCTGCCTAAAAAAAAGCTCAACACCTTTGACCTGAACCCCCAAAAGTAGAACACTGCCAGTTTTTAACTCTGTGAGTAGATTGCAGTCTCTTGGGAGTTGGCCACCCCTGTATAGTTGAATGTGACAAGAATCCAAATAGACCAACTGGGTGAGCCATACAATAAACAATAAAGTTGATGATTATCAAGTTGGAATAACATGCCGAAATAAAATTATCAGCACTGAAGTCACATATTGGTGCTACTGCCATGGATATATGTCTAGATAGGTTGTGTAGGGGAGTAGTGAGTAGCAAACTCAACCATTATACAGTATACATAGTCATTGAGGATATATACAGGGATTTTTCCAAGAGAGGAAACAGCCTGATTTATTACACATGTAACAACCCTGCTGTTGAAGTTTTATATAACTACTGTTGTCAGTGTTAACACCAGTTTAATGGGAGATTTGCAATTTCTGCATGTGAAGCTTGTTAACAAAATGAATGCAGGCACTCAAGATGCCATTTGTATTATACATCTGACACTACGCGGCTGCCATAATTGTTCAAGTCTACAATAAAAACACATTTATGGAAAACGGAATAAAGCTGCCAGAGTTATGAGTTTTTAGTAGAATGGTCAAAAGAACATCAGACTTCAACCCAATGTCTGATGTTTATGGCTTCTGCAAGGAAAATAAAAAAGAGTGCATGGTATTTGAAGATGGATCTTGAAGTTTGCATAGGAAATGAGCAGGAAAATATAAAATGCTAAAAAGCTAAGAGTAGTAGCCAAATCTGGTCTCAGCTGTATCCAAAATCTACATCAAGAATATTGGGGCAAAAAAACTTCCATTGTGAAGATGGTTAATGTTCAGAAGAGTTCAGAAAATGGTTAATGTTCAGAAGAGTTCATTCAGAAGGATCCAGTGAAATACATTTTGAACATTTGACTCAAAGATTTGAATTTCTTGCAGTAATGACTGTTTTCATTTCATCTGTCAATAAGTGTGTTACTGATCTTGTAAGATATTCATTACTTCTTCAGCCATGCCAGTCTGTAGCCCTCTTTAGCCTGAACGTGCAAGGGCAAAAAGTGTGTAGTAGGCTGGAGGTGTGCAGACCAGTCCTGTTCCCAAATTCTCCATGTGATTAAAGTAGGTGCAAAAAAAAAAGCAACAACCCAGGGCTCCTGTACCTTTAATAATTATTTAGAAGCAGCAACTTAAGCAGGTGTGTCTTGCATGCTGCTCTCTCAAGCAAAATACAGTTAATTTCACATTTAAAGGTAACTGAATTGCTTTGCCTTTTCCAAAACAATACATGAACCAAAATACTACCATTCTTTGACATTCTCATTTCTCAGAATTTTGCAATGTAGTACTGCAGCCTAGCAATAGGTATAAAATGCTCATGCTAGGGTACAGTCTGCCTAAAGGTATTAGTGAACACAAAATACAAAAATGCATTATCTGGGGGGATTTGCTTTGCAGAAATCTGTTACGTTACGAAACATTGCATATAAACAGGAGCATATGCTGGTGAATTTTCATAGGGATTTTTTTTTAAGCACACTGGTGTGGTAATGTGCAGAATGGAACTGAAAACTGGACAAATGAGAAACTAAGAGAAGCTGACAGATTTGCTTATCCCTAATGACACCACCTGGCTCTCCCCTCTAGTTACCTGACAAGCAACACCTGCTGAAATTCACTCTTCTACACAACCATTGAAGGTGTAAGACCTCTCTCTTCTTTTGTATCTGGCTATCGTCCTGGAACTCCATCAAAAGGTGGGTGTGGTACATTATTTCTATGCTTGGAAACTCCAGATGCTTCTACCTACTTCATATTAGCAGAGTTTAGTGATGCCAAGAAGAGTTAGTTCAATTTAGGAATGCAGCTTTCATTATTTCATTCACCAAGTCTGTCTCCTCAAACTTAATCCAACTTTTTGCAATTATACGTGTGTTTTTTACTTCTTACAGTAAACAGGTTTGATGTGTTACAAATCTGAAATCTTGCAAACTAGGAATATTTTCCAGTATTAAAATATTTGTCATTTTTACTTATTTTGAGACAAGATAGCCGAAACCAGCGTGTTTTGTTTGGGTTTTTGCTTTATTCTCATTTTCCAAGGTTCTCCTTGTCTTCATCAAGTGCCTGTTGTCCTTGACATGTCATAGCTCAGCCTTTGTAAAAAATTTCAGCTGCCCGTTTTCTCATCACTTGCATGTTGCTAAAGATTGATGGACAACTCAGCCATGATCATCAAACATTCCTCTTACTATTGAGTGAAAGCTAGAGTGATGTGTGACCCAGGTGGCTGCTCTTAAGCTGGTGACACAAAAGCTCTTACGGAGGGTTATTAATGAAGCCGCTGGGAAAAGCAATATGTGAGCAAAATTGCCTCATAGCACTTGGTTTAAGTGAAATTGAAATAAAAATAATAATATTCATCCTTTAAACTTTTATATTCTGGGAGCTGGGGAGAAAAAAAAAACTTCACAAATATTTTATACACATTTTTCTCCTAACAGGAAAAAAAATGCAAACACAGATTTATAGTTTTAGAAAACTAGGATGGGTTGCCACTGACAGAAAGGTGGCCTATTTGCTGTTTTATCCACAGTCAGAGTAACTGAATGAAAAATGCACTAAAAGAAAGAGAAGGAAATTGCCCAAAGCCTCATATCAAATTGTGTAGTGTTCTGAAGTCAAACAAGAACATAGAAATCTGTCTTATACTGAGTCAGTCCATTGTCCAATCAGATTGGTATTGTCTACCCAGCCTGTCAGCAACCCTCCTGAGTTTCAGGCAGAGTTCCCACTACCCCTGGCACTAACTGGAGATGCCAATGATTGAGCCTGAGGCCTTCTGCATCTTCTCTGCCATTGAGCTATAGCCTTTTCCTGGGTTGGGCATCTATCAGTTAATCTCTGTGTGGGATGAGAAGATAGGGAGTGTAAGGTATAGGACAGGCATCCCCAAACTTCGGCTCTCCAGATGTTTTGGACTACATTTCCCATCTTCCCCGACCACTGGTCCTGTTAGGCCAAAACATCTGGAGGGCCTCAGTTTGGGGATGCCTGGTATAGGATTACAGTTACACACACACACACACACACACACACACAGAGAGAGAGAGAGAGAGAGAGAGAGAGAGAGAGAGAGAGAGAGAGAGAGAGAACATTAATCTCAGGCCTACAGGATAAAACGACAGTGGCGCCTCACAAGACGAAAGTAATTTGTTCTGCGAGTTGCTTCGTCTTGTGGTAATTTCGTCTTGCAAAGCGCAGTTTGTCACAGCAAAAAAAAAAAATCCGCCAAAAAACTTTGTCTTGCGAAGCGCGGCCATAGAAAACTAATGGCGGTAATTTCGTCTTGCGAGGCATTCGTCTTGCGAGGTACCACTGTCTGAGTTTTGGTAGTCCCATTAGCTCTTCAACAAATAGAATCATGCTTCAGATTTTACATCCCTCTCCCAATGAAGACAATGTAGTACAGGCCATACAGTTGTTTATTGTATACAAGCATGCTACTATATTGGGCGTAGGACTGTAGAAGAAGTGTTGGGCCTATCACTACACTTTCTGGACTATACAACGACCAAGTCTTGACTGTTTCTTTCCATTATTATTATTAGTAGTAGTAGTAGCAGCAGCAGTAAATTTGTATACCACCCTTCTTCTGAAGATCCCTGGATGGTTCACAACAGAAAAATGCAATATGAGAATACAAAATGTATAATAAAACAAAAAACAAACCAAGAATCGCCACCCCCCCCCCCCACCGCCAAACACATTTAAAATGCCATAGAATGTTCCAAATGCCTGGTTGAAGAAAAACATTCTTGCTTGGAGCTTAAACATATGTAATGAAGGCTCCAGGTGAGCCTCCCTAGGGAGAGCATTCTGCAAATGAGGAGCCACTGCAGAAAAGGCCTGTTATCATGTTGCCACCCTCCAGGCCTCACTTACTTCATTACAAGCCCTTCTAAATAAAGTAGGCCTTACTTCTGACTACGGCATGTATATCATCAGCCTGTAATGCTATTCCCCCCCCCCCAAGTCCCATACCTGATATCATACAGCATTAGCTGTGGGGCAGTTTAATCTGTGACTGCAAAGGAACAATCAGGAGCCTTGGCCTGCATTCCTGATTGTTCCTTTGCAAGCAGGATTTGCATTTGGTGCCTTTTAGATTTGGTGCCCAAAGCAAGGCCCACAAGAATAGCCTCCGCTTGGGAGCTCCTGATTGGAGCTTCCGAGCGGAGTTGATTCCTGCCTCAACAGGGGCTTGCATCAAATCAAAGCAGGGGTGGAAATGTGTAGGGCACTTTCAGTGTGCTTCCAGCCAGGTGATTGGCCCTTAGGTGGCCCTACTCACCTGTCAAGAGTGGCCCATGGAGGGAATGCTGGTTCTCTTTCCAGCCCAACAGCCAGATGTGGTGGGCTGTAGGAGCAACAAATGGTGATGCACTGAAGAGGGTGGGGTAGGGGGTAGCATGCCAAGAGAGAGAAAGACACACGTGCACAGAGGGGGGGGGGAGAGAGAAGGACTTCAGTTTGTTACAAGAAGCACAGGTATATATCAGAATGGACTCTCTTTCACTTATGCAAGGGACTCAGCTATGGAAACGCCTTCTTGTTTGGGGCCAGGAGAAAAAGACTGCTGACTGCCTAGTGCTCTGAAATCCCACGGGTAATACTCTAAAATGACAAAGTTACTCTCTTTTTTATATAGCAAAGGTCTTTTATCAAGCTATATAGCAGCACATTTTCAATCATCTCCGTAGCACAATGAAGAGACAAACCCTGTTAGCGTTGTTCTCTGGGAAAGTGTGGGGGGAGGTCATAAAATTTGTTAGCTTGGCACACCTAGGGACCAACCCGGGCTTTGAGCTGCCATGAATTTTAGCCACAGCTAGAGAAATGTAATTCAATCTTTTCAACCTGGGTGATATGTATTCATGTCAGTGGCTTTAAGATAAGGAAAATGCTTTAGCTGAAGAATGGAACTTTTGATGAATAACCCAGAATACGATGAATAATGTACAAATATTTCTTTCCTCTCAGTCAAAATGATTCTAGATCCTTTTTCATTTTAATTCTTGTCCTCTTCTACAGATTCCCCCCCCCCCCCAATGCTTTAAAAAGGAAATATGGAGAATGAACACTCTAAAAAAAGGAGAGATTTGCTTCCTAAAAGAATAAACCCAGCACGTAAGTATGCACCCACAATACCTTTTCCTCATAATAGTTTTTAAAATGCTTAAAACTGTATTACATCAAAAACATGTTAGTGGTTACACACACACTGATGATGATGATGAGGAGGAGGAAATGAAGCCATTCCTGAATTTGTGTGTGAAATAATGTTTCTTTGGGATGCATATGCCAAGATCCATTTCATATCCATATTACAAAACATTCACACACTGATAACTAGTGACAGTCCCAGGTTTGGGGAGATCTATGGGAAAGGTACAAAGTTAAATGGTGTATCACTTTCATAGAGAACAACTACATCTCTGGATTTTCCTTTTTTGATAACAGGTGCTGAGTAGTCTACGTTAATTGAGATTGCAGTGGATGGGGTGGAAAAGTGTAGTCCTTCCTGCCCCAGCCATGAAGTCACTTAAATAACATGGACAGAGTTGATATCAAAGAATCCCAATAACGCTTTAATTATCAAACTGAACTAAAACGGTGCATAATTTAAAGAGAAAGGAAAAGACAGGTTTTGTCTTTTTTTTGGTTCAGACCTTGTACATAGCGGTGAGACATTCAACAAACATATAGAGAAAAAAGCTCCCCCAGAACCACACAGCCAATCAGAGAACATGCTACCTAGACTGGCTATGTTCTACCTCAACTGTCAGAGGCTTTAGGGCCTTTGAATTCCATTTGTTGGGCAACATAGGCAGGCATAGCTGTTGTGCTCACATCCAGCTTGCAGGCTTCCCACAGGCACCTGGTTGACCACTGTGAGAATGGGATGCTGGACTAGATGGGCCACTAGCCTGATCCAGCAGGCTCATATTACGTTCCTGTGTTCTGATTGCCATTATATTTGCCGAATTATCATACTTTCCCATGTGTAAGACTATGTTTTTTCTCTAAAAATCATGCTAAAAAGTGGGAGTCATCTTATACATGGGTAGTGCATAGGGTGGATGTTCGATTGGTTGTTGCTACGGCTGTCAGCAGCCATTGTGCATGCTATTGGTTGCTGCATCAATGGGTGGTGTTGATTGGCTGACGCTCCAGCAGTTGGGTCCGGGCGATTGGCAGCTTCTGCCGGTGATGGGACAGACAGGAGGCTGATTTTGCGACACCTGCGGGCGAGTGATTTTAGGAACCCCCCCCCTAAAAAAGCTCAGCAACCCTGGGTAACCCCCCCTGTGCCATCTCCCCCCATTTTCTTAAATTTGAGTCCCCCAAAATAGGGGGCATCTTATTCATGGGGGTGTCTTATAGACGGAAAAGTATGGTAACTCCTTTCCCACATGGGAAATATGACACCTACCACATTTTGAGCTTTATTTGGAAACGAAATTATTTCAAGAAGTGAGGCTTCCCCCTTTGCTTGTGAAAGAATGCGGTTTACTTGATTTTTGTTTTGTTTTTTAAGAAGAGGCTAAAGATAAATATTTTTCATGTAAAAATGTTGACAGAAATGAGGGTTGAATGACAGCATTTATCAAGCCAGATGAATTGGCAAGACTAGTTCTGCATTTACTCTTCTTTTTACATTTAGACAGCCTTCTGAAATGGTTGAGGGGTCATTTAGCACTTAAAGGGACAGCACTTTATCTCACCTTCACTTTGTCTAGCCTTCCTAAGCCCCACAAATATCTCTAATTAGGAACCACAAAGCATAACGAAAACTAGTCAGTTCATGGAGCACAACACAATGAACCATATAGCACAAAAGCAGTTACTTTCCCCATGTTTGCCAAGGAGATGAATTTGACAGGCTGAAAACTGGAACCATGTGGAGTGAAGCTGCGCAAATTGACAGAGATTGATTAATTTCTCCCCACCTGTTTGTGTTAAAAGGTTCAGGCACACCAAGGGGGAGACTAGCAGCTCCAGAAATGAGACCAAGGGTCAAATTAGATGTTATATCAGTACTGAAAATGGGAAGGGAAAGGGGTCGTGGTTAGGCTGCCGTGGACTCAATTATGTCTGAAAAGAAGTGGAATGGATCGTAGGTCCACTTGAAAAAAAGTTAATCCACATACATTCAAAGCACTGTGTTACCACTTTCAACAGTCATAGCTTCCCCCAAAGAATTAGGAGGCCCCTATTTCCCACCCAGAGCTACAATTTGCAGTGTTCCCTGTGAAGAGGGATTGACTGTTAATCCTCTAGGCAACTACAGCTCCCAGAATTCTTTGGGGGGAGCCATAACTGTTGAAAGTGGGATCATAACATAGTCTTCAGTTGCCACGAGACTGCCAGGACCTTCATGAAAACCCTTAAGCCACCATGGCTCCTCATGGCAGGGAAGGGAGAGAAGAGAGGGAAGGGGAGAGAGGAGAGAAGATGACTACTTTATTGCCAGAGATGGCAATATGCCCAGCATTGCTGCCCATAAGAACCAGGTTTAAGGTTGGAACTAGATCCTGCTCGGAGCAGGATGATGCAGAAGATGTGGGGTTCAACCCTGTCAACCTGCTCATTGGCTGGCACCACCAGGGATGTCAGTTGATGGACGGGTGATGTGGTTTGGGGAAAATGGCCTCACAGGCTAAAGTGCAGCCCCCTCGTAAGCCAAGGTTGGCCCACAGGCCAGAGCTTCTACCCCTCTGCCCTAAAGTATCAAAACCTCTATTCCACAGTCTCTAATTGCAAGAATGTTCCTATTTTCATCTGAGAAATGTTGGAGGGTATGTCATAATGGTGTGTGTGTGTAGCCCTAGTCTCCTGCTTCATTTCAAGCACTGTGGTACTAAATTCTATGTTCTCTCCCTGCACATGGAGCAGACACAGGAATGGGGGAGAAATTCAGTTCAGTTCACATTTAGAGGTGAATGTCCCTACTTCACTGTTTTGGAAACAATTCAAGAACGGAAATACAACCCTCCTTCAAAATTTTCACTTTTCTGAACTTTCCAATGCAGCAATTATCCAGCCAAGTAACATGTACAATAATGTGCATATTGTAGTAAAATGTGCATTAGAATGCCTGCATTAGTGAAAAATAGCATACAAAAATGAATTTTATTAAGGAAAATTGCTTTGCAAAAAATATGTATTTTTGGCAAATTTGCACACAGACATTTGGATATTAGGACAAATTGACACAATAATGCTGGTGAATTTCCATGAGGTCTTTAAAAACATGCAAACTGATGTGGAAATGTGGAGAACACAACTTCATATTTGAAAAATGAGGAGTAAAAAAAACACACAAAAATTGACAGAGAAAGCCTGCTCGATACCTATCTCTAGGAAATCTGTATATTCCTGGTCTTTTTCATCCACTGGAGTAGGATGGAGGGGCAGTACAGGATTCCTCTCTACATGAAAAAGCAAGTTGTACAGAACTATTTTGAGCTGAAAAATAAGCAGGTGAGGAAGAATAAGCTTATTTAGTCTGCCCTGTATAATAACTTCTACAGAAAACAGGATATGTGGGGGTGGGGGACACAGAACCCTGGCTAAGAAATCATATGAGCCTTAAAATTTATTAAAGACAGAATGGGGATCACTTTAATCTCAAGGGGGGGGGTTGTGTTTGTTTCCATTTGTGTGTTTCAATTTAGGAGACAAAACCTACTAGCATAAACATGAGACGACCATGTTGCTAAATTTCAAAACAGGCAATGATCAAAACAGATGAGGACACATTTCAAATTGCAATGCTTCATTCCAGGGCAATCAATTGGTTAGAGGGTTTTTATTTAGTTTTTTAGCCAAGTAAGCACCTTGCTCTCAAGCTGAGCAATAGATTCATTAAGCAATGAAATAATAACAGTTTATCATCATAAGTGAGTTTTTAAATTGTATTTAATAACAATCACTGTCCGCAACCCAAGTATTTTATTGGTGGGGAAATTAACCAGAGTTTCTGGATTCCTGCCTAGCACTTCAACTAACCAGTTTGTGAAATAATAATCTCCTCAATAATGCCAGGTATAATCCTTCAAGGGGATGTCTTACCTTCCTCCACCACCTCAAAAGGGAGAATATTTGTACGGTTGCACAGATCCCAATGGAATTTGTTCAAAATGAGTTAATGTTGGGTTGTAGGTGTGAGTTATAGGTGGATTGTGACAGAAGTTGCAGGGCTGCACAGCTAGCTGTGCCCCTCACCCCTGGATACATGTTTGGCAAGTGTATGAAGCTTGACACACATTCATCCACAGAGCCCCTGGTGATGCACCCTGAAGTCATGGCTGGTGGGAGTCACATGGCTTTCCTGTGACCCATTCTTTCAACATATGAGGAAATCAGGTGACTCCCCAACATGTTCTACATTGATCTTTCTTTTAAAAAATGTTTTGAACCTGCAGCTAATGAAGAATGCCACTGCTGCTTGGAGGACCATGTGACATCACTGTGATGCTTGCCATTAAACATCCAGAAGTGTTGACTTTGGCCTCTAAGTTCCGAAATGGCTTAGGCTCATATGACTCCCAACCTACCTCACAGTCTGCCAGAATTGGCTTTTCAAGACACTTCTGAGGGAAGTTAAACCTTAAGATCCGTTAGGCAGGGCTCCATCAGGAGCAGTACACTGGTGGAACTCACATCCATAGATGATCTTTTTTAGTTGTAGGAAAGATGATGTTACCATTTTATTCTTACCAGATTTTGGTGCAACTGAAGACTTTTACCTGTTGATAATACCTGAACAAACAAGGTAGATTGGTTGCTGCTATTGCTGTTGCTATTAGTAAATTCCTATTTAGTGAACAACAGTTATGAGTTGCTGTGTTCTGCATTTTAAGGATCATGATATTTCATGGATTATAAATTCTCGTTTTGTCTTATTTGACTTCATTGCAAACTGTCCTGCAGCTTGTGCAAAGAGCAATATAGAAATTAATCACAGGATGTCCTGTCTCCTCTCCCTTTGTAGATTTTTCTTTTATTGTACTGTTCTTTATTCTTCTTTGGTGATCACTTGTAACCGAGTAAGATTGTCTTCAATAAACACAGTTTTAACAGTGGGTTCGTAAGAGACTGTGGAGGCCAATTCTGGATCCACACATCCTTCCACAATGGGGACATAGGTTTCTGGGTGGGAGTTGATCATGGTGAGGGTTTGCCAAGCATGCCTTCCTCTTAGCACATTTCTCCCTTTCATCCTGAGTTTGAGCATACTGTAAATTGCCTCACATATCATTGTGATAGAAAGGTGGCTCAGAAATAAAAATGAAATCACCCCCAAAGCAGAGTTGCCCAAGCTGAGTATTAAATAAAGTTAAAATAGGGCCAGCGAATCCTTAATTTATTCTAGTCAGCTGGCCAAAAAATGCCACACACAGCCTCATGTTTACTATTAAACTTTAATGCTAATTGGGCCGTCCATTAAAGTATTATAGCTTTTCATAGATTTCCAGAAACTCTGGATCCTGGGATGGCTGTGTTTGGTTTCACTTTTGCTTTCCAATGAGGTAGCTAAAGCTTCCTGTGACTTCTTTGCTTTGCAGTCCCCAGCAGCTGGAATACTTAGACAGCTCTGTTGCCTTTATTCATATTGAACATCCCTTACATTTTTGTTCATACTGGTACTGGATACAAAAAGAGGAACACTTGCTGTTTCTGGCAAACATTTGATTTCTGTATCAATAGCAACTCCTCATTTGTCCTGGAGCTAGTAACAAGTGTCTTGACTTCAAAAGCCACGAGGTTAACATTATGTGTGCTCTAACTGCAAAGGAAAGTAGTGTGGTATCCTTTTAGGCCATCTTAGTAGAAGCGTTACTTAACCCACTGAGGTTAGTTCTTAAGAGAAAGCTGATACTCAGAAGCAAGTTATTTGTTGCCTGGCTACATTCTCTCCGACGCCCCCAAGTTTGTCCCATCAAAGCTTATGATGGCCTGTCAAACTGAAGTGTAGACTACAATACACAGAGGGATACTTCAGAAAGAGTTTTCATACCTCAGCTTTCAAACAGAAACCAGCTTGCTCTCTGAATTTTTACTGAGAAAAATATATTGGCTGGGATCATAACTAGTGGCAGAAACATTCCCTGAGCCAGAGTTCCAGTTGTGGGATGCTCCAGTGGTGGAAGCAGTGGACACGGCATCCCCTAATTAACCTTTCTCCCTGCACTCCTACCCAAATCTGTCCCAGAAGGTTGGAGGACCTTCCAAGGCAGCATGAAAAACATTGACTGCAGGTGATATCAGCAAAAATGGCCTCCCAGCTTCTGCTCCCTTTCATCTCAATCTCCCTTGCATCTCAGATGCCCACATAGAATCCAAGTCCTGGAGTTCAGTGGAGAAAATCAATCAAAGCAGTCCTGGAGTCAAGATGCTGGGGCATATCTAAAATGGCAGTATGGCTGAGCTCCTTGATAACATGGCAAAGGGTCATGCTGGAGATGCCAGAGACAGCATATATCCAGTTTGCAACTGCCTGCTTTCATGATGCTGAGTAAGGTACTCCTGCTTCCACCACAGCCCCACGGAGTTCACAGCTAAAAGGAGGGATTCCATCTCTCTTTGCTTGTTAGTCAAAATAAAAATAAAAAAATAATTGGAGGTGGGGATCACTTCACTATACATGATCATTTCAACCAGAATTTGAAACTCCAAATTATTGGCGTATCTCATTTTCTAACCTGTGTCAATGATTACCGGTACTCCCTGCAGGATTGTCAAAGCCTATGAACCAAAGCCTATGAACTTAGAGGATGTTGCAGTTGTTTGCATTACACTAGGCACTGCTGTATCCTATATGGTGAATAATGTAGACACTCCCTACATCATTCTCACCAATTATGTAGCTGAAGTATGTGTGCACGTGCGCATGCATGTGTGTGCACAATGAACGCACATGCACACAAACACATCGTCGTATGTGCACATGAATTAGAAGACTGATGGGTCATGTGCAAGTGAAGTTGAAGAGCACTGTTTCTTGAACTAAGGTTGGGTCTCTGCTCTGGTACAAATTGAGTGTTAGGGTCTCTATTGCCACAATGCCACATATAGGGTTATGGGTTTTTATTGTTGCCACCTCTCTGCCTTCCTCCTAAAATGACCCCCCCCCCTATTTATGGAAAAGCAGTGCTGCAGGGAGGTACACTAAACAGAGCTGCACCTGTACTTTGTGTTTCTGTCAGCCATCAGTCCGGTGATGTAGTACCAAGACACATGAGGAAAGAGTAGCATTCAGTTGATGTATTACAATAATATGTCAGTGGGGCAATGGTGCTTTGATAGTGCTTAATAACTGTACTACTGCATTGGGGAGAATGCCAAGAAAAACAGAATGAGAGAGGTGATAGCATGTATATAATTCCTGTTTCATGTCTTGAGTTTCAGAACCAGCTGATAGTAATTGTTTTACTGTTTCTCTTGATTGTTTTATAACTTACAGTCTTTGAAACATAACCTGATATCCCTTAGATTGAGTTTAAAGTGTGTGTGACAGGCAGGTTCTGTTAAGAATTGCAAGATGAACAGTGCAGGTATCAGTTTAAGTTTGGGGAAAGGGGTTTGCACCCAAATTTGCTGCACAAGTGCACACCTGCTTTCAAGGTAGCAAACCCCTTCTACTACATTTCAAATATTACATATTACATGTATTTAATATTATATATTAAATATTATCACCCTTAGTTTGGGCCAAAGTAATTTGTTGCAGAAAGTCATTCACAGCAATTGCATTGTTTGAGTCCAAAATATTAAGAAACATGGAAATACCCATTGAGCTTGATCCAGAAATCCATGAGTGGAGTGAATCCCACCTATGAATGAGCTGCTCTGGTTTCGCCAGAAGTGGCTTCGTCATGCTGGGCACATGACCCGGAAAAACTGTCTGTGGACAAACACCAGCTCCTCGGCCTATAGAGCGAGATGAGCGCTGCAAGCCCAGAGTCATCTGCGACTGGACTTAACTGTCAGGAGTCCTTTACCTTTACCTTTGTAGGAGTCTCCCAACAACTCTCATTAGCCTCTAGGCAGGGTGTGTAATAATATTAGTTTTGGTTTCACATTGGCCTTTCTTCACATAGCTGCCAAGTCTCCCGTTGAAAAATGCAGGATCAGCAGCTTCTATGCATGTCTGGACATGTGTAGAAGCAACTTCTGGTGTCGGCGCTGCCCGATTTCCGGTACCCAGACATGGGCAGAGCAGCACCCGAAATAGAGCCTCCCTGGCAGTTAGGAAATCAGGGGGATTTCCGGGATATTTTTCTATTTGGGATAACAGCGGGAAATGGATTAAAATCTGGGGGTTTCCCGCGAAAAATGGGAGACTTGGCAGCTATGTTTCTTCATCCTAGCTACAGTGTCATCACCATGTAGCCTGGTTACAGACAGAACAGTGGCTTGATCCAGATGTAAGGCTTAGAGACAAGTTTAGAACAAGCCTGCTTGTTCCTTTAGGACCCTGTCAGAGCCCTCATGTCTCCTTCCCAAAGTCCAGCAACCTCACTTTCCAGGCTTTAGGAAGGCAGCGGGGGGGGGGGGGGGACCAAATGTTGCTGAGGTTTGCAAAAAAAAAAAAAAAAGCCTTGAGGGCCACTTGTTGCATCACCCTGTTTTGGGGTGGTGATATGTATTCCTTAACTTACTTCAAAATGTGGCAAGCCAGTTGTGCTGCATTTGGATTCCCCCCTGTTCATTCTACTGAGTGGGGCCCATGGACTCCTGCTCCACTGTCCTACCACTGCTGGGTGATGCATATGTTATGTAGCACTGGAACCTATATGCAGAGGCAAGATGAAGCACCCCCACCAACCAGAAGCCACCAAAAGAATGCAAACTGGCAGCTCTGATGTACAAAAATACATTTATTTTCAACAATTTCAAAACCACTGCCTTTTTTTACAGTAGAAATATTCAAATGGAACAATAAAACCAATAACAGTATATATATGTATTTATGTATATATATATGACTCATGCATTTGTCTTACTTCATTTAAAATAAGTATTGCAATTGTCTGTCTCATTTAAATCTTGAAATGAAAGGAGGGTAGGGAACTGTGCCAGTTTGGCAGCTTCCAACAACAACAGAGAGATTTGGATTTCCATTCTGTCATTCTGGCCAAGTTGTATTTGGTGAAAGACTCCATGAGAGGTTGATGAGTTGGGTTAATATTTCCCCTGGCATCCTGATTGGTGCAGGATTAGGCAGAGTTGCTTGGGCTGGCACAACACATAGTGGACGCAGCACTTGAGTCAAACTCAGGCCACACAGATGGGGGGGGGGTCTTTAGGACTGGAAGACAAGATGTCATGCAACACCTCGTCCAAACAAGGAAGGGGGATTAAAGTATCATGACTTAGTAAATGCCAGCTAGAGAGCATAGCCTTCTGTCTCCTCAGACGGCTAACCATTTGACACCCAAAATCATAGGCTGATTTATCTCTCTCCGCCCTACAGCAACCTATCTTCTTTTTCTTTGGCTGGAATCTCTATACCTATTTACCTGGGAGTAAGCTTCACTGAAATCAATGGGCTGATTAAAATGCACAGCATTGCACTATCTTTATATTTCCAGAATAGGTAAATCAGTTTTGGTGTAAGCCGCAACAGAGAATTGTTTGGACACAGAACTTAGCACACTTCAGGGACTGAAGCAGGAAGTGGGGAAGGGATTCAGCAACTATATAATTGGGAAGCAGGAGGATGGGTTATTCCATTGCAAAAGTGTCAAAGCCAATAAACAATAGATAACAGGGCAGAGCTGAACCCAGCCATGAGGCAGGTGAGACCGCTGTTTCAGGTGGTAGAAACTTGGGGGGCCCCACCTGCCCCATTGCCCCTGCCAGCAGTGAAGCACTGCCACCAGTGGTGTCACATAATGCAAGATCTTGCCGAGCATGCATTTCAAAACACCATCATAGTAGCACTCTTTCCAATCCCTATTATGGCTATTGTTTTGGATAAACCATAAACTAGCTGCCTATAGGTATCACAGATTTTTTCAACACATCCTGGAAAGGTGGTTTGTGAGATCCTGTTCCAGAATGTAGAACAAATTGAATGATAGGGAGCTCATTTAAAATGAATAAGGGCTGTCCCATTTAATTAAATTGATGAGCTTAAGAATATGACTCCAGGATACGACTGATTTTAAGACTCAGCACCCCATGGAAATAAATCTGCTGTCCAATTAAGAGGATATGTTTAGGCTTCAGAGTCCCTGGAATGTGTGGAAACATTCTGGGCCTGAAATGACAATGAGAGTAGATATATTTGCAGAAATACATTACCCGCCTAGGACGTTTTCAAGCTCATCTAATGGAGGAAGAAAGCAAAACAATAACTGTAAGCATCTCTATTAAAATAAGCCCTACTGAGTTCAACAGAACTTCCTCCCAGATAAGTATGTATAGGATTACACCCATGTGTGTTTCATGCTGAGTCTTTATCTCCAAAATCTTATAAAACCCTTACCATTAAATAATGTTGCCACCCCTTTTTTCTTAGCAAGTTTTCCAGAGTTTTTAACATCT
Organism: Zootoca vivipara; assembly: GCF_963506605.1. Taxonomy (NCBI): domain Eukaryota; kingdom Metazoa; phylum Chordata; class Lepidosauria; order Squamata; family Lacertidae; genus Zootoca; species Zootoca vivipara. Next base: position 46,754,538 of record NC_083280.1, on the reverse strand, counting down.
GGCAGAAATTAATATGTGTATCTTCAAGCCAATATAAACTTCAACTGTTGATCTCCTGGCTGTTATATTGCTACCAAGGACACAGGAACAATGGCCATATTAATTGCTTATATTTTCAGCATCTGATTCTATCAAGAACTTCTTTGTTTTATGATAAGGTTTTACTTTTAAAGATTTTTTTTCCCCTTCCATGGGTGATGGTTTGAATGTTATGGGGTAAGAGGTTGAGGAAGCCACAGTGATTACACCTTTATTCTATTGAACACTTCCTTCAGTTGTGTTTTCTACCTAAAACCAAATTGCTGAGCTATTTTTCTTTCAGTGTAGTGCTCTATAGTTGTGGAGCCCCAGAGGGGCACATGGCTTTTAAGTAAAGCTGCTTTGGAAGGAGTCTGAAGGGAAGTTGGGAGAAATGGTTCCTTTACAGATATGATGAAAATCTTCATGGCTGGTTTACATTTTCCCTCTTCTGAATGGTTCATCCATTGTATGGACTTTTTACAGCACAGACATGATTTCAGATTAGCTAAGTAACCAATCATAATTAATATCATTAATAGCACCATTAATATCATCAAAATCTGCTTCACCAGGAATACAACTGCCATTTACTTTACTGCAATGAAAAAGTCCACCACCTGTAAATCCAAGTGATATTGCCCCATTACTTCTCAAGGCTATTCAGATGTTTTGCAGTTGTAAGGATAATAATACGCCATGGTAGTTTTCAAAAGCTGGTGTTTCTGATCTCATATGCATTTCACTGGATAGCTGCTAAGAACTAAAAATACTAGACACAACCAACACAGAGAGCTATCATCTCCACCACCATCATTTGCCGAATCAGATACTGGACTGTGTGCTCTGGTCAGACCTCACCTGGAGTACTGTGTCCAGTTCTGGGCACCACAGTTCAAGAAGGATACTGACAAGCTGGAACGTGTCCAGAAGAGGGCAACCAAAATGGTCAAAGGCCTGGAAACGATGCCTTATGAGGAACGGCTTAGGGAGCTGGGTATGTTTAGCCTGGAGAAGAGAAGGTTAAGGGGTGATATGATAGCCATGTTCAAATATATGAAAGGATGTCATATGGAGGAGGGAGAAAGGTTGTTTTCTGCTGCTCCAGAGAAGCGGACACGGAGCAATGGATTCAAACTTCAAGAAAGAAGATTCCACCTAAACATTAGGAAGAACTTCCTGACAGTAAGAGCTGTTCGGCAGTGGAATTTGCTACCAAGAAGTGTGGTGGAGTCTCCTTCTTTGGAGGTCTTTAAGCAGAGGCTTGACAGCCATATGTCAAGAATGCTTTGATGGTGTTTCCTGCTTGGCAGGGGGTTGGACTGGATGGCCCTTGTGGTCTCTTCCAACTCTATGATTCTATGATTCTATGATTCTAAATGCATGCCACTAGTAACTAAGACTAGTCAGGAGAAATTCTGGGGAGGCTAGAGGATTAAAAATCAAACAGGACTGTAACAGGAGCAAAAACAAAGGTTAAAAATACTTTGCACTGATTTCAGCAGTGCACAGATTTATGCTTGTCCAGCAGACATTTATCCCCTCTCTTCTCCCACACATCCCCTGTGCCCACCCCAAATCTGCTCTGGTGGGTTGAGGGGAAATCCAAAACAGATTTAGCAGGTGTGCAGGGGGAGAAAAGGTGGGTAGAGCAGAAGCATAAATCTTGGATACTATCCAACATTGAATGCAACCCAACATTGATGCCAGAATTACTTGATCTTCTCAAACTGAAGCATATTTTCTTGCACAACCTGTTAAATAGACTGGGAATATAATGGACTCAGCATAGTGTTTCTAAGCTTCCCTGCTAGACTCATTGCAAGCCCCACACCCCTGCTTCTTAGGAAGAACCAATATCTTGATGGTATTGCATCTTGAAGTGTTCACAACCCAGATATATTGCCTTCTTGATGCAGGTCCCTACCAGTGTCAACTGAACACAAAGAGGAAAGAGTTAAATATGACAGGCAACTGATACGCGTCCAGATCTCCCATGTGACACAGCTGCTCGCCGCAGATCCCCAGTGAACTTCTCATGTGGGTGTGAAGGTGTGTGGGTGAGTGTGGTTTATTCATTTTAAATTTATCTTTTTACTAAACATTAAATTATTTATCAAGAAATAAAAAGGTATTTACATGGTAATTATCTACAGTATGCCATCGGTTTCCTTAATACCAACAGTATCAACATGCACCAGCAAGGGCCTCATTCATTAACTTGGTTAGATGTGCCAGCCGTCATTTTGTGCAGCCTGCCCACCCTCATGAGAATCTAAGCAGTCAACTTCAGAAGGCTTTATTGTTCCCCATTTTAAAAGATATACAGGATATTATATATATATATATATATATATATATATGTATATATATAATATATATACTCAGTTTATTGAATCCAACAGGGTGTCAAGTGAGAGGAGAGCCCTGCATTCATTCTACAGGATCAAATCTGGTATGAACAATTAAATAACCTTCTGAGACTGCCACTGGCAGAGTAGCCCAATTACTTTCTGAAAGGGGAAATAGAAAATGTGCCCAAAAAATTAAGTTCAGGATCCTATTATTTCTGGGTTCCATTAAGTCTTGTATTTTTTCCTTCTTCTATTATACATTTTTCCAAAAACTGAATTTATGAATGTGGCCCCAGAAAACAAAATAACACAAAAAAATAATAAAACCACATTCTGCGCCCCTCCCTCCCTAATAATAATAATAGTCATCATAATGACATAGAATTTCCTTTGTAATAATAATAACAATAATAATAATAATAATTAAAAATAAAAACTCAGAAATTTTGTAGTCAAAGTGGTATTCCTGGTATTAAACACTAGTGCAGTTGGGTATTTCCTTTGTGCTTTCACTGTTGGAGATCGTTGAGATGCTCCCTAAGAAAAAAAGAGAATAGAATAATTAATGGAGGTCACCAAATTTGGATATTGGTTGTGGCATAGATTTTCCTTCTTTGCCATGGTGTATAATTGAGGGGCTTTCTCTTCCTTCCAGCAAAATCCCAATTAACACCCCCCAAAAATGTCAAAGTAATGTGCACAGTAAACAATTAAGTTTACAAGTTAATTCAAAGTGATCAATGGTACACACAATGGAGTTACACCAGAAAAAAAATGTTGGAAGGAAAAAAATCTTTATGAGGCATCTAAAATTTAACACCATTGACTGTCTGATTCCAGTAGAAAGTTCCACAAAGCACTAACACTCTGTGCTTGGTGGCCTTGGAGTGGACCTCAAGGAGCATGCAACACCACTTAATAGTGCTCTTTTGATTAGACTGCTGCTTAATTTTTTTAGGCACCTCATGTAACACAAGAATTGTACTATCGCCAGACAGCAGTAGAGAAGATAAGATGGAAGCATTTCCTCTTCTTTTGTTCATCCCCCCCCCCCCCCGTCTGTTCCCATTTGCCGCTCCAAACTCTGCTACCCTAGGGTATTCTGACTTCATGTACCATCTCATCCTTCCTCATTTGCCCTATGCATCAGTTACAGAAATTAGCCTGCCAACGTCTATGCATCTGCAAAGAGCTGAGCCACTAAAATCTCCAGAAAGAATTAACATTCTAATATTCAGCCATGATCTAACATATTTCTCATGACTCCTTCTAATGCAGAGACAGCTAATGGGTGCTGCATATAACTAAAGTTCTACAGCTCATTGATGTCCGTGAATCAGCTCTGAGCAAAACTTAGTTGAATGTCAGCAACATGCATTTACTCATGGCAGAGAACAAGGGCGAGAGAGTGCTCTTAATGAGCATGAATTGTTGAGATGTCATTGAATGAGCAGTCAGGCTGTTTACCTATAACCCGTGTGTCCAGCTCTTTGTCCATGAGTTCTTCAGGGTCCGTGAATTCACTCAGAGTGATCTTGGGGGCATTTTCACTTTGGCTGACAGAACCAATCATTTCCTGTTCTTTATCATGCTGGACTTGAGCATAGAAGTTAATCCACGGGATTTTCCTACATTAAAAGGGGGAATAAAATGGATTTTCTTTGAGATGGTCTTCCCGATTTACAGTAACAGTTGCCGCCTTAACGGTGAATATTATATATTATACGGCAAAAACCAGAGGAACAAAGCATGACAGGAATATAATTTACACTTAGATATTTTTTTTAGTGCAGATGCCTGGCCCACATTGAACAGGAATCTATCTAATAATACAGTAGTGGTACCTTGGTAGTCTAATGGCATGGCTCTCAAACAAATCGGCTCCTGAACGTCGCAAAGTGAGTGTTCCAGTTTGCGAACATTTTTTCAGAAGCTGAACGTCCAATGCAGCTTCTGAGGTTTCCAATTGAGTGCAGGAACCTCCTGCAGCCAATTGGAAGCCGTGCCTTGGTTTTAGAACCATTTCAGGACCGTTTAAATTCATCGAACGGACTCCTGGAATAGATTAAATTTGAGACGGTATTACTATAATAGAATTTATATATCGCCCTATACCCAGAGGTGGTTCATAGATTCAATACATACAATGTGCACCAGGCAGCCAGATCTGGGAGGCTGAAAGCTAAAAATGTTGTTCTATCACAATTAAGATAACAAAGAAGTGGGGTATATTCTTATTTATATTCTTATTTTACCATTACCCGCCTGTCACCCTGAGGTCCCAAAGCAGCTTACAACAATTTAAAATACAACATTAAAAACAATTTTAAAAACCTACAATCACAAAAATAACATTTAATAAAAATAGCATCAAGTAAAAATAGCAAAAGTTCAAACAAATGCTTATATTATAGTTAGATTTCCAGTATTTCTGCATCATAATCTGAAAGGCCATTTTCTAAAAAGGAGAAGAAGAGATTTCTTTTCCCATGTCATGAGATGCATCCAGTAAAACACCCCCTCGTGCCATTTTAAAGTCCAACTATTGACCAACAGTCTCGTGGCTTGTCCTCCATTCCCACATCCTGATTTCTTTTTGTCCCTGCTCTGTTTCCAGCTCCTGACTCTCTGCAGACTGCTGACCACAGTCTAGCCCTCTGTGACGACCCGGGTCCCACTCTACCTTACTATCACTGCGACACAGGAATCCAGAGGGGAAAACACCCACCCTCTTCTCCTGCCGCCTCAAAAATAAACCCCTTTTACTGATGGGTTTCTTAGTAAGGAGAGCCTTCCAGCTTGCGTGACCTGGTACCTTAAGAAACTCTAGGCTGTCCCACGGAATAACCCCTTTGCCTCCAGTAAAGGGTCTCCCTCAGTTGGATTCCCCCACTGTAGAAGTTTGCCCTAGGCACTCTGGCAACTTCTTGGCACCTCAGGTTACCCTTCTAAGCCTCCTCCGTGTAACTTCAGGACACAAACCACCACCTCCCTGCCTGAGGTGAGTTTGGCCCTCTCTTGAGTCACCACGGCTGTGAGTCCTGGTACCTCGCTGGAAAAATACAGACGGACCTCTTGTTGGCAAAAACAGAGATGAAGTTTTATTGTGTTAAAAACATAAGTGATTCTTTAACGTGTCATTTATTAATTAGCTTTGTTCCAGTTGTACAAACTAAACTCAGTCAAACATTTAACTTTAAGTTGTCCTAGCCTCTTAACTGTCTTCATACAAGCCACCACATAACATCACACCACACCTTCCTCCCTCTCCCTCCTCACTGACCAAACCGACACTCCCTCCTTTCAAACCGGGCACAGTCCCGCCCCCATCAGAGTTCTATGCCAGTCAGGCTGGAGGTGGGTTAACTCTTTGCCAGCCGGACAGAAATAAACATTTTAAAAGTGCTTCAATTTGTCACATATCTCCCCCCACCACAAAGACATTGCGTCGGCTTGCTCTTAATTAACTAGAGCAATGCCAAAGCAATGGGCTTGGGGTCCAAAATACTTCAATGCATTCTATAACATTCATATTACAAGGTCAACAAAATTAACATCTCATAAACTTGTACACAGATAAACCATGTTTGGCATGTGTCAGATTATAACGCCTAAGCACAAATGTTCTGCTAGGGTTATCACCGTTTCATATAATAATTTGCACCATCCTATACCTCTCAAAAATACCTGGATAAGGCGTCCGCTATGATGTTTTGCTTCCCACTTATGTGCTTACCCTGTGTCTATTACATGAGTTGCTAGGCTGGTCCTCCCTGGGATGTTTGAGAAGATCTGAGCAAACTGAGCAAGGACTAATTTTAACTGCTCCTTTTGCTCTGGGGTCAGACTTTCATCGAATGACACCTCTGCTAGAGTTGTGCCCTTACTCAGCTCTCCCCACCCAGTTAAATGAATTCCTTGGGTCACCTTCCCCTTTACTTGCAGCACCAACTTATTTCGGTCAAAATAAGGCTTAAGTAAGTTTACATGAAAATTTTTACATCGGTTCCCTTCCCCATCTAATTCTACTAAATAGTTCACCGCTGATATCCTCTCGACCACTTTGAAGGGACCGTCCCGCGACATCTCCAACTTCTTTCGATGTCTTGTTCTTAACACGAGCACACTGTCACCGGGCTGGAAAGATCTGTCTCTTGCGTGTGCATCATACCACTGCTTCTGTCGACGCTGTGCCTGCTGCAAGTTGTGAGCAGCTTGCTTCCGTAGCTCTTGAAGGTTGCTCTGTAGCTCCTGTAGACACGTCACAACATCAGGGCTGTCGATCTGCTCCTCCCCCGACCACGCTGCTTTCATCAAGTCTAGGGGTCCTCGTGGCTGTCGTCCAAATAGGAGTTCAAAAGGACTGAACCCTGTGCTCTCCTGCGGCACTTCGCGATAACCAAATAGGAAGTGTTGCAGCCTCTCATCCCAGTCGTTAGGATGATTGATGGAATAGGTTTTTAGCATCCGGCTCAGGGTTGAGTTAAATTTCTCCGTCAAGCCATTCGACTGTGGATGATAAGCCGTAGTTTTAACATGCTTAATCCCACAAAGAGTTAAAAGCTCTTCCATGGTCTTGGACGTGAAGGATGTCCCTAAATCTGTTATAATTTCTTTGGGGAATCCCAGCCTTAGGAACACCGACATGAGGGCTTTTGCTACAGTCTTTGAGTCAATGTCCTTTAGAGGTATTGCTTCTGGATAGCGCGTAGCATAATCCACGAGGCATAAAATAAACTTATTCCCCCTTTTTGTAACTCTGGAGATAGGCCCGAGGATGTCCACTCCTACTCTGGAAAAGGGCTCAGTAATTACGGGAATAGACTGTAACAAGCCTCGCGTTTTGTCCGCTCTTTTGCCTGCTTTTTGGCAGATCACACAGGACTTGCAATACTCTTTGATGTCTTTGCCCATCCCAGGCCAGTAAAATCTTGCTTGGATTCTATCACTAGTCTTTCTAATGCCTAGATGCGCTGCTGAGGGTGCGTCGTGTGCCATTTGTAGCACTTGCAACCGGTAAGCTCTTGGCAACACTAACTGTTTCTTCCTTTCCCAAACAGCAGCAGTTTTCCTCCTCCTAGAAATTCTATACAGTCTTCCCTCAATGGTGGTAAATAAGCAGGGGTTCTCCACAGTTACTTCTGCAGTAGGACTTTGTGCTTTACCCCACAGCTCTTTTATAGTTTCATCCTCTTTTTGATCACTCAAGAATTGGGCACCGTGCTCCTGGACCACTGGCACGCTAATCAGCCCTTCACCCTCACTAGGATCTATGGGTGACTCTATAACTGCAGGAGGATTACTCTCAGTGACTTGAGACTGTGACCTAGTTATCACTTGAATACGGTGCTTCTGACTAGCTAGGTCATTCCCTATTAAAAAGGGCACCTCCAATTCATTTAGGATTCCTACTCTCCACTTGCCACAAAATCCTTTGTAGGTAATATCAACTTCAGCTAATGGTACTTCAAAATGTGGGCCCCATATGCCTTTTAAACTATAGGACTGACCCTTGAGGTACTGCTCCTTTGGAACAAATTGTGATTTAACAAGTGAGACTTCTGCTCCTGTGTCCCTCAAACCTAAACAAAACTGACCATTTAATTCAATTGGCTCCATGTAATCTTGGTTGCACTCCTGCTCAGCCCTCCAGACCTGTAAGACCTTAGAAGTAGTCTCAGCTGGACTGTCTGATTTCTCTGAGCCTTCTGTCTGAGGCGAGCTATTTTCCTGTGACTGCATTACCAGTTTTACTTGTTTAGCTGCAGTAGGTGTAGTTTGCGACTTAACCAGCAGGGGGCACCTGGCACGTACATGGCCCTCACGATTACAGAAAAAACAAGTGATTTTCTTAGACCCTGTCTTGTCAGAAACTGATTCCCTGACAGGAAAATTTTCATGCCTGTCTTTATTTTCTCTGTTTCTCCATGGATTACCCTTCTGTGAGTGTTTTGGGAATGCTATTTCATTGAAATCTCCTTGTAGTTCATCTAAGACCCCTGCAACCTCTGCCACAGTTTTCAGTTTTTTATCCCTCAAGAACCAACGTAAATTGCTAGGGATTTGCTTAAAAAATTGTTCTAAACAAATTAATTGTTTTAACTCATCAAAGGCCTTCACTCCACTCCCTTGAATCCATCTGTCAAGTAATTTATCTAAGCGGCTAGCTAGTTGGGCATAAGTCTCTTTATGTTCCTTTTTTGCCTCACGAAAAGCCTTTCTGCTTTGTTCAGCCGTGAGTCCACATCGAACCCTGACCCTTTGCTTAAATACTTGGTAACTTGACAGCTCTTCTTCCCTCAGGTCAGCATAAATTTCACTTAGTATCCCACAAATTTGAGGTCTTAAATAAAGCATCCAGTTCTCCTCAGGTATTTGAAATTCCACACAAACGCGTTCGAAGGTAAATAGAAACGATTCGACATTATCGTCTTTTCCAAATTTGGGGAATCTTTTTAAATTAATTGCGGTACTATCATTATTAACTGGACTCCGAGTTAATTCTGATCGCAAACGTATCTCTTCAAGCTTCATTCTGTCCTGTTCTAATTGTGCCCTTATCCTCTCTGACTGCATTCTCTCCTCAGCTTCAATTCTAGCTTTTTCCCTCTCACTTTCAGATGCTAACTTTTTCTCTCTCACTTTCAATTCGGGCCATCTCAATTCGTAGTTTCATAACTTCTACCTCAGAACCTGGGCTTCCCTCAGCCCCTTCCATTCTTTCATCTCCTTTTGCCTCTCTGGGTTTTCTTACGTGAGTCATTTTCCTCACAGGAAAATCCTGACAGACTCAAACCAAACTAGGCGCGTGAGCTTTGAATTTCGATCACGACGCTGCCACCAAAAATGTGACGACCCGGGTCCCACTCTACCTTACTATCACTGCGACACAGGAATCCAGAGGGGAAAACACCCACCCTCTTCTCCTGCCGCCTCAAAAATAAACCCCTTTTACTGATGGGTTTCTTAGTAAGGAGAGCCTTCCAGCTTGCGTGACCTGGTACCTTAAGAAACTCTAGGCTGTCCCACGGAATAACCCCTTTGCCTCCAGTAAAGGGTCTCCCTCAGTTGGATTCCCCCACTGTAGAAGTTTGCCCTAGGCACTCTGGCAACTTCTTGGCACCTCAGGTTACCCTTCTAAGCCTCCTCCGTGTAACTTCAGGACACAAACCACCACCTCCCTGCCTGAGGTGAGTTTGGCCCTCTCTTGAGTCACCACGGCTGTGAGTCCTGGTACCTCGCTGGAAAAATACAGACGGACCTCTTGTTGGCAAAAACAGAGATGAAGTTTTATTGTGTTAAAAACATAAGTGATTCTTTAACGTGTCATTTATTAATTAGCTTTGTTCCAGTTGTACAAACTAAACTCAGTCAAACATTTAACTTTAAGTTGTCCTAGCCTCTTAACTGTCTTCATACAAGCCACCACATAACATCACACCACACCTTCCTCCCTCTCCCTCCTCACTGACCAAACCGACACTCCCTCCTTTCAAACCGGGCACAGTCCCGCCCCCATCAGAGTTCTATGCCAGTCAGGCTGGAGGTGGGTTAACTCTTTGCCAGCCGGACAGAAATAAACATTTTAAAAGTGCTTCAATTTGTCACACCCTCCCACCTCAAATAATTTCTGACTGGATCAGATAGATGCCTGACATCAGAGTATATCTCTTACCTCGATGAAAGAGCAAACTGTCTAACGTGGGGAGTGGCTTTTACTGGTCTCAACTTCCCACAAAAATGTGGGGTTTCCCCAGTTTTTGTTTCTTGGAACCATCTGGCCAGGTGACAATAGAAGTGCCCTCTCGGAATACCGGTATCTCTTCTGCAAGGAGTACTGTACATGCTCTGAAACCTAAGATACTATTCAAGCGGGTAACATGTAACTAGCCAAGTTCCTCCTCGTCTTCTTTCCCAAATTATTTGTACCTTTACACTTGGCTTCATTGATTTTAAAAGGCAATCTCTGGAAATTCCCACTGGAAATTCCTATGTGCTCGACTACATGGGTCTAAAGCTACCCATTCTGTTTTAAGAGCATTTCACAAGGTTTATGGAGAAATAAATAGAAAGCTTCTCTCTTTGTTTATTTCCCCCCAGACTGGGGGTGAAGTGAGGGGTCCTGAGCTATTGGGATCAGAAATTCCCCAAGCAGCTGGAAAACAACAACAACCTGGGTTGTGTCAGGGGGTTCATCCTATGGTAGCAGCCAACTGTAATTCTTTTTGGGAGGAGAGAACAAAATAAAGAAATGTGGCTTCTCTAAGATCTGTCATAGATGAGTTTCTGTCTCTCTTGAGACCCTTTGTGAGAGGAGACCCACAGCCAGGATAACAGGCTCTGTTTCCTTGGGTTAACTGTAGCATTTTTGTATTAATTCAGCGGCTGGATTAATTGTGATTTTGCTGATGACCCTGACACAGCTGACAGCTGACATCTCAGCTGCCAAGAAACAAATCTTATGAGTTATCTCAGCCAATAAGATTAAACAGTAGTGATGGCTAATGACACACAAGACGGGAGGAGGGGCACTGAGAAGTAGCAGCAGACAGGGAAGCAAAAGTGCACTGAACCACATCAGAACAATGTGAATGTTTAGTGAAGTGAGTATTTTCCATTAATTGACTTTGCTGCATCTAGGAGCATCACGGAGAAGAAAATATCAACATTTGAAGATATGTGATGCCGAATGTCTCCCTATGGGACCAACGTCCAGAGATGACTGTCTGTTCCCACTGTGAGACATATTTTTCACTGTAGACAGTAAATATTTGTGTAATGCTGTGATTCTTTTTATCAGTGGACAGGGTGCACAAGTGATCCTTTCCTTTTGGCTTCCTTTTAAACAACTGGGAGTGTTTGAGATGGACAACATATTCTTTCTTAACCTTATTTTCTCTGGGCTGGCTTTGTCTGATACCTTTGGTAACGATTTATCCTTTCTGCCCTTCAACATCCTCCCAGTTCTCTTGCAAACGAATAACTAAGCTCATTTAGCTTTGGTGCATGCTTGCCTGATTTTGTACATCTAAATTAGGTCAGTAATAGCTGATATAATGTGTCATCATTGCTTTGGAAAGCTTGCCTGGGTTATTTTCTATTTTCAGCATCTGTTCTGGCTGTTGGGCCTTTTAAACTTAGTCAGAGATCCAGGGAAAGCTTCCTTCTCTGCAGTATTAAAAAAAAGAAATGGTGGGCCAGATAAAAGCATATACATACACACACCATTTCAGAGCGAGACTCTGAGATCCTAGTTTGGTTCAGGCTTTCATCAAAGCATCTTTCAGGGGAGACTGGAATGGATACATTTTCAAAACAATAGATGGAAAAGATACCCAGAGATGTACTGGGCTCATTAAAGGGAGTAGTGTATGTGGATCCCTCATGCCAGAAAACTTTTCCCCCCTACTGTACGTATGAAAGGACCCCATGCCAGGCATGGTGATCTATCTGAATGGAATAAAACCTCTTTGTACCATTCTCTGCGCACCTCAGAGCAGCAGAAAGTAGCATCAAAGGAGAATTCAAGAACAATTTCCCCTGTCTTCAGTGCTGGATACATCAAAGCAAACTTTTGCTGAGATAAAGCATGAACATTAGCCATTCCTCCTTTCTCCCCAATACACATGTGACTTCAGCCCAGTTCTGAGACATTGCAGGTGTCCCTTCACCCCTAAGCCCATGCATTGTTTCCAATGCCTAATCTGCTCACCTCCATGTGTCCACATTCATTTTGACCCTTTGCCTCAACACCTAAATATATGCCAACTTCCTTTGGGTGTGTAACTAAGGAGCATAAGTATTTAGGCTGAACCTTTACCCAGTGAGAGTGTAGGTTTCGCAGTACACTGCCTTCCCCTGAGTCTCAATCTAAGCTTTCAGACAGTGGCCTGGTTAAGACACTCTATTGCCACCTTCATAAACAATTACTTAATATCCTGGTTAGTTGACCAGCATTAAAGCAGAGTTCCCATTTTGGCTATAGTGGGAAATTCTGGTTTATAACAAACCAGAATCTCCACATGATGCTGGCACACAAAGGGAGAAGAAGAGCGGAAGATGAGGGTGGAGCATGCAGGTCTGATACTTGTTCCTGGTTTCATAAATCAGTTTATAAAACCAACACCTTTGCATCCAAATGGGGCCAGTCCCTCTCCAGCTCACGTAGGCAAAGCAGTTTAGGAGGACAAAGACGTACAGTGACATGGAACATTATGTTTTAATGCTTTTAAAGTTTAATGCCAGCTGTATATTGATCCAGCACCAATGGCAAAATTTCTGTCGGATAAATCAGCCTTATATAACCAATATGCTTAACTCTAATTAATGCACAGCGTAAGCTCTTCTGCCAGACTTAGCTAGGTCACAGCTCCTCACTTTGGGAGGAAGGGCTATCAAAGCCTTTTGCTCCCTCTTTTGCACCATGTGAACTGACCAGTAATGATGTCTGGGTTGGATTCTCCAAGCTTAGACAGTGTAGTTTTAGCAAGCCATTTTTGTGTTTCTAGACAAATAATTGACAAACATTTACCATTTTTTGTAACCTAAGTTAAAACTGCCTGTGTTTTCTGGCTGCTGTATGGAAAATCACATCTGACCTTTGAAGAGTTTGTAAGCCATTTTTACCTTTTCAAACATGAAGCCTTCTTCTATGCTAAGGGGAAGTGGGGAACTTTGGAAGAAACTTGGAAGGGGATATTTTAAAGATCTAACAGCCTATATTACCACACTATGCTTTGCTGCCTGTTTTGTGATTTTTAAATCTCTGTAGAGCAGGCATCCCCAAACTTTGGCCCTCCAGATGTTTTGGACTACAATTCCCATCTTCCCCGACCACTGGTCCTATTAGCCAGGGATCATGGGAGTTGTAGGCCAAAACATCTGGAGGGCCGCAGTTTGGGGATCCCTGCTGTAGAGGCTCTGTCAACAGAGAGTATTTGCTGCAAACCTGAATCTAGGTATTCAGGGAATTTTCCTTTTATTCTTTTAAACAAATTACAATGTTTTACTAAAATACTAGCGGTTTCCAAATTCCGAAGTTTTCTGCTACACATTGCAATGTGTGGCTAAGTTTGGGGCTGTACAAAGAACAACTCCTCAAGGTGATTTTTTTGTTTGCTTGCCTTGAAAAGTCCTGTTGGTGCTGACCTTTAAAGCCCTAAATGGCCTCAGCCCTGTATACCTAAAGGAGCGTATCCACCCAAATCGTATAGCTCGGACACTGAGCTCCAGCAGCGAGGGCCTTCTGGTAGTTCCCACACTACGAGAAGTGAAGCTACAGGGAACCAGGCAGAGGGCCTTCACAGTGGTGGGGTCCGCCCTGTGGAATTACCTCGCATCAAATGTTAAGGAGGTGAGTAATTATATAATACTTAGGCAGCCCTGTATAGGAAAGCTTTTTAAGGTTTAATGTTTTATTGTGTTTTTCTATATGCTGGAAGCCGTCCAGAGTGGCTGGGGCAACACAGTCAGATGGGTGGACTACAAATTATATTTATTTATTTATTTATTTCTGGACCAAACAAAAGTTTCCTTCACTATCTCTAATGTAGTGTTTATTACTGTCCGTGTAGTTAATGCCTGAAGCATTGACATCTACTGAATTGAACTGGAGCACCTAAAATGTACCTAAGAGAGAAATAGAAGCATTTCTGTACTGTGCTTGTTGACCAGAAAGAACAAAATAGAATCTAGAAACGCATATTTATTTATTTATTTGCTGGAAACCAAAATCTCCATCTTGCTTTTAGTAAAGGAGAAAAACAAACCAAGATTAGCCTCCTCATACCAACACTTCCTTCACTGCAAAGTATCTTTTATTTCCTAATGGATTTCCTCCACGTGCACATGTAGTGCAACACAGCCAGGCTTCCAAGGCTGGAGGACAGTTTGCAACGTGAATGCCTAATGAGCCACTCGAGCGCCTTGCTTCACGCAGGCCCCTAATAAACTGCTGGGGTGTGTGCCAGCAGAGTGCCAATTGTAGCAATCTGCAAAATTAAAAATTCATGCAAACACATGTTTTCCCTACCTTTGCTAAACTGAAGCTCTGCATTCTAGCAGCAATTCTACCTAATCACAAAAGTACACATTGCTAATAGACTTCTGGATCCGACGGAAAAATGGGACAGCACTAAATATTTTATCTTCCATTTGTTATTAGGAGCAGCTACATTCTTTTAGGCAGAGGGGGAGCGAGCTGTGAGTTGATTGAAGATGCAGTAAGGATCCCATCAAGAAACCAGTGAGACCCAAGAACAGTATCTCAGGCAAGTTAAAGCTCTTGTCTCCTTGTCTCCTTTGCTCTATGCTCCTGCCTAGGTACTAAGAGTTATTTCTGTTGCTGTTTCTTGGTTTCTTCTGCTCAGAAACAGGTATATTAAAAAACAATAACGCATAGCATAGAATCTAGTTTGGGTGGTTTTTTTTTAAGTAATAAGTGAACCTGTCTTAATTGTTTGAACTGCATATGTTATTTTAAGAGCATAAGACAAGCCTGCTGGATAGTGGCCCATCTTGTCCAGCATCTTGTTGTCACAGGGGTCACCAGATGCCTGTGGAAAGCCTGCAAGCTGGACATGAGCACAAGACATTTTGGCACATTGACTCTCTAAGGGTAGGAGGAGACCAGCAGTGCCTCCTATTTGCCAAGAGGCCACTGTAGAGGCAGCATGGCGGAGTTGGGGGGGGGCGGCTGCTGAGAAGACAGATCTGGCCTTCAGGGAGTGTGCTGCAGCTCCAGCAGCAGGCAATATGTTCCATGGATGCCGGATCTGTTGCCCCTCTGCAACTTGCCGCCTGAGGCAGTTGCCTCACCTTGCCTCATGGGTGGGCTGGCCCTGGTCTAAGAGCACTCTGCTCACCTGTGATTTCCAACAACTGGTATTGAGAGGATGATGCTTCTGATAGTGGAGGTAGAACATTACTATCATGGCTAGTTGTCATTGATAGCCTTTTCCACCAGGAATTTGTCTAATCCTGTTTGAAATCAATCTACATTGGTGGCAATCACTGTCTCCTAGGGGAGCAGGTTCCATAGTTTAACTATTTGCTGCATGAAGAAGTACTTTCTTTTTTCTGTCTTGAATCTTTAAAGATTCTGCTCCATTCAGATTTCTTTAACAACATTATGATACTGGCAGTTTCCAATTCCACTCCCAATTATCCCTAGAATGGAATTTGCCTTTTTACACAGCTGTTGCACACTGGGTTGATCTCTTCACAAAGCTCTCTACTACCACACCAATGTTTTATCACTGCCAGTTCATACCTCATAAGTGTATATGTGAAATTATTATTATTATTTTGCCTTGACATTCTTCACATTGCACTTGCTTATATTGTAGTCCACTTGGCACTTTACTGCCCATTCATTCAATTTGGAGAGGTCCTTCTATTTATTTAAACTTCTGCATCCCACTTTATAAATTCAATAGGTTTTTTAAGCCAGCAGCTCATAAGGCAACTGTATTGCTCAGTCTTGTAAATACCTAGTTTCAGTTGTGATACTAGTTTTCCTTAGCACTAGCTTTATTCAGCAATGGCAGCTTCGGCTGTTCTTGAACAGCCTGGTCATTTGAGCTTGCTCAGACCTCAGTTTGCAGAATGCATGGTGTGCAACTGCAGACCACGGGTTGCATATTGCATTTACAGCAGCATCCCTAGGCCCTTTATCAGTAACCCCAAGCACAAACAATTCCAAGAGGTGGGGTTTCTATTGCCCAACAAACCGCTTAGAGATTTTACTGCAATCAAGCAGCATACAAATTTTGTTAAATAAAAATATCTCTCAAACTCTGCAGGTCCTCGTTTTAGTTCCTGCCAGCTTTGGCAGGAAGGAATTCCTCTCTTTAATGTCAAGTCCCTCCCCTTCCGCTTCATTCAGGGTGCCTGTCCACTTTCTATCTCTCTGTGTGCTGGGATAGGTGGGGTTCTGCACCCACTCTTGAGCAGTTGTAAGAGCAGGATGGGGTGAGGGGGAAAAGCTGCAGCAGGTGGAGATGTGAATATGCCGCTTACAGAGAGGCAGTCCCTCCCCGACATGAAGGCCATAAAGTTAACAGAGCCCATCTGGGCTTGCACCTGGCATCTCTAATTTAAACTCATCTCCTGCACTGATGTAGCTTTATTGTTAAATTCCCAGGGGGCTCATGCCAGCACTGGCAGCGCTCATCTGTTCTTCAGAGAGGCAGGAAACTTTGATGTGAAGCAAATGGAAAAATGCAGAGGATATAGGAAGACTGGAAGGTGCTCCATGAAAATGCTATCTTTTCAAAGCAAGGGATCATATATTTATATAATGCTTATATGCATTTTCTTCTGATATGACCACTATCCCCTCCCCCATTTTTATTTGTTGTGGGAGAGTGCTACATGTGTACAATTTTTGATGCAGTCCCTATGGAACACTTGTGGGACCAAAGGTTGATGGCAGTTTATGCATGGTACTTTGTGACTTTTCTTCTGCTCGATCACTTCCAGTCTGTTAGAATTACAGAATATCCACTCCAATGTCCAGTCCTGAAATTTCCCTTTATCCATTGACAGTGCAAGGGGATACCACATCAAGGGCAGGTGGAAAGCTTGAAAACATTCCAACCAAGAAGCCGTGTTCCACATCAGAACTTCCACTAAAGGAGGTTAGTAGAGTTCATTGTTTCCTTGGGGATTCTTTAAAACAAGCCATACCTCATGTGAAAGCTGACATGGTTATTGTCCTTTTAAATTGTGTTTCCAACCATGCAAATTCAGAATTTGCATTGATGGACAGATTTTACCCAGCCTTAATTTGGTCCTGGAAAGATTTATCCCCAGGTAAGTTGGGTTTTGTTCCTCTCCTGTCCATCTAGGTTCATAGAAAGGTGACCGAGTAGGTCTGAGAATGCAGAACTTCATGCCATTCTAGAGACATTTCTGCTTCTTGGCTTGAACAAGTATAAAACTAGCACTTGTGAGACTGACCATTTCACACAGCATAGTAAAACCAGCCTACACCATCCAAGATGCTTTTGTAGCTATGTCAGTACAGGTTATCCTGGATTTTTACAGGTAACCATTCTTTGGGCTGCTGCTATTGCTATGCCCTAAATGGTGACAATTATCTTGTAATGAAATCTTTGATGAAGTCCCTTTTGGGGATCTGGAGAATTGCATGTTGAACATGTATCTGGGATATCTGGATTAATCAAACTGCAGATCAGTGATTGACCAACTAATCTCAGCATTAGTTCCCTCCTTGCAAATCAGATCAAATATGAATCGCCTACTTTAAAGACACTTTGCACATTTTGGTGCCATAAAATAGCACGTTGTGGCGTATAAAATGAATTGATAGAAGGCAATACAGAATATAAGACTCTCAAGTTTATTATCTGCATTTTCTGTGCCTGTCATTCATGACATATATAATAATCAAGATAAAAAATGGCAATGATTCCAATTAGTAACCTCATTTCTTCAAATGTGGCAGAAACGCAGGGAGTTGGACAGAGCTGCTGCATGTGTACATTTTCCATTGAAGCAGATGCTCCTGGGTACCAGCATCTTTGACTACCTGATACCGCACTTTTTGCTCCATAGGATGCACCTGACCATAGGACATACCTTGTTTTTAGAAGAGGGAAACAAGAAAAAATTTTTTCCTGGTTTTCCTCCTCTAAAAGGCTGGGAGGGGGGCACTGGAGGGGGAGCAGAGGAGGCAGCGGCGGCGGAGGGACCAGACCGACGAAGGGGGCGGGGAGCAGGGAAGGAGCAGCTGCTGCCTGCCCCTCCTTCCCTGCTGCCCATCAAACCTCTCCCCCCTCCACTGCTCATAAAAGCAGGCATTTGAAAGCGGCAGCGGCGAAGGGGGGAGGAAGATGCTTCACGGAGCAGGGAGGGAGGGGCAGGGCTTTCTCTCCGCTCGTCCTTGTCCCTCCACTGCCACCCACCTCTTGCAAGAACAGGCATTGGGAGAGGCGCAGCACCCCGATGCCTGCTCTTGTGAGTGGAGGAGGTAGGGACTTTGCTCCATAAGATGCACAGGGATTTTCCCTTCCTGTTTAGAAGGGGGAAAGTGCATCCCATGGAGTGAAAAATACAGTAGGTGACATGCAGGAGGATACTGGGGCTGGGAACCCTAAGCAAGTTTACTTCTGTTTAGAGCTGATATTTAGGTAAAGAAAATCCAACAGTGAGCCACTGACTAGAAAACAATACAGTTAGAATGAATGATCATCAATAGAATAACCCAGTATTGCAACCTACTTATAGCAAAAAATGCCTTTCATATATAAAAAAGTTGCTAAGCAATAGTAGATTAGGGTCAGTAAATGACACTGGTTAGATGTGTTTATACATATAAATGTTGTAGATCTAGCTCCCAAAATTCATTGGTGAAGTTGCAGCATTCCATTGAAGCACAATGAAGACAATTATATAATCTTTACACAATCAGACATCTGGAAAGGGGCATATTAAGGACTGAAATGATGCTGGTCTCTTTAGACAAGCTGCTTCCTGAGATGACAACCCTAGAGTTGGTATGCAATTCTTCCAGCAAGGAAAAATTGTACATTTTTAGATCACTCAGTCCCACAATGACCCAGTGACATAGATCTCTATGTAAAAAACAGTCAGCTGTATTGACCCTTGTATCATTTCAGAAGGAAGACCAGTGGATGCACACATAACTAATGTCACCGATGGGACTATAGGTGGATACATATTCTTACTATCACTGTACTGGAACCAGCAATCTGGTTAAAAATACATCAGGCTTTGTATCCTGGATGACAACTTGACATGACTGGAAGCTCTGGAGAGTTAGAAGGGTTAAACGGCAATGGAGAAAGCAGTAAGTGATTATACCCAACAACCAACAAAGGTTTTCTGTACAGTGGTGCCTCGCTAGACGGAATTAATTCGTTCCACGGGTCAATTCGTGTAACGAATTCTTCGTCTAGCGAGTCCCGGTTTCCCATAGGAATGCATTGAAACTTAATCAATGCGTTCCTATGGGCTCCGGGGGACTGGCGGCGGGGAAGGCAGGCAGGCGCTTGCTCTCTTGCCTGCCTGCCTTCCCCACCGCCTGTCACACGAAGATCGGAGGGTGCCGCTTGCCGGGGCTTGTCAACCCCGGCAAACAGCGCCCACCGATCTTCGGATCTGTCCCCTGATGCGCTACGGCTCGGAGAAGCAGGCAGGGAGACGGCAACAGCCCGCAGCTTCCCGGACGGTTGCCATCTCCCTGCCTGCTTCCCCGAGCCGAAGCGCATCGGGGGAGGGAGCCAAATTCCTCCCCTTCTTCCCGCTGCTGCCAAGCCAGTCCGAGCCGAAGTGCGGCGCGGCAGGGGGCTTTTCTCCCTCTTGGGGGAATGCAAACGGCGAAAAGCCCCCGCTGCTGACTGCCTTCAGCTGGGGGACTGGCTGGGCGACAGCGGGAAGAAGGTCCTGCCTCCCCCCCATCCCGCCTGACACACAGTGGGGGATCGTAGGGGCGCCGGGCGGGTCTCTTTGCTGTGAGGGGGTGAAGCGACAGCAGCGGCTGAGCGCACCCCGGGCAAAGAGACCCGCTGCCATGGACGCGGGTCTCTTTGCCCGGGGAGGTGTGCTTAGCCTCCGGTCGCCGCCGCCTGTCAGCTGTTGAGTGGCTTTAGGCCGCTCTCCAGAGGCACGCGCGTGCCTCAAGACAGCGGCCTGAAGCCGCTCAGCAGGTGACAGGCGCAGTGGAGGCAGCCCCAGGCGCCCCAGCTTTCTCAGGGAAGGCAAGCGGGGGACACGTAGCCCGCCTGCTTGCCTTCCCCGAGAAGGCAGTCAGCAGCGGGGGCTTTTCGCAGTTTGCGTTCCCCCGAGGGGGAGGCAAATGACGAACAGCCCCTGTAGGTCACTGCCTTCGGCTTGGGGACTGGCTGGGCGACAGCGGGAAGAAGGGGAGGAATTCCTCCCCTTCTTCCCGCTGTCGCCCAGCCAGTCCCCCAGCCAAAGTGCGGTGCGGGAGGTGGCTTTTCATCGTTTTCCTCCCCCTTGGGGGAACGCAAACTGCGAAAAGCCCCCGCTGCTGACTGGCTTGGCGGCGGCGGGATGAAGGGGAGGAATTCCTCCCTTCTTCCCGCTGCCGCCAAGCCAAAGCCGCCTTCCCTCGGCAGCAGCCACCGCTTTGTGCCGGGAGAAGCGGTTCCTCTGCTTCTCCCGCCGTCGCCTGGCACAAAGCCGGTTTCGCTGCCTGGCTTCAGACGGAGGCTGCCAAGGGAAGCAGCTGTGTGCCATGTGGCGGCGGGATAAGCGGCTCCTCCCCTTCTCCAACTGCCGCCTGGCACAAAGCCGACGGGTGTCCATGGCATGGTAGTGGGGGGAGAAGTGGGGGAACGGATCAGTTCCTCCACTTCTCCCCCCTTCTTCCCGCGCTACAGCCCTTTGTGTTCCGCTGGTCTCTGCCGGTTGCCCCTCACCGGCAGAGACCAGCAGAAACGAACTGCAGTGCAGGAAGAAGGAAAAGGAAGATCAGCTGAGAGGCGGTGACAGCTGTCAGCGCCTATCAGCTGATCTTCCTTTGCCTTCTTCCTGTGTTGCAGCTCATTCCCCTTTGCTAGACGAATGCCCCTAGGTTTTGCAATCGGAGGTTTTTATAACCACATTTCGCAAGACGAAGCGGTGGCCATAAAAAATCTCATCATTTTGCGAGGCAACCTCCGATCGCAAAACCTATTCGTATAGCGGAAAATTCGTCTTACAGGGCATTCGTCTAGCGAGGCACCACTGTATTCACCAAGCAGAACTTCAAAAAAAGAAAGACAAATGTTTATGTCCCATCTGTTGCTGTAGAGACAGTGTTCAAGGTGCCTTACAACATTCTGAAAATGCTAAATAAATTAAATAATTAGCAGCACAATAAAAATAAGTACCCTAAAGACAGGGACAGAGACATAGCAGATAAGAGCTGCCTAAAATGCAAGGGTTAGGAAACAAGACCTTATCACTTACCATGCATTTTAAGCCCCCTACCATGCACTGAATAGACACTGGGGTCTATGCTATTCGCCCCACCCCTCATGTTGTTTGGGTCAACTAGCTCTGCCGCCCGTGCATTGAGGATGAACTTGCACAGAAGTGAATCAAACATGCTTAGAAGTCTCTGCCTGTAGGCTTCCATGTGTCCTGGAGCTTGTGCAAGAATCTAGGACATGGGGAAACCTATGCATACCCTCATGTGACAAGTTTACCTGCTGGTGCCCCTTCTCAACTCGTGGCATCCAGTGGAACTAGTTAGCTTGCGTGACATCCAAAGGGGTGGGAAGAGACTGTCATGGCTCGCTGGCCCCCTGAATATGTGGAGCCCCTTTAATGTAATCACTTGCACTGTCATATACAGCGAAGGTGTCGTTCCATGTGAAATGGCGGCCCCTTGTCCCTTGCTTCTTAACCCCACCTCCCACATACTGAGATGCAGCGGCGTGGTGAGCTGCCGCGACACCCAGCAGCAAATTGCCATGCACCTGGGGGGGGGGTGTCGCTACATAACGACGCATTTGTGCTACGTAGAGGGGGATCGTGCCCCCCCACCGCGACTTCTAAATGGAGCCTAAACGGAGTGTCCAGGCTCCAGGTAGATAGCCTACTGCCGCGCCGTGCCGAGCGGGCTTTTTATCGGGAGGCTGGTGGGGCTCGCCTTGGGAGTCGCTGGGTGGGGCGCTGACTGTCACTCGCCCTATGCCCCCTAGCTCCGCCCCTGCTGAGGTGTCCTGTTCTCATACCGCTTCTCCAAAGGGGAGTTTTGCAAAGGTGCCTGCCCACCTTGGAGGTATCACCATTCTGATTTGGACAAGGTATTTCCTATCCTGCTGCGCAGCACATGTGACTGGAATAAGAACTGAGTGGAAGTAGTTACGCTGAGAAAAGCCTCAGAAGTTAGGCGAGAATGTGCTTCATCCTATTTCCCCAGTTTGAGAGGATGCTGCGTGAAACTCATCCATTCTGAGCACACACGGCTCTGTAGACAGTTATGCCCACAACACACATCTTGATTTCTCGCATCCACACCTTGTAGGAATGTCCTGTCCTCCCTCCCCCCTTTCCCCTCAAGCCATAAGCCTTAAAACGTCTTTGAAATCCAGGTTCTGAAAGTTCATCTTCAGGCAGATTTTCTGTAAATCACAGAGGAGCAGCAACATACCTTTTAAACTTGTAGATTAAAAAAACGGCCAAGCCCACGAAGACCACCGACAGCAGCATCAACATGGCTGAACTGCTGTGCCCGGCACCAGAGTCGACAAGAGGTGCTGGGGAATGAAAGAGCAACATGTTATGTGGAGAAGTCTTTAACTGCAGGGGGGGGGAGTAAGAGGAGACAAGCCATTCTCTTTCCTTTACTGCCTCTTCTTGTTTACTAGCACAGGCATGTGGCACATGCTGTGTGAGAAAAGACAACTCACATGGACAAGAGAAAAAAAATGACACCCCCCCTTTAACACAAAGCTATAATTTCTACACCAACATAATAAAAATGGAAGCTGCAGGCTGTGTGCAGACAAGCAGAGGGGAGAAGCCCTGCTCCACCTCACTGCTTCAGTCTGCTTTAGCCTCAGCCTTTTTCATGGGTTTTGTTTAACAGTAAACCAATAAAAGCAAGCGGGAGGAGGCAGGGTTCAATCTCTTTTGAAGCTTGTGGCTTTGAATTTTGATTGGGGAAGGTGGATGCAAACACTAATAATAAATTCATTCATAATTCACCCACTGAATTAGTGTACATAGACTCAACAGCTTAATTTGCACATAACACTGAGCCGAAGTATGGCATAGCATGAGTAAGCAAACATGCAGGGTTTTTTTTTAATGCTTGTAAAGGTAAAGGACCCCTGGATGGTTAAGTCCAGTCAAAGGCGACTAAGGGGTTGTGGCACTCTTCTCACTTTCAGGCCGAGGGACAGCTTTCGGGGTCACGTGGCCAGCATGACTAAACTGCTTCTGGAGCAATGGAACACTGTGACAGAAGCCAGAGTGCACGAAAACGCCGTTTACCTTCCTACCACAGTGGTACCTATTTATCTACGTGCACTGATGTGCTTTCGAACTGCTTGGTTGGCAGAAGCTGGGACAGAGCAACGGGAACTCACCCCATTGCTAGGATTCGAACCACTGACCTTCTGATCAGCAAGCTCAAGAGACTCAGTGGTTTAGACCACAGCGCCACCCATGTCCCATTTTATGCTTGTATATTCCACCTTTCATCTAAGGAACTCAAGGAACACCATATTATCCTCACAACAATCCATTGAGATAGGTTAGGCCAGGCATCCCCAATCTGTGGCCCACCAGATGTTTTGGCCTACAACTCCCATGATCCCTAGCTAAGAGGACCAGTGGTCAGGGATGATGGGAATTGTAGTCCAAAACATCTGGAGGGCCGAAGTTTTGGGATGCCTGGGTTAGGCTAAGAGATGGTGACTAGCCCATAGATGATTGGGGTTATGAACTCTGTTCTCCCAAATTCCAGTCAAACACCTAACCATTACACCACACAGTTGCTGTGCTCCTCCTTCAGTCCAGCTGATCCATTGCCGCCCAAGACTAAGCCAATATTTGGCTTAGCATTACGTGTGAACCCAGAGTCATGGTTGGTCTAACAGACCAGTGAACCAGGAACAAACCTTGGTTACAATTCATACTTTGCCTGGAGCAACACAAACCATGAGCCTGGATTCAAACACAATGTGAAGCCAAACCATGGTTTAGCCCTGAGTAGCACAGCAGCAGCAGGACTGGGGGAGGAGTGCAGCAGCTGCAATCTTTGCTCTGGAAACCTACACATTTGCTCATTCACACTAAACCATGGTTTGGTTTGGTTTAATGTGGTGTGTGGAGTGAGAACAGGAGTGACCAGCATGCACTGCTAATTCCCCACAATGTTCAGAACATCACATGTGACTGCCACATTTAAATTAACCACAGTGCCAAAATTCACGCTAACCCAATTGGGTATGTGATTCTGGAAATTTTTGCTCAGGTCAGAATAATTAAAAAAGAGATTCTGCAGATCAGACTCCAGGACAGTTTTTTCAGTCGTAATCTGAAATGCACTTACCTCAGAGCAAGTCCCATTGAACTCAATAGGACTTGCTACTGACTAGTCAGGCATTAACTCTGTTAATGTTGTACTCCCAATGAAACTCTGATTGATTGTTGTGCGAATAAATGACCGAATCATCAGACCAAACAGCTTTCTCTTTGATGAGCCTCTTTGTTATTTGGATCAATTATATTGATTGTTTCTTGCAAATCTTTTATGTAATTGTCGTTCACCAACCAGAGCAAAACAAAAAACAAAACAAAAACACCTTGGGGTTTGTTTTTGCTTGTTCTTAGGGGGCAGCGAGCAGTTAACATTTTTCAAGTGGCTCTCTACTGTGGCTAGTGCTTAAGGGTCAGGGTGGTCAGGTAAAACAAAAGTAGCATCTCCAGGGGGCAATACAACAATGTACACCTGTGCACCTTACCATCAGCAAGCATATACCAATATTGCAAACTTGGAAGGGAACTCAGAGAGAACTGATAAGATATCTTACTGGATTATAAAGGAAATTGCCCTCCGCTTGTTTTTGGCCTTGTTTTTGTTTTGAACCAAGACATATCAAAAACTTCTCTAGCTAGAACTCTGGGAGTGATCTTCAAGTGTGGTGTCAAGGTCCATAGTCAGAAGGCAAACAATTACAAAGTTTCTTTGGCTTTCTTCCTAGTAGACCTAAGGCTAACTGCAAAGAGTTGCATTCTGTAGGGTTCCTTGCCGGCTTACCTAACGTTAGTTGAGTGACATACACAATGACTTCCACACCAGGCTTCAGCTCAAATTGGACCAGGTTCTGATTCAAAGCATTGAAGAGGATTTCAACAGCCTGAGGAAACAATGAATTATCCATAAACAATAGCACTTTGGAAACTACAGGAAGAGTCTCCACAGACACTTCCAATATACCAATGGAAAAGTCATCCTTTCATTGTCAGACCTTGCATAGCAAAAAGAGCACATAGTACCTTTTTTAAAGGGGGGAAATCCTCAACCAGCCCATGGATGACAGAGCATATTCTGTGGAGATGGAACTGACTGTCATGGAGCAAAAACCCAGGACAAAAATAGCTGGAAACCTTACCTGAGTCATTCCACACTGCGACATGTTGCTACAAATCCAATTTGTTTTTAAATTACTCCTACCATACAATTCCCACCCCCACACAGAAATGTTTTCATAACCCCTAAGTTACTCATATTGGGCACAGCTAGGTATTAAAGTGGCATCTTGAAGGGTGAGAAGCAGAAAATTTTCTGCTGGTTTAGTTTTGAATCATATGAAGTATAACACAAAACTCTCAGCATCCTTACAGCCAGGGCCTTTTTTTCCAGGCGGAACTAGCAGAAGCTCAGTTCCGGCACCTCTCAGGTGGGTGCCATTGCCATTATGAGAGAACAAGAGAGGCATTCATGGTGAGTTCCGGCATCTCTTTTTCTAGAAAAATAGAACTGCTTGAAGTTCCCTTTTTGCAAGGGTTCTCTGCCTCCTTTCCAACTGAAGTCCCTACACCTCATTCCACAGTGTTTAGGCTGGTTCCTCAACCCTCTCTGGGCAGAATTGTTGGGAGTGTCTAAGGGACTGTAGAGGGAAGAAAGGGATGGGGAATTTGAAATTTCCCTTTTGCAAGCTTCCTTCCCCTTGGGACTGTTATGACTGTTAGGGTCCAAGCCAATGTTGTTACCCTTTAACACTCATGACATACATCCAATTTCCATGCAGAAACTTCTTTCCATATTCAGATTGCCATTGCTGACTTGCAGGGGGGAAAACTGTCTTGTAACCTTTCAAGGCAAGATCTACATTTATAAGGGAAATAAATAGCCTTTCAAAGTTCAAAGCTTAGCATCTGAAGAGTCTACATTCTAAATATTTAGTTAACAATGCTGCCCAATGCAACTCGGCCATGTAGGTTCCTTATTAAACCTCACAATCTTGATAGTCTCAAGCCAAGTAACTAACTTAACTCCATCTGGGTATATGGAAACATACTGAACATTTGCAAGTTCTGAAATGACTTGGCGAGATAAAAGGGATCCTGATCAGTGTGCAGAAGTTAAATAAGAACTGGTGCAGTGTAGAGGTTAAAGACAGAAATCTCATCTGATGATGGAAGTTGAGGGATGATGGGAGTTGTAGTCCAACAACATCTGGGGACCCACAGGTTGAGAACTGCTGCAATTGATCTCAAGACAAAGTGCATGCACACTATATGAACGACAATGCCCGTCAACATGGGGGGGGGAATGACTTCCTCAAATAATTAATTGGGGGGGGCGAAGGCACCTAGGCCTCTAGGAGTTGGCTGCTATGCCTAGGGCAATTCAATAAAGCAAAATATATTTTTTTTCTTGTTTTCCTCCTATAAAAACTAGGTGTGTCCTATGGTCAGGTGCTTCTTATGGAGCGAAAAATACGGTATTTAGTAAAAAGTGCTGCCCAGTGCAACTCGGCCTATGTAGTTTCCTTATTAAACCTCACAATCTTGATAGCCTCAAAGCAAGTAACTAACTCCATCTTGGTGTATTAAAACATATTGAACATTTGCAAGTTCTGATGTGACTTGGCATGATAAAAGGGATCCTGATCAGTGTGCTCAAGTCAAATAAGAACTGGTGCAGTGTAGAGGTTAAAGACAGAAATCTCATCTGTGCTGTAAACACACTGAGAGAAATAACAATAACAGGGTTGGTGTAATGAATTAAAAACTATTGTATGTGAATTAGGGCTGAACAAAATGTTCCCACCCACTTTCAATTCTCTACCAGCTTTTCAAGCAAAAAACTAAGTGGTCATTTTGGTGGCAATTTTGTCCTCCTGAAGCCCTGTGCACTATTCGCTCCATGCAACACTTGATAAGAATATCCCCAGGTCTCAGGCAAGGGAGGGACAAATGAGAGTTTTGCTGCTGTTTCATCCAGTTTGCATTGGGGGGGGGGAATCATTTAAAAAAAAAAGGCAAAATGGCCGCAGCAGTTTCTGCTTCTACTGTAAGGGACATTGGACACCTCCAAGCCCTTAAAAATAAAAATAAATCACCCACCTCCACTGAAAAGGTGCTCATTTTGCCCCCCGATTTTGCACAATAAGTTTTCGCCTGGAAAATTTCAGCAATACGGTGAACATTGAAAATCACTCTGGAAATGCTAAGGACTATTCCTGGTTATTGAGCTGACATCCACAGGCTATTTGGCAGGCCATCAACAAGAGTAACTGGATTTTGCTGGAAAGTCTTTTTATACTTCCTGCTCCCCACAAGGCCTCCAGAAGTGATACCGCTGATTTAATCACTAGTTAATTTCTGCATGGAAGCTTAAGCAAGCTTGTGCTATTGTTCATGACTCTAATCTCACCTTAATATCACAATTGCTATTCATCACTGTAATTACCTATTTATTTAAGTAAATGGCTATTGAAACTTCCAGGTACAGTTTGTATGCAATATCCTAGCTGGGTTTATGGCTGAATACACTCTCAATAGGGAGCTGTAACCAATCCTGCGTGTCTGAAAAATGTAATTGCATGATACGTGTGTTTTCAAACATGGGTGTGGATCATTCATTATGTGGCATTAGGTGTCTCCCCCTCAAGTCGCTTCTATGATTTCAATATAGGGAGGAAAAAAACAGCTCAACAAGGACTCAACATGCTCAGTAGGCACAGAGTTCTGGAGTAGAGGGGATGGGTTGGAGTGTTAGGAACCCAGAACAAGTGCACACTCTGCTGCAACAATTTGTTGCGGGGTCCCACGGGTAGAATTATGGTATTCATTTATTCATTTAAAATATTTATATGCCACCCCATGATTATGTTCACAGAGTGATTGAGACAAAGATATAAACAGATTGAAATACATGAGTTAATCAATAAAACATTGAAAAACCCTCAATTGAAAGGGTTTTAAACTAATGGCAAATCAAAAGGTCTGTGGCAATAATAATAATAAAAGGTCTTCCTTCACCTGGCACCAAAATGACTTCAAGGAAGGTACCAGGTGAGTCTCTCTGGAGAAAGTGTTGCATAGCAAGGGGGCCATCATTGAAAAGGCCCCCTTGCCAGAAGCCACCCACTATACCTCACCTGGCTGGGTACCTGGAAAAGGATATTTTAAGTTCCAGGTAAGTGCATGTAGCAACGGGCAGACAGGAGACAGATACCCTGACTGAAAGCTATGAAGGATTTTCGAGGTCAAAACTGACACTTTGAATTGAGCCCAGAAATAGCCTGGCAAAGTCGCTGGCATGATATTCTTGTACTGTCTTGTAGCCTGAAAGTTGGGTGGGTAAACTGCTGTTAGAGTGACCAAATGCAAAGCGCTTTGTAGAAGGGCACATTTTGTCAGATCGAAAGTTATTGTACAGAGATTAGAAAAGCTGCATCTGCTGAAATTCTATATTCTAAACACCTATTAAAAATACAATGTCCTCCACTGAATCTGGTTCCTCTAATTATAGTAATTGCCTGGTACTGACAGATAATATTGATAGAGTGAGCATGCCAGAAATCTGTAGGAACAGTGAAAATCAATGGGAAGCAGTTCTCCTTGGATATCAAATGTATCGGAAGGACGAAGGAGCTGCATAAGGCGTGAAGCCCAATATATTTATATATATGGGTGACACCAAAATGCTAAAAGAATCCAGCAAGGCAGCTTAAGTAACAGGTGATTACAGCTACCTTCATGCTGACTGGGTAAGTGTTAAAGACAATATTGCAAGGTCCTAATGCTTCCCTTTAAAGCTCTAAATGGTTTCGAGCTCAAATACCCCTAAGTGGCTGGCCATATGGGCAAAGCAGCAGAACGGAGTTGCTGAAGTTCACCAAGAGGGAAGGGCGATGAGCAAGGCAAGGGAGATGCCTGCATAGTGTAGGTTCACCATGGGGAGTGATTTATTGGCTCTGGCATTGTACCCTCACAGCACCAACATCCCAGCTGCCTTGTCTGGGTAACTGGGTTTCTGTGCTGGTTCTAATAGGCCAGGCTGATGGTTGGAGATATATTATGAAGCACGTGCCACCTGGTCAAGAACACTTCTGTACACTGGCCAGTAGAAGAGGTCCCATATTTTATTTTCCTTGGAAAGGTAGCAGGGAGGCAAATTAATCCCAGGACAGGCTAGAAGAACATACTTCTACTACTGTATTTTATTCTGGCACAACTAGTTTAGTCATACCCATTGTTCAATGCTCCATAAGGATTAAAATGTTTCTAATGAAGAAATAATAAATAAAATGCATATATCTAATAAAGAGCTGTGCCTTAGGAAAGTTAGTCACACAGCTGCCTAGGAGAGAGGTACATCTTTGTTTCCTTGTAAGTGTGGTTGCAATTGGATACAATAGGTAGGACTTGTCCAATTGCTTGGAATCAGTGGCCCCAACCCTATTGAATTCAGCATATAGGCAAGTAGAAAACTGCCATGTCCATCCACCTCTTACTAAATTTCAATATCATTAAAAAAAAAAGTTCAAAGGTAGCTGAACAATGTCAATAGGAGGTGAAATCCAATCAGACAACTCTGAAGCTTCAAATGATATATGCCTACAAGTTCAACAAAGTACTCCATGAGAGGAATTCAACATAGCCCTGTAAACCTCTGATGAAGGGTGGGATATGAATTTAATAAATAAGAAGAAGATAAATAATAGCACTAAGAAGGCTGTTCCATCCGCGCAAGCATTTCAACTGATAGAATTATCTCCACTCTCTTCCTCCACATGTCATTTCTCCCAATCCCCTGGGCCAATCTGGAGAGAGACAGGGGGCCCGCAAGGGAAGGAGAGCGGCTGAAAAGCCCCATTGTACTTGCAGAAGACCTCACACTTGCTTTTGCCAGCAGAACTCATTAGTTGAATCTGGTAGAGGCAGATTTAGGGAAGCATGACTGGTTCGGTCGCACTGGGCATGGAGCCTTGGGGGGGGGGGTCGCAACTAGGAGGTACAATGGAAGGCAAGAGGTGGGAAGGGGATTTTGGTGCTGCTGAAATTGGAGGCCCCAAGGCCCACCACTGAATCTGGTCCCATATTTCATCCTCTATTTAAATCTCTAAAACAGTCAATTCCTAGGACATTGCGCAGAGATCAATATTTACAACAACTTGAGGAAATCAGCATTAGTGTGGTAATTTGCCACAAACCAGTCTTAATAGCTGGAATGCATGAAAAATGAGAAGGACTCTCCTTACCAGCTCCAGGTCACCTTCACTGCCTTTCCTTCTCTCAGAGGTGTTTTGATGGGGCAGGATGAAAAGCTCTGCAGAGGTGGGCAAACCATGGAACACGGCCACCAAAACTTGCTCTTCAGGGATGCCAGTCACCTAAAGAAGAGGACCAGAAGGAGGATGAGTAGTAATCATAAGGGTACTCTTTGTTCAACTTCTTGTATGAGTTCTAATATTAAAAGAGAAGATGAGAAAGCATTGGGTTCTTCTATACATGATATACCAAGACAAAGCCATATTTCTCAACAACCCCATAAAAATGAAAGTTGTGGTCATATCCTGCTACTGAGAAGATAGGTAAGAATATACTGGTAGACCTTGGATGATATGAAGTACATCAGCAAGATGTTCTGACACCCTAAATTATACTGCCGAAATGTAAAAGTGGTGTGGAGGGAGAGAGACAGTTGCTCCATTCAAGTATAGCACTCAAAATACATTCCTAACCTGAGATTTGAAACAGCAATCATGCATGATAACGTTCAAGAATCCAAAAAAAATCAGCTGCATTATTATAGAGTATATACATTTTTGGATGCCAGCTTTTTGCTGTTTGATCCTAAATAGGCTGCACAGTATGTTGTCCTAAAGGTAACATAAATGCAACATCAATACTAATAGTGTAGTATACAATTTATTGTATATTTCAATTGCATAAATAGTAATCAAGCCACATTATTTTCCCCCAGCTATATATAGCTGCTTAATAAAACTTCAAATGCAAAAAGCAGGTGTGATTGGACTAGGTAAAGGGGCCCCTGACCATCAGGTCCAGTCGTGTCCGACTCTGGGGTTGCGGCGCTCATCTCGCTCTATAGGCCAAGGGAGCCGGCGTTTGTCCGCAGACAGCTTCCGGGTCATGTGGCCAGCATGACAAAGCTGCTTCTGGCGAACCAGAGCAGCACACGGAAACGCCGTTTACCTTCCTGCCGGAGCGGTCCCTATTTATCTATTGTACTTTGATGCTTACGAACTGCTAGGTGGGCAGGAGCTGGGACCGAGCAACGGGAGCTCACCCCGTTGCAGGGATTCGAACCGCCGACCTTCTGATCAGCAAGCCCTAGACTCTGTGGTTTAAGCCACAGCGCCACCTGGGCTAGAATAGATCAAAAGTTTTCTTGGAAGCTGGCATATTCAAATAATGTACAGTACACGCTTGCAGTGTACATCTTGTTTGCAAGATGCTGAAAATGAAGCTTGCTTGCTTGCTTGCTTGCTTGCTTGCTTGCTTGCTTGCTTATTTATTTATTTATTTATTTATTTATTTATTTATTTATTATCTCTGAGCAACAGGAATGCATTTGATCAAAGGGAGCAGAATCATCATTAAATCACACTGAGAAAGTTTTTCAACAGTGGGGATAACAAGCAGGCAAGAAACCTGCAAATTTTCACACTTTGTTTATCGAGTGCGAAAACTCAGTATGCCGAGCAAATCTTAAAAGGCAACATGAACATAAGCCATCTGCAATGAAAAAGAACAAATAATAATAAAAAGAAATTTGAGACAAAATAACTGAGTGCCTTAATGGTCTGGAGCTTTCCCGGATCCAATTTTACAGTCTTCCTATCTTTATATCATTCTTATCTCCTAATGTCACAAGGTGAGTGTTGATGCTTATATAGCCAAAACAGTGCTACCCACATACAGGACAGATGTATCAGCAGGCTCAGGAGACCCCTTAAGTTTACAAAAGTATGCAATATATTTTAAAAAGGAAAAAAAAGTGGGCAAATGCCCTTCCAAAAGAGAAAAGCAGATTGTGCATATGTGTGCAACTCTCACACAGTGCAACTCAATTATTGTTTCTCAAATGAAAGCAACAGGGCATGGTTCTAGAAATGAATAAAAATATGGAATCCAAAGAATAGTCTCTCTTAAGCTGATTAGTCATTGTAGCCCAGGAATCTAAAAAGATGTTGATCTCGAAGAAGTGAAATATGAAGTGCAATGGTCATGGACAACCATATACTTACTGGAATCATGAGAAATTCCTAAATCTATATACAGTAATGACAATAATAATGATCTCACACCCCAGTTGCTGGGTGGGTGGATGAGATTAAAGACTGCAAAACATTTGTTATGATAGGAAGAGGATGAACAAACTGAATTCAGTTGCATTTCCTTGAAGGGTTTTGCTGGTGTTCTGGAAAATGTTGGAAAATATTTACATAGATATTCTATGTAGTCCTATTATGGTGCTTGGCTTTAAATAAAAATGTAGTGTCTGCTAATGCTGCTAATTGTGAACAATAACCTCCCTTTTCTGAATTACCCTGCAATAGATTACTTAGAATGTAAGAAAATCGCCCTTGTTATTTTTTGGTCTGCTTGTGAGTACTTACTTGCACCAAGGCTCTCTTGATGACTCTGCCAATATCCTCTCTCCATTCAGGTATGTCCGGATTGTGATAATCCAAATTGGGAGAGAATGATAATAACTGAGACTGGAAATATTCTGCAGAGAGAGAATCACAGTCAACCTCCATTGTAATCCTGCCAGCCAGCCAGCTGTTTAAGCTGAGATGGTTAAGGTGCATCAGTTTCTATGTTAGATAAGAAATATCTATTTTACAGCTTAAGGCTGGTAGAGCAGAAACAGATGTTCTCAGAAATGCAAAATCCACCAGACATTCAGAATACCAACTAACTTTTCTGCTCCTTAAATCTATAGAAAGAATCCTTATTCTTGCCCTGCCCCCAAACTAATTTTTAAAGATTACTTTTCAGATGCTGAAAATATTCATTTTTTGGACCTCAGACTCACTGTATCAAACAGCAGCTCTAAAATGTTAAGTTTCATACCCCCACCTACCTAACAAAAATGTATGTCTGGAAGTAAAGTTAAAGCTCACCTTTGACTTTCCCCAAATGATTGAATACTTATGTATCACTGAGTGGAGCAGAAAGGTTCCCTCTAGGATAAGTATGGCTTAAATTTGAACCCATAACTTTTAGGAACATAAGAAAAATCTAAACACTTGGTTATACTACTGTGGTGGTGACGAATAATATACATAAACGTGGTCCCAAAGCCAGGGGAACAATACTTAAACAATAACTTCCCATTTAAAAGTTGAAACCGTATAATAAAAATTTTTCAATTTGCACTGAAATATCCAAAATGAAGAGGGAGATGAAAAAGATTGGGGGGAAGGGGAGACTAGTGCAATACCATATAAATTACAGTGGTGCCTCGCTAGACGAAATTAATTCGTTCCACGGGTCTTTTCTTATAGCGAAAAATTCGTCTAGCGAATCCCATAGGAATGCATTGAATTTTTTTTGGAATTTTTTTTTGCCCATAGGAACACATTAATTGAATTTCAATGCATTCCTATGGGAAACCGCGTTTCGCTAGACGATTTTTTTGTAAAATGCATTCGTCTAGCGAGGCAAGCTCCGCTCGAAAAATCCTTTCGTTAAGCGGAAATTTCGTTAAGCAGGGCATTCGTTAAGCGAGGCACCACTGTATCTATACTATAATAATAGTAAGAGAGTAAAATAGAGGAAAGGAGACAAAAAACTAGATTGTTTTTTAATCAACCACTTTTTATCCCATCCCAGGGCACTTTGTATGAGAAATGGACTTGTTTTTGTATTATACCTGGCACGCATTGTGCTCCACTGAACAAATCCTTACTGCAAATCTTCTGTTTTCCAAAAGCAGGAATTATCTGTTTGTTAGCCCCATGTGCAGCCATGAGTAGTTATGCATAACAAATCAGATACCAATTGAGCTAATGACAGGCGAATCAGGATACTGCAATTCACGAGGCACTAGGAAATTACTTCCTAATTAACTGACTGCAGGAGAGCAAGGGAAATTTCAATGGCAGCCAAGTTTATAGATTCACAGAGCTGGACCTCTTCTCTGACCCAGTACATAATGCCTTCTTGGCATTAGTAGAGTTAGTAAGAAGGAGTCTAAGAGTCTTGCCGTCCATATTTCCCAGTGGTCCTGCTCTGTCTCCTCAGCCTCTGTCCCCATCACTCTTTCATTCTCCTACCTGAATTATATGTTCCTTGCGTGCCTCAACTATCTTAATGCAGTTGACCTGATCTACTGTCACAATGGAGCTTTAGAAGCAAGGTCTTGATGCCATTAGCTTAGATGTCACAGAGAGCCTGGGTAATTGAAACCAGGGATGAAGAATGCTTGCGGAGGGGGTGGGGGAGGTAATAGGAGGCCTCAGAATTTTAATGTCAAAGTCCTCAAGCAGTAGATGGACAGAATACACTTGCAATTGTGAATATAGTCAGCTCTCACCTGTGGCTCCTAGAAGCTGTTAGCATGGGGCAGTGGCCACACCCTAGCAAATGGCTTCAAATGGCGAACTAAACCATGTGAGGGTAGCTGATGGGTCTCAAATGCTTGGTGAGTTAGAGACAGGCTCTGATGGATTGAGTGGATGAGACCAATAGTGGGTCCAACAGTCAAGAAGGTGGTTACTGCATGTGCTATAGAGGGGAATCAGGGGCAAATGGGGCTTGTCAACCTGGGAAGGTCACCCATCTAGGAGAAGGAAGACCTCCACTGCCTTGAGGATATACGTACCCATTCATGGGAAATGCTTTGGGAGTAAACTCTGAGAAAAAATTCATACCTGCTGCCTTCCAGGACATGTTCAGGAGAAGGAAAGGATAAGGAGTAAACCCTACACAAATCCAGAGTGGGGCCCCTAAGATGGTTGGATGGCGTCTCCTGCAGCCAAGCTGGTGCCAAAGGTATTGTGAGACTGAGAGTGGGGTCTTGTTGAAAGGGTAGTCCAGGACCTCCATACACACAGCTCACTTCAGTGCTGCTATTGCAGCAAAAACAATGTGGGAGGCAGCAGTTAGGAGTTACCTGCAGTTAGAAGTTAGTCTCTGCAGCCACAGTAGATTCTCCATTGGTTTGGCTTCACCCCCAGAGGTGCACTCCATTATCTCTCGAGACAGACAGATGCCAACAACAAAAGGCAGTAACTCCTGCAGGTTTTTAGACATTGTGTTTATCCTTAATTCTAGGCTCCTTTAAGACCTAAGTAAGGATGTAAGGAGGATTGTTATGTCTCAAAGGAACCTAGAATGAAGCCTGCAGCAGTTACCTTTGACTGCATGCACAATCCCAAGTGTTTTCTGTCCACTGTTAAACTCTGTGGCGGGGTTGGTGAAGTGGGGGACAGAATTGGAAGAGGAACCAGAAACAGTTGTTGGGGGGTGTATCTCTTGAATTAGTCTGTGTCTGCTTACCATGTACAGCAATGTTCTTGGTGTCCTGGATGAGGACACTGCCAGCTGAGACCTGCACTGTGACAGTATTCCTTCCTTCCGCAGTAAAAGTATAAGAGATGCTGCTGTCCAAGGTGATGAATGGCTGTAAAAGTCATATGCATTCATGGTTAATTTAGTATTCTATTCCATGAATTACAGGGGTCGCACACACACAAATACGGATTTGAAAGCATCAGTTTAGTTTGTATATATGAGTGGGAAAAGAGTTGCCAACTAACTCCTAGGAATGTGCAGCTCCACTAAAGTGGGGCAAATTTATAATACACCTGAGAAGAATCACCCAGTGGCTTCTCCCAGGGGATGACTTCTTGTAGGCATGAGGGCTGCTTAGCCCAATCAAGAAGGGGCAGTGGCTAGACTTATTATGCTCTTTCTTTCTTTCTTTCTTTCTTTCTTATTGCAGTGCTTTACCTCCCTTTACATGTACACCTTGGTGAAGGTTAGACAGTGAGGCCATAGTGTGCATGTTAGGTTCACATGCCCAAGGCTGATGTAGCCAAGAGGGAGAATTCCATTTGGGTCCTTTGCGCCAATTACCACGGGTTGTGGCTGTAAACATGCCCAGGAGATGGGTGTGTGGAGATCCAGTCCCTCCTTGATACCATGCATTTTGCATATTGAGTCCTCTTTATGGGTGTAATGGCAAGAGGCAGTCATTCAACGAAACAAATCTAGCTTGGGTGCTGACTTTTAGCAGGAACCAACTACCCCAGTAAATTATTATTCCCTCTCTTCTGCATCCCAAATAAAGCCCTAGCCATGTTTAAAGGAAACCTATGAATAATGCGGCTGTTGTTAACCTGCATACAGTTGTATGCTGATGGTCAGCTGTTCCTTATGTGTCTGCTTGGAGCATGCTATTGTACTGCATAGCTACCTATGCCAGGGGAGAAATGTAGGGTGTCTGTGATGAAAAGAGGTGAACAGATGCTATTGATTCCTACAAGAATGAGATTTCCAAATGCATATTTGGAAGAGTGGGACTGCTGCTCATTGCCACCTACTGTCATTTCCCCACTCCAATCTGATGTTCCTGTTCTCTCTGTGTATGACTGCTGTTAGCAGCAGGGTACAGAACCAGGGCCAGGGTACAGGCCTGGAGTATTGCCATGGTGTCTCATCTACAAGGCCTGGTCCTGTTTTGGAATAAAATAGTTTGCCATTATCTGCTTACCGTCTGAACTTTGATTATGTTTAAAGGCATGCACCTTTTTAGCCTGTGCTTATTTGGAGGTTATTGTGCACCTCCCAAGTTTCTCTCACTCTCTTATCCCTGCAAATCTTGGCATAATTTTTTTGAGATGAGGTCATTCTTTTATGCTCAAATTCTACATAAATTCTACACAAACCCTTTGCAGGGTTACAACCCACTCTGGGGACTTCAGCAGTGCTTTCCAAGTCAAGAAATATATAAGAAGCCAGTTTTGATTTAGAAATTGCCTCCCTTTCATGGTGTATGTCCTATTATATCATGGCTGATTTCACCCCCATCATAGAGTTTTAACATTCAGGTAGCTCCTTAAATTTAATTCATGCACTGAGGTCTGGGAACTAACTCTAAATTAAATCAAGGAGTTTAAGGTTCATTTGCTCAAAACCTATTAGACAGCCAGACACATTTATTAAACTGGACCTGTGTTAATCCAAGCAAATTGGTCTTTAGGTATATTGCTAAAGCAGTGGACCAGCAATTCACTACAATAGCTCTATCTAGAAAAAGAAATTAAGGCTCATCTAGGATGTGTATAAAATGGAGCTGTATATTGCAGTGGTACCTTTAAATCAGGAGGCTACAGTGAAGCGATGAGTCTACAAATAGCCTAAATTGCCATCTCTGTCTGCATCACTCCTCCCATGGGTTAAAGGCATCAGAATCTGGCTATTCTACAAAAATCAAAGTCAGTTTATACTGCACAGTGTCTTCGGTTAACGTCCTAACTGGCAGTGCAATGAAATATTTGCTTAATTCTTGCCAATTTGCCAATTTGCTGTTTTAATGTGAAAAATCTGTTCAGGAAAAATTACTCGTTGTGCGGTGAAAAATCAATCTGGCTGTGCCACATGGCAAGTTGAAATGCAAAATCAAGACTGCTGCTTGGTTTTCAGACTGGTTTTCAGACATCTGGAGTGGCTGTCTTATTTACAGCAGAACTTGAATAGATTCAACTTTCTCCCAAGCTTCAGCCTGAGATCCCCCCCCCCCGCCCAAAGCTCTCACCTATCTGTGGTGCCAATCTCATTCTATCACTGAACTCAGCAATATGGTGGTTCCACTGTGCATAATAAAATCATGCTGATTCATGATATGATTGTCAATGAGCAGGCTGACCTGGTATGTACTACCAAGACCTGGGTAGGGGGAAATGGGTGGGTCAGATCTGACTGAACTCTGCCCACCAGGGTACATGGTGCAATATTAGCCCTTGCTGGGTGGCAGGAGGGAGGTGGTGCTGTAGTCTATAGGAATTTTACTTCCTAGCACTCAAAAATCCCTGTCTTGGAAAGGGAATGGAGGGTCTGCATCTGGTGTTGGGCCAGAGGTGCAGGCTAGAGATGCTATCGGTGCACTGCCCACCCTGCCACTCATCATAAGTGCTTTTTACCAGCACCAACGGCAACATCAACCACCCCAACAGATTAATGCATACTATAAAAGCAGCAGCAGTGCCCACCAACCATTTTCTGTGATTTACAGGTCATGCTTTTGTTTGGATCAGTCTGAATATTAAAACTGCAAAAGAGTCGCGTGGTGACTTAAATAATAGGATTATTATGAGGCTACATCAGCAGGCAAAGTCCTGCAATCAAGCTCTCCAAAGAGCAATGCTGGGGAACTGGGAAACATTGCACATCATGTTGAGAAAGTATTTTGCTTTTGTTTAAACAAGAACATTGCAGAATGTGTGGCATGCTGTTGTTTTTAACCCATCAAATTTGAAAAGCTTTAGTGAAGATTTTTAGACTTTGCGGCTACAGATCAGTACTCCTGTGAAGAGTTCTAGGATTGCTCCCAAGCCTCGTGGGCTTGTGGTGCTCAAGGAAACAATCCCTAGAGTTCTTTGCTCCCACAGAGTGCATCAATAGAGGTCAGAGAGTAATAACAACTCAGAACAGTGGAACCCCCCAGAGAGAATAAAGGCAGAAGGGCCCTGGGAGAACAGCAGTTTTGTAGCTGTTTTTAGCTCCCTTCCTTGTGAATCAGTGGAAAAAATCAGTAAATCCTCACACTATCAGAATGGCAGCTTAGCATTGCTTAGTATTCTGTTCCGGCCTTCCATGATTATTGCCATTTTGCAAAGCCAAATACTATTACCAGCTTTAAGCTGCCCCTTATTTTGGTGCCATTTTGCATCTGCAGCTTAAAGAGCTTTGAGTTTGTGAGTGCACCCAGGAATCAGAGGCATAAGCATAGATAAGATTTAAATTGCAGGTACAAAAAATGCAACTACAATTACTCTCATTTGTAAATTCCAAGTGAAGGTATTTCAGTATGTGAGAGAAACTACAATGTTTTGTTCTTTTTAAAAGGGGAGGGGGGAAGAACCACCACTATTTTAGGTTCCAAATAGTTTCAAACCTAGCAAGTCAAAGTCAACAAGAAAAGTCAAAGTCAAATGGATGTCTTCTCTAGGTTAGTTTATGCAGCCCTGACTAAATGCCTGCTAATGTCACTATGTCATGATGCTTCCCGGGGAGGTATGTGCCAAGAACACTCACAACTAAAATGACTGGGGACCTTTCCTATAGAAGAAGAAGAAGAGTTTGGATTTGATATCCCGCTTTATCACTACCCGAAGGAGTCTCAAAGCGGCTAACAATCTCCTTTCCCCTCCTCCCCCACAACAGACACCTTATGAGGTGGGTGGGGCTGAGAGACTTCAGAGAAGTGTGACTAGCCCAAGGTCACCCAGCAGCTGCATGTGGAGGAGCGGAGACGCGAACCCGGTTCCCCAGATTACGAGTCTACCGCTCTTAACCACTACACCACACTGGCTCTCTTTCCTATGTCCCACTCTTGCCCTAGGGTACAATACGATCTGATTCTGGCAAGTGGGGTGTGGATCCCCTGGGTGCATACTAGGGCACAAACGAGTTGCACACTGGACAATGGGCCAAGTTTGCAGGGCTCCATTCCTGCCCCACATGAATTCAGAATACATCCTAGAACACTCAAAAGTGGCTGCTTATTGCAGTGAAAGATGAGAAGTAGCAAATAAGCTCAATTTAATGAAAGCTCATTCACCAATACTGATCTTCTCATTTAGGAAGCGTTGATACATTTCTGAGGAGCTGTTGAATATAGTTTAAAAACCACAGTCTTCCAAGCAAGACATGAAATCCTAGTTTGTGGCTAAGCAATCGTACCAAGAAAACATTTTATCTTCCAGGTAAACATCTAAATTAAGCAATCACTAGAACATTCTCTCTCTCTCCCCCAACAAATATTTATACAGAGTCCTTAGTATCAGAATAATTTTTATCGGCATGGCTCTATGGAATAGGTGACTGATTGTGACTGAACATTCAACAGCAGTTTCAATGTTCAGTTTCTCTGAAATGTCCCCAAAGGCACAAACAGCATGGACAGACTATGAGAGTGCTGCTTACAATCTTAGCTTGAATTCACAGATGCCAAAAGTTATTCAGTCCCCATTGGATTTAAAACGCTGTGTGAGATCCTAAAATTACAAGTGTGTTCTGACATTCATATTGGAAATGATGCTTATTTGATCACAAGTGGTTTTTAAATGCTGAGCCGAAAGCCCACCATTACCCAGTAGATATGGTGGTGTATAATTTTGAATTCTAGTAACAACAATAGCTTCTGCACACACACAATGTTCCAATAATAACCAACTGCACATTGTCAGAACTCATGCAAACAACAAGGAGTGGTAGAAAAACAGAGAGGAAGAGAGAGAGATCGAGAGGGGGCAGTGGCAAAGTTTAGAAAACAAAGAAGCTTTTTTTAACAGCAAGGAAAAATTACCTTGCTTTTACCATGGCTTCAAATAAGGTGGAGTTCCATATATACAATCAAAACATCGCATGATGCAAAGATGAATCCTTTCAAAGGAAATAAACAAGGTTTTATTTTCATTTTTAAAAAGGCTCAAACCTTTGTGTTGTTGCCGAACCACCAGAAGTACGTGAGGGTACCCGACTGATTGGGCCAAACCACAGCTGTGATATTTACTTCCTTATTCCTGATGGCCACAAAGGGGACCCTCAAATCGACACGCTCTACTGGACCTGTGGAAAGGAAACACAGTGATATATATTAGAAATTCCTTCTGTACAATTTTAATTTGTGCAAAGTGTGCAAATTTTAAAGTGGCTAAATGCAAAAATGCCTTTTTTAAAAAAAACAAAACAACTTAATACACTTGTAGCAATCTAAGGTTGGTGTATAACAGTGAGGAAAGTGAGCAATTCCGCCTGTTGTACTGACAAAAAAAATGTGTGATGACTCCAAATTTCTTCTTCTTCTTTTTAAAATTAAACTTGTCTCTGGCATTGCTAACCAGTCATAATAGGGTTAAAGCTCCCCATAATATCCATGTCAGCTATGGAAATAGTCAACACATGATTATTTTATCACTACTTAGCCTTGCCTTCACTGAAAGCAGTGGGGTTCCACAAGTATGATCTGTGATGGAGATTTCACATGAGCATTCTGGGCAAAGTGATAATTGTGGTCAGTAAACATGGGGTGATTATTCGGAGTCAATCCATTGGGAGAAATTCCATGCTGTGCTCGTCTCATTGTCACTCTTTGCAGAGCAGGTCTGGGGGAGGCATGGAGGGCATGGGAGGAGGAGGGCGGGGAAAGCTCCACTGTGCTAGCAGGAGCCCTTGTGATTGCTTCCACTAGCGTTTTGTATTAGTTGAATCCCACACACTGAAATGAATGAACATTAGGTCCATTAATTTCAATAGGTCTACTGTGAATACAACTTAGTTGAATACTGCCCATAGTCACTTGTGAATAAGCCTTCAGTTTGTTGTGCTGTATTTCATTATATTTTAAATCCGTATGCCATCTTTCTAAGTTATTGTACTAAAGCTGGTTTACAAACTACAGAACTGTCAAAATACACAATGAAAACCACATGGTCATCTTAAATAAATCCAAATATAACTAAAACTTAATTAACAAAATTTAAGAATCCAGTGCAATGTATTCTTAAATGTATCCTCTAGCAACAATCCACTAGTAGTCTAGTTCCAGGGTCCTTTGTTGTTGTTGTTTAGTCGTTTAGTCGTGTCCAACTCTTTGTGACCCCATGGACCATAGCACGCCAGGCACTCCTGTCTTGCACTGCCTCCCGCAGTTTGGTCAAACTCATGTTCGTAGCTTCGAGAACACTGTCCAACCATCTTGTCCTCTGACATCCCCTTCTCCTAGTGCCCTCCATCTTTCCCAACATCAGGGTCTTTCCCAAGGATTCTTCTCTTCTCATGAGGTGGCCAAAGTATTGGAGCCTCAGCTTCACGATCTGTCCTTCCAGGGAGCACTCAGGGCTGATTTCCTTAAGAATGGATAGGTTTGATCTTCTTGCAGTCCATGGGACTCTCAAGAGTCTCCTCCAGCATCCAGGGTCCTTATGGTTCATTTAACTTACTTGTCAAAAGGTAAAATCTATGGACAGAATCTGTTTCCGTATTCTACTTGGATGCAGAAATAAAAGTATAAATATGTGCACATGCCCTATCAACTGTGAAGGATACGCACATGTAAGATTCAGGGATGTTTCTTTGAAATCCTTGGAATTAGGGTCCCATTCCAATTCCCAGTTACTGCATCTGAGACGTATTTGAAAGGGATACACACTGAATATTGTACATGCTTACTTTTCAGAATAGGCATTTGTGCTCATATATTCCTTCTTACAAAGTACCTGAAATATTCTGGGAAGCTACCTATACAAAAGAGTGCTTTGATATACAAAACCAAACCCAAGCACATATGAAGTCGCAGATGTTATGAAAACAGAAAGTAGACTGGCAGGTGAAATGGTTTGACTTAAAGTTAACCAAGTTACTACAATGCCCTCAGAGCAAA
Organism: Zootoca vivipara; assembly: GCF_963506605.1. Lineage (NCBI taxonomy): Eukaryota > Metazoa > Chordata > Lepidosauria > Squamata > Lacertidae > Zootoca > Zootoca vivipara. The sequence goes on along the minus strand of NC_083280.1, from coordinate 46,711,560 downwards.
AACAGCAGACTGATAGTTAAGCTTTCATTTCAAGAAATTAGGCATTTAGGTTGTCACCAAGAGTGGAAAAATAAAAAGTTACAAACAGATGGGAAAATCTGAAGTTTCAAACTGAAACTTTAGTTTTTCTCTCCATCTGGTTTCCTCCTATTGTTTTCGTTAGCAAGCGAGTATGGAACTGAATGATAATTTGTCATTGTTCTGCAGTGGGCATGCTCAAAATAGCTGATCATTTATTGAGCCTGCTCAGATATTACAGTCAGGTAAACTGCTCTAATTACAAGCAGGTGGGAGATCTCACCGTTAATCAACTTATTCTCTGGGCCAGTTCTAATATATTGTTTTGCATCCATAAGATGACTTTCTGAAAGATTCTTCAGTGCATACAAGTTAAAACTCATACATCACAATGCAGACAGCAATCTGAAAAAACATTGATCTACACAGCACCCATGGAAACAATAGGAGCCTGAATGAACCAATGGAAATGCAAATACAGGGGATGTTTCCAAGTCCTTAAAAAGTTTGTGCACAGGCCCATTACACAGATTTGCATAACATTTGCACCTGCTCATTTTTAAGTTAGCAGATTTAGGCCAATTTTCATGGGGGAAACTGTCCTGTAAGCAAATTTACAATTTTTAAAGTGATTTTTAAAAAAATAAACAGGGGAAAGAAAGATTTGGAATCGATTGCAAAAGATCTAGGATTCAGGCCCACTAGGCCACCCCCTTAATACTGCTACTGGTATGAACTCTCAAGGTCCAATATGTTCTGTCAGTATGAGTTTAAGAGAGTTTGCATAAAATATTTTTCTTCCATGGATATTTAACACTAGAGAGGCTTAATTATGCGTATCTGACACTGTAATCATGAACCTTATTCTTTGCACAGTCTCCGTGGGATCTCATGATAATTAGTCCTGGCTGGGAAAGGTAACCATGAAACATAATAAGATACTTCTATATATGGTCCTAGCAGAAAGGGCTTGATCTTTTGCACACATTCCACGTCAGTGCATGCAAAATGTTTGTGCAATGCAGAGCACCCACAAGCATATCAAAGGCTTGAAGGGCACAAAACCTGATATGAATGGCATAATTTGTCTACCCGGGATGCTGGGAACTTTTATTAAATTTCTATACCACACATCATTTGAAGACCAGAGACTGGTTGACAATATAGAAACACCAAAATATATACCATAATAGGAAACAAAAACAATACCCCTTAACCCCCCCTCCACACACACACACACACACACCCATTTGAAAGGCCATGGATTGTTTAGATAGTCAAAGGCCTGGGAGAAGAGAAATGTTTTTTTGCCTGCCTAAAGATATGTAATGAAGGCGGCAGGTGAGCTTCCCCGGGGAGCATTTCACATGCAGGGAGCCACCACAGAAAAGGCCTATTCACACGTTGCCACCCTCCAGACCTCATGAAGAACGGCCTTACTCTTGAGCATCAATTTCTCCATGCAACCTAATTCAATCATCCTTACTAGGAATATTAGACTTGTGCATGTAAAGCACAGCTCAGTCTTATGATCCTCAGTTAGTTAAGATGAATAGGCAGAGGTGGTAGAAATCCTACATTTCTTGCTGACAGTGTTGAAGAAGGAACCATAAAGACTATAAGGTACTTTAAGACATGCAGATGAAGGGTGATGTTTGAGCAATTCATTAATGCATTTGGCTTCCATAATCTTTACAGCAGCCTTGTGCTATTTGACTACAACACACATATTTCCCGACCATTAGTCATGCTGGCTGGAGGCGATGTGAATAGAGATCCATTTAACTCAGTATGATCTAGCCAGGACAGCCAATGTAATGGCTTCCAGAAGTTGTTGGATTACAGCTTCCATCAAACTTGACAAATGGCCATGATGGCTACAGCTGATGGGACTTAGAGAGTCCAACAAGATATGGACTTTAAATGTTCAGTGCAAACGAAGCCTTTCTCTCTAAAACTAATTGGAGAATTCTGTATAAGAAGAGTGAAAAAACTCAGTTTCACAATCTTTCTTTGTGACAGTATCACCCAAAAAACATTCTCAGAACTTGATCCCAACTGTTTCTTGTAAAAGGCTGACATTGCTGTTCCCTGTAACTTTTTGCCTGCCAACCTTCAGTGCAGAGAATCTGCCAGACTTCTTTTTAATGTCCTACTCCTCTGATCCTTCCTTCTACCCTCAATCAGTAGAAAATAATAGTAGCATCTTTCGTTGCTGGCATGCTTCAGGTGAAGTGCAAATGAACAGCTGAAACAATCATATTTCAAATACATGGTTTGCACTCTGAAACGTCAAACTCTGAAATGTGAGTTGCCTATGGTTACTACACATGATACTTGCACCCAAGAAGCAAGGTTTCCTAATCTTTTGGGGCCCAGGAACACATCTGGAAATCTAAATGACTGCAGTGGGTGTCACAAAATATTCATTTCCAAAAAGAAAAACTGGTAATGCCCAGAATGCTCTCTGCTAGAGACCACTAAAAAATAAAACACAAACCAAAAAGCAGGCAACCTCTTCCTCCCACAAACAACCAAAACAAATTCCAATAGAAAATTGGGAGGAGTGGGGTTCCTGGTAGATGCCAAGGGAGCCTTCTGAGGTTGCCACATTAGGAACCTTAGCAAAAGAAGAACCAGGAATCCAAAAAGGTAAGAAGAAAATATTTTAGGAAATACCTTTTCATAGAATCAGTAGCAACTCAAATTTATCAAGGAAAAGAAATGCAGGTGGGCAATATCCAATATCTCACAACTGGATTTCCCCTTACACCTTCTTCCACCTGCAACAGCCCGCCCCGCATTCCACTCCAGAGAGGTGCATGTGTGTTCTACCACTGGTGGCTGTCCAGACACTGCTGGATTTCACTCTTTGTTTTCAAACCTATGTAAGAATATTATATAAGTTCATGCAATTGTTTAATTTACAGCTCAATTTATGGCTGTTGCATTTATAATTTGTATATTTTTTTAGTGTATTTGACCAAAGCTGTATAAATTCTCACCAGCTTTAGCCACTCCCCAAAACTTTAAATGGCAAGCACTGAGTTTAATTAGCTGCAAGTTCAGAGCTACATACAATTTATGACAGGTTTTTTTTTATAAAAGAGGCAAGGATGGAATTGAGCATGGGGTCAAGCTGATAGGACTCCTCAGGTGAGCATTGGTGAATCATTGCCTTGTGCCCAGAAATCAGTCTGATAAGTTAGTCCTGATCAAGTGAAGTCCCAGTGATTTCAGTGGGGATAAGTTCAACTTTAACTGGACCCACCCTGTTGGTCCTTGTTCACCATATGTAAAATAAGAATATTCAGGCTGAAATCCTATGCTCACTTACCTCCCTATGGGACTTACTAGTGTACAGGATGGTGCTTCAAGAAGATATATTACAAGGTGGTTGTACAAATGAATGAGATAAGAATGGTAAAGCATGTCAAACAGTAAAAAAAAACAAGTAACTGTAATATAGAAAACAGGAATTAAGGGTGGAGTCTTCCAAAACAATGAACTATGCATGCAATCTATGGAGGGGCTTTTTCAAAGCTCACCAGAGGTAACTACTTACAGATCACATGCAGGAAGAGTGCTGCCAGATCAGAACCCAGGTTGTTTTCTGCATAGGCTGTCACTTGGAAGATCCCAGTGCTCTTATAAATGTGTCGGATACCATCCTCTATGGGGCTGAAATTAGCATAGGACACAGCAGTACCATCTCCAAAATCTAGTTGGATATTTGTCCTCTGGAGATCACCCTGCAGAAGGAAACACTGTGGTTTAGCAATGTGGCTGATAAGGGTGATTTATGTTATACACTGCACTGCCACTAAGGATAACCTTATTAGCATAAACATGGCCCCAAAGCTTTGAACTTTTCCTGCAATGCAATAAGTGACCATCTGATATTTGCTGCAGGATATATTCGGTAATAAAAAATGAGAAAAGAAAAGAAAGACTGGGTAGATTTTCTAAATGTTAAAGTTTGCACCATATAGTTTAGGGTTGGTTGATTTATATTTTCCCTGAAAGGAAGTTGGTGGGCCAGCAACTAATGTCTAGGTGTACTATAGGAGATCCAGCATAGATTGCACAACTTCAGTTACAGGTGAGCGATGACATTCAAGCACAACCCGCTCCCTGTTGTGTTAATTTTTTACTCCAAGGGATCATAACCCCCGGCTGCAGTGCAGTCTGAAAGGATTCTGTTCTGTTTGTTGAGGAACAGAACCTAAACTAAACAACACACCTCGGAAAGAAACAAAGAACCACTTGGAAATGCTCAAGGAAGTTTCAGAGAGTAGAATGAAATTATTTTGCATCTCCAAACACCAGGAGTTGTTTCAAGATCTTCAGCCTGAAAAGGGGGTTTAGCCCACACGGCACTCACATTTTACTAAATAGGAATGTAAATAAAAGCAATTCTGCTACCTGGTCTACTCCAGAAACACACTGAAGCTGGTTTTTGAGAGTTGAGAATAAAAATTGTATCTCCCAGCAACCACTTGGGTCCCCTTTAAAAGCCTTAACTGACTCTTTGAATACAGTGGATTTAAGGATTTCCGGCACTGTAGCACCAGCCATAGTTCAGTGGCAGAGCATCTGCCTTGCATGCAGAATAATCCCCATCATCTTCAAGTATGATTGGGAGAGAACTCCCGACTGAAACCCTAAAGAGCTACTTGCAGTCAACGCAGAGAGTTTTGAACTGGGTGGACAGTGGTCTGATAAAGGCAGCTTTTGAACCAACCAGTACATTTTATAAACAATAGTTAGCCTCAAAATTGAGTAGCACAGATAGACTATTGGTTTAGTTCAGGCATCCTCAAACTTCGGCCCTCCAGATGTTTTAGACTACAACTCCCATCTTCCCCGACCACTAGGGATCATGGGAGTTGTAGTCCAAAACATCTGGAGGGCCGCAGTTTGGGGATGCCTGGTTTAGTTGTTAAAGGACAAGGATCTCTGGGTTTAGTAGCTAACAATGTCTTTAAAAAAAGTTAACTGCTCTTTTAGAACTGTGTTTGCAAGTCTTTAAAAGAGATAGCTGCTCCGGGACAGCTTGTTCCTCACCATGAATCGCCAAAGAAGGAAAGTGATCTGTTGGCAGACTGTTAGTATATATTGCAAAACAGAAGCCCCTGACTGTGGTTCAGAAAATGTGTGGACATTATAACCATAAACTATTAGAGCTATCTGTTGGATGAAGAGATTCCTGGCAGAGCCAATGCAAGAACTTCCTTCTTTTGCCTGAGAGACTTTTGGCACTGAGAAAGTATAACTCTAAGTTGCAGTGCTGCCATAGCTTAAAGACTGATAATGGCGCATCCCCTTATAATCATATCTGGCCTAGATTAACCAATTTTCTTCCAGAGGTCAATCTATTTCTTACAGCATACCACATAGCAGGAGACAAGGAGAGGATAAAGGTGAAACTCGGAAAATTAGAATATCGTCGAAAAGTGCATTTATTTCAGTAATGCAACTTATTATTTTTTCTTTTAATTTTTACAAATGCTTTCTTTTGGAAATTACACAGTAATAAAAAAAAGGGTTGCAATAATACAAAAATAAACATCGCTATTACATTTCATTAATTACATTCCATTTATAATTGACCTGCCTAATGACAAATAATTACAATTACAACAAATAAAGGCTTGACATATCTTGCTTTGTATGTCATGCATCTGTCTCATATACTGGTATTGGTTTCACCTTTTAAGTTGCATTACTGAAATAAATGCACTTTTCAGCGATATTCTAATTTTCCGAGTTTCACCTGTATTTCATTACTATTGTCCTTTATTTTATTTTATTTTTTAAAAAAACAGAGCTTAAATAGGGTTTTTAAGCAAACAAAACAAAAATGATATGAAATTATATGCACTTCTTGGTTCATAAGAAGTTCATTTTGTTATCGAACCATTTCAGCTTGCTAATGTTGCAGCCACAATTCCCAACCCATGCCCTCATCGTGCATTTGTAGTTTTCAAGAGAAAAGGAGCAGTGTTCTCATATCTAAAGAGAAGCAGATCCTTTCCCCAGCCTTTTACTAGCCTGCTCCGCATTGCAGCGATCCGCTAATCCCATTCCTTTCAACTATGTTTCCTGTATATAAAATTGTGAAAGGTGTATCAACCGCCACACATGCAATGTCAGCTTTCCCTTAGTTTATGAATATAAATTAAGGTGGAAATGAAGTGGAAGCATTTCAAACGGATAACAATCACTGCTCGCTGGATATATTTGAGAGGCACTTTTTATAGCGCTAGTCCTGTAAAATGATCAAATGGAAATGTGATAATAGTGTGTCTTAAAGCTCACAAGTCTGCAGATTGAGTGTGCTTGAGAACTGATGAATGGTGGTGAGAAAGTAAGTTACTTATAAGGCAACTCAGAAATCCAGGTGGATGCCATCCTGAGGTGGTGGGGTCAGCACAGTAAGAGCTTGTTAGAATATTTGACCAACTCATTGCATAGCTTCGCCCATTCCCACCCTGATATCCAGTCTTTACCCTCCCTGCAAAAAACAAAAACCCTGACTACATTTTCTGGATGTGGTGTGGTACAACTTTGTTATTTCAGCAATAGCATTCTCACTTGAATTACCCACAACAAGATGCCTTTCTCTGGATAATTTGAGGATATGTCTATATAAGTGATATTTTCAAAGATCCACTGGTGTGTGTGTCCAATTTCATTTGGATTTTAGTGAGAAACTGCCTAATTCACAGCTACGTGAACTGAAACACAGCTGTTTTTCTAAATTTGCACTTTGCTGAATTTTAGGATGCAGTTCTTCAACTAACGTGGAAAAACATGCATTATGGTAGGGAACATTGTTTGCAATAGTGTGTATATTATTTAAAACTGCATATAAAAATATGAATAGTACTAGGAAAAAATGGGCTAAACAGCTGACAAATTTTCATGGCGATTGCTGCAAAAATATGGAGAAATGAATTTATGTCTGGAAGAATGAGAAACAGAAAGAACTGAAATTGGCAGATTTGTTCATCCCTATTTGGGGATATTACTCCTAAATAAACATTCCTGAATATAGACTTCTTAGTCTATTAGTATATGTTTACAGGTAGGTAGCCGTGTTGGTCTGGATCGAAGTAAAATAAAAAAAATTCCTTCAGTAGCACCTTAAAGACCAACTAAGTTACTAAGTTTTTATTTTGGTATGAGCTTTCGTGAGAAGTGTGCATGCACACGAAAGCTCATACCAAAATAAAAACTTAGTTGGTCTTTAAGGTGCTACTGAAGGAATTTTTTTTATTTTATTAGTATATGTGATTATGCACCTGGTATTGCTAGCATAAGGATTCGCATCTGCTGCTGTTATTGTTAGCTGCATCTGCTATCCCTGGCATTGTCAATGGCACCTGTCATTAACCTGATATGAGATGAATCCATGAAAATGTCAAAATGTGCACTTAGGCATGGGTGGAAGTGTACTCTGGGCACAAATAGCAACTTTATTCCTGGGGCAAATAGCAGCTTTGGAGATGGACAGCAATGTTCATTGCGTCTGTAACATAGACTCCCTGTATGCACATTCCCAGTCCTGATTCTTTCCCCACCCAACAGGATGCTATAAAACAGTTATGCAAGTGAATGTAACACATTGAACATAATGTCCAGATAGCCTGTAAAGTTGAAGCTGCTAGTAGATAAAGCCAGTTGGACATAATTCATTGCAGGCTCAAAATCAATATGAAATCACTATGTTCAGTAGAGTTTTGTTGCATGCCAACCTCTAATAATCAATTGTGTTTGCTCTTATAAAACACTTTAAAAAACCTATTCCAAAACAGCAGCAAACAGAGAAACCAAAAAACAGGACACTACAATATGCTCAAAATGTTTTGTGTGTATTGTTCTTTGTGTGCTTAGGCTCTCTAATGAGCTTGGTACAACAAGAAAGGGAAGAATCATGATCTGTAAGCCGAAAGGCACTTAGGGATGCTGTTAAAATTCCCTTCATCCCTGACCACTGGTTCTGGCGTTACTCTATCTCAGAAACAACAACTTAGAAATAAGTCTACACTCAGTCACAGAGCAATTCCCTGACATTGGCAGGTCTCAATGTAATAGAAAAACACCATGTGGGGTATGCAGATACTCTTCCCCTGAGAAATTTCACTAGGAGTATCAGAACTCTTCCCCCCCATTTCAAATTCTTCATATGTTTTACCCAAGCATGAACCTCTAAAATCACCTTGAAATATTGCTTTAGGAAAAAATTAGTGACAACAGTTGAGTCTGTTTTATCAGCCTTGTCCACCGCCTGGACAGCTTCTTCACCAGCCCCAGTCCCAACAGGACGCTGGGTGCTGATGAAATACAGAAAATACCCAAAGCACACCTTGTGTTAACAACCTGCTTTCATGTTTTCTATGAATCCTGGGCAGGCATCACACAATGATCTCTCCCCGCCTTGGCATCCATTGGAGTTTGGCCTCTTAACTGTGTCCAAGCAAAACCCTCTATATTCATACTGAAATTTCACTTTAGGGAAAAGTTGGTGGCTACTCTTAATTCTATGTATGCTGCATTTGAAAGAAGGCCAGACTACAAATCGGTTGAACATATTTAGTAAGGAATAATAATAATAATAATAATAATAATAATAATAATAATAATAATAATAAACCATTAGGGTTTGGGTGGGTTTCAAATAAAAGGATGCTAAAAGTGTAGTAGGGACGCGGGTGACGCTGTGGGTTAAACCACAGAGCCTAGGGGTTGCCGATCAGAAGGTCAGCGGTTCGAATCCCCGCGATGGGGTGAGCTCCTGTTGCTCGGTCCCAGCTCCTGCCCACCTGGCAGTTCGAAAGCACGTCAAAGTGCAAGTAGATAAATAGGTACTGCTATGGGAAGGTAAACGGCATTTCCGTGTTCTGCTCTGGTTCGCCAGAAGTGGCTTTGTCATGCTGGCCACATGACCTGGAAGCTGTATGCCGGCTCCCTCGGCCAATAACGCGAGATAAGTGCCGCAACTGCAGAGTAGGTCACGACTGGACCTAATGGTCAGGGGTCCCTTTACCTTTTAAAAGTGTAGTTGGGTCGAATATTGCTAGGTGGTTTCAGAGAAACAGTCTGCAATCCTAGGATCCTAAAGTTTCAGATCTCCTATGTACCTGGAAGTAAGCTATATAGAAGCGACGCGGATGGCACTGTGGTTTAACCACAGAGCCTAGGGCTTGCCGATCAAAAGGTCGGCGGTTCAAATCCCCGCCCCGGGGTGAGCTCCCGTTGCTCAGTCCCTGCTCCTGCCAACCTAGCAGTTCGAAAGCACGTCAAAGTGCAAGTAGATAAATAGGTACTGCTCCGGCAGGAAGGTAAAAAGTGTTTCCGTGCATGGCTCTGGTTTGCCGGAAGCTGCTTAACCATGCTGGCCACATAACCCAGAAGCTGTACGCCGGCTCCCTCGGCCAGGAAAGCGAGATGAGCGCCACAACCCCAGAGTCGTTCGCGACTGGACCTAACGGTCAGGGGTCCCTTTACCTTTACATTTAAGCTATATGGATCTCAATCAGACTTACTTCTAAGTAGACCTGTACAGGATTGCAGTTAAGCTGCTGTTAAAAGGAAGATCTAGAATCTTCAAGACACACAGAACTCCGGAACAAAATCAATTATCTTAAAAGTAAATAAAACATAGCAATTTGATTGGCTCAAATCAGTGGTTTCAAAGCTCTGAAGTGAGGCTCCCAGTATAAGCTAAGAAAGAGGTCAATGGAATCCTAACCCCCTCGCTATTAGCTGTCATTCTGATGTCTGACTGGTCCAGAAAGAAGAGGGCACTTGCCCTTTTTCAACTAGAAAATAAAAGAGAATGAACCCCCTGCTGTGCTGTGAAACTTGGGATGGTGAAGCAGGATGCCCTCCCTATTTCCTTTATTTTGTTTGCTTGCCCTATGGCTAGAGACAAGGAGGCCCCCAATTACCCTCAGTGAAGTTCAAACAGTGGCATCTTTGAGCTTCATTTTACCTTTGCTCATGATGCTTCATGATGCTCATGGAGGCAAAGTCTGAGAAGCTCTCTAGCTTATATAATATTGTTAACATTTTTGTTTTGAACAGCATTGTTTGAAGCAAGCAATACCACCCCCACAAAAAGGTTTAAGGGGTCATCAGCTATGAAATCCAGAATGTTTCTAGGAAGTAACAAAAGGAAAACGCTGTTAATGATTACTAAAAGTCTTATAATTTTAACTCAGACTTTCATCCACCACCACCTTCAGTGATGTTTAAAATTCATCATGCATGAAGAAGAGGATAAAGCAGGCTTCCTCCAACTCAGCCCTCCAGATGTTTTTTGGCTCACAACTCCCATGATCCCTAGCTAGCAGGACCAATGGTCAGGGATGATGGGAATTGTAGTCTCAAAACAACTGGAGGGCCGAGTTTGAGGAAGCCTGGGATAAAGGATGGGAGCAGCAAAAAGGGAAGGAATCCTATATTATCATCAACCTAGCAGTTGTACCTCTTCCATGAGGATTCTGAAGGTTGTGTTGAACCCTTGTTCTGCAACCAACTTGCCATTGGATGTGAGGATATGCAGACCTCGGGGAGCTTTGCCCGGGCACTGTCCAGGCTTGGCAGCATACTTTTCCCGCAGTCCATCCGTGCAGTTATTTGAAACAATCCTCCGATACCTGTGAAATATGATAATTTGAGTTGGGTTGAGTTGTTTATTTAAACGTCATATTTAACAAGAAAAAAAACCCCCAACATCTGATAGCATATGCATTGTGCTCGCTAACAGGAAATGCAAAGAAATTGAAGTTTTTATCAACTGCAGCATTCAGTATCCATTATATTTCAGCTTTTTGTTGATAGCGCCACGACAGATCTATGCCATACTACACTGTAGAAATTCACACAGGCAAAATATAGGGTGGGAAAGATCATTAGTCTCCCTTTCCCTGGTTTTCTATCTCTTTCAATGCACCTTACTCCATTGTTAAGAAACCATTTAGACACAAATTTAAATTATTATTTTTTCAGCTCAAGGGACACATATTTCTCTGGACAACCTTCTGTGGCTACATATCAGTAGTGGGCACAACCAGAGGAAAAGGTGAGTGGAACAAGGAATATATACATATTATACTGAATTACAATAGGCTAGTATCTACACACACACACACACACACACACACACAAACACACACTCCTCTCTGCCCTCCATCCAGACAAGCAAGGGGCTTTATCACAGTTTGGCAACACAGCCAGGCAAAAGCACTCAAGGAGAATGTGAAGCAAGGCCAGTGAGGGGTGGAGCCTGGAGAGAGAGAGTGGGTGTGCCATGGGGAAGGGTGTGTGGCCTGGGAGGAGTCATCCCTGACCACTGCTCCTGCTAGCTATGGATGATGGGAGTTGTAGTCCAACAACAGCTGGGGAGCCAAGTTTGAGAAGCACTTGGCTAGGTAGATGGGTCTGGAGCAGGGGTGTCAAACTCAAATTCATCGGGGGCCGCATCAGCAGTTTGGTCACCCTCAAAGGGCCGGTTGTATCTGTAGGACTATGTGTCCACTCTTTATTATCATAAATTATTGTCACTGCATTCAATTATTACTGTTTTTTGTAATAATGTAAGTAATAACTAGCTCTGAAAGCAGAAACATAGACAGAATAATGGCAAGTAGATATTCAAATGTACAATTATTGTACAATTTATTGAAAAATGATTTTTGGTAACTGCACTGGGTGGTGGAGGCTCGCTAGGGTTTCATGCAGGACCTTTGCAGAGCTACTAGTACCTGGAGATGCTGGGGTCCTTCTGCATGCAGGACAGCTGTTCTGCCAGTGAGCCACCACCCTTCACCAAAGGGACTGGCTGAGGTTGACTCACTGGAGCTGCTCTCCTGGTTCCAGGGTTAAAGGGCCAGAAGTATAAAGCAGCATCCTATGTTTCTGAGGAGAGGGAGAGGGAGGGGAGGGGAGGGAGGGAGGGAGGGAGGGAGGGAGGGAGGAAGGAAGGAAGGAAGAAAAGAGGCAGTGGGAGGGAGGGAGGGAGGAAGGAAAGAGGGGAGAGAAAGAAGAGTAGGAAATAAGGAAGGGAATAAAGAAGGAAAGAAAAAGAAAGAGGGAGAGAAGAGGGAAAGGGAGAAAGAAGGAAGGAAGTAGAGGGAAAGAAAGAATAAGAATGAGGGAGAGGAAGAAAGATGGGAAGGACGGAAGGAAGGAAGGAAGGAAGGAAGAAAGAAAAGAGGGAGCAGGAGGGAGAGAGGAAGGAAAGAGGTGAGAGAAAGAAGAGTAGGAAAGAAGGAATAAAGAAGGAAAGAAAAAGAAAGAGGGAGAGAAGACAGAGATAAAGAAGGAAGGAAGGAGAGGGAAAGAAAGAATAAGAACGAGAGAGAGGAAGAAAGAAAGGGAAGGGGGGGTTGCCGCCTTGATTCAGGGCCAGAAAAGAGCGCGAAGGGACCCGACCCTCCCCCCGGCCCCAGCTGTTTGTCGGCACTTTGTCGGCGCGGCGCTTCAGCAGCAAGGTCCCGCTGCTGGGTCCCGCTGGCTGGGGCGCTCGGCGGGCCACATGATGAGGTCTGGCGGGCCGGATTTGGCCCCCGGGCCTTGTGTTTGACACCCATGGTCTGGAGCATCATATTTTCCCAACTCTGTTTTAACACATGCCATTGACTTTGCATCAATGTGCTTCAAAAGAAGAGACAGGCATGCTGTTACACTCTTTTATTTGATTTTGGTTATCTGGAATCCCACTTTAATAAGACTGTTTGTCCAACAAGAAAAGGAGACAAATGTTCAGTGGCTTCCAGGGCGGCCTTGTCAAATTCTGATATTGTTTTGTGGAAGAGTAGATTACCATTATTGATGAGCCAGCTGAGATTTCCCATCCCCCCCCTTCCCCACAGAATAAAAATGCTTTGTTGCCACTTTAGCAACTCCAGCATTATTCACCTTGGGGCATTCTGTTCAAAATTAGAAGGAACTGCTATGCTGCCTGTTGAAGTGGAAGCAAAGTGTTGTTTTTTTCTATTCTGGCAAAAAAGTCGAAACTCTTGTCAATAATGGTAATCTAAATCCCCAGAAAAGTATTAGAATTTGCTGAGTCCTTGAAGGTTATTCAAGTCTTTGGGGTGGAGAAAACCTTTCACCTCACCCCTGAAACCAACAAATAAGCCTGGGCTGAATACTTTGGCCCAGTGTTAATCCGGAAGAACCAATTGTCCTCAGGTTATTATGCGACTTCAAACCGAGCTGGAATTAGCAAGACATGAACATTTAATATATAATATAATATAAGGTCTCATACAGCTCTGAGTCTCTTTCTTTAAAAGTTTAAGTAAGGTTTGAATAGAACCTATGCACGCTCAGCTTGTATGCACACACAGGCTCTATTCAAGCCTACCTCTCAGATGTATGGGGTTTAGGAATGGGGATAAGTGAGCATTATTCTGCACCTACCTCAGTGGCTTAATTCCATATGTATTAAAATGAACAGGTTCCACAAAAAGACTTTTGCTATTTTGGGTTTAATTTTGACACCAAAGTAGACAACTTTGGGCCTCCTGGGGAATCTCTTCCTAGACATTTTTAATGTGAATGGCTTTCTGGAGATTAAGGTGGTGATATACAAAAGCAAGGCTGCAAACATCAGCTCACCCTGGAAATGAACCAGACATGGCAAAGCAGGTACCTCAACACAGGTAGCCAACATATACGACCCCCAGCTGTTGTTGGATGCCAACGCCCATCAGATTCAGATAGACAGCATGGCCAGTGGTTCCGGGTGATGGGAATTGCAGTCCAAAACGTGGAGGGTACCACATTGGCCAGCCCTGCCCTACAAGGTGATGGACAGGCTGTGGGCCTACTTACCCAGTGCTGTTCAGGTAGCTCTGTCCAAGGCTGCATTCTTTCAGTTGGGAGGATGGGCTGAACCAGAATGCTGGGATACATTGATTATTACTGTGTCTTTCGTACCCATAGTCACTAAGGAAATAAACCAAGAAGACACTTAAGATGGTTTGCCATGAATAAGTACCGGGTTTTTTTTTTTTTGTTAAATCACATTTGTTTCTCACCCTTTTTCCAAAGAGCTCAGGGTTGCATACATAGGATTGTATTGCCACAATAACCCTATGAGGTACATTATGCTGAGAGAGATTGACTTTCCAAGGGCACATATAGAGGTTCATGGACTAGTAGAGATTTATACCCAGCTTTCCTTGGCCAAATCCAAAACTGTACTTTAAATCACACAGAGGGGAGGGGAAGTGAATGGCAGTTCTACATGTCAAATGTGCAAGGAAATGGAAGAACTTAAGATGACAAAAGAAAGGGTGGAGATTGCTTCAACTCTGGAAACTCCCTCATCCACTTTCATTAGCATATCTGCATCTCCTGCACTTTCCCACCAGCCTCAAATTCTGCTTCTGGAAAAGCAAAGAGAGAATTTTGGGTTAGCAGCTGTGCCACCAAACCACCTCAGAGAAAGTCCAGGAGGCTTAGCCTTGGCCATCATCAACAGTTCTCTGGGATTTCCAGTGGAGGTCCTACCCAGCTTTAGATCAGAACTGGGGAACCTTTGACCCTCTGGGTGTTGCTGGACTACAACACCCTTCATCCATGATCACTGGTCATGCTGGCAGAGAATTAGTTGTTGTCATCTTCATATACAGGGAAGGTTCACACTAAAGTCCTGTCCCCCCCAGAAAAGATACTGTATGAAATGACCATAGATATTGTTTTAGTGAATGAAAAAACAGGTCCATGAAGCTCAGCAACAGAGATATATTATCCAATTACACAAGGATGAAGTCATGGCAGTATTTCATGATAGCCATCCCATTGCGGAAAATGTCATTCTGAAGGCAGGCAGAAATAACAGGGGTCCTGGAGTGCCTCATGCAACATTCAGACATTATGTCATAAGAGTGGATTTGACATAACTGACTATTGTTCATGAGCTTCTCAAGCCTCCAGAGGATTCAGAAAGGTGCATAAATGGGCAGAGTGCAGTAGCCCATAATTACCCCGGTTGGATCCCATTATTCTTTGAAGGCAAGCATTTCCAATCTACTTAATGCGGATCAGAGATTCCCTCATGTTTTTTTGTCTCAACATTCAAAGTTAATCATTCTCAGTGGGCCACCCCCCCCCCCTCTGTGTGTATCTATATATCTATATATATCAGCATAGTGACTCAGTACTGTAATTAAAAATGTTTGGGAGGAGCAATTCGTTGCCTGAAAGAAAGAACTGCATTAATTTTAAATAATATTAAAGACAACATTGCTCCATGGCCTCAAGGCCTCAGACTCGTTCATTAATTTCTGGTAAATGTATATTAAAAACACACAAGCTGCCCACCTTCCCATTGCTTGAAATTCCCCCAGGGTTTGCATGCTAGAAAAATAGCCAAGTCCAACTGCTGCTCTGTTTTGCTGGTGTGTGTGTGTGTGTATGTGTGTTTGTGTGTGTGATCTTGACAAGGGTAAATAAAAAACTAATGGAAGGAAACTTCAAGCAAGAATGCAAATAATACTACATGGTTTGGGGTTTTTTCTACAAAGAGGGGAAAAGATCTAGATTATTTTCTGTTATTATATGATTACATGTACATTTTCCTGTTGATATTTTTGGCTGTGGCATTCTGTGACATTTTGGGCAGCCTAACAAAGTCAGCCCTAATATGGATTATGGATTTGTTTTTCTTATGGCCCAACATGGCTACCATGGGCGTACCCAGCACGGGGCAGGGGATGGCAGCTGCCCCCCCTAGAAGCAGGGCCGTGCAGCCGAGGGCGAGAGCGGCGCTGCCGGCGGGGCTGGTGGGCAGAGGTTCCCGCCCACCGTGCTGCGCCCTCCCTCCAGCTCCCCGTCGCGCCCTCCGGCAAGGCCAAGCGCGGTGGGGAACCAGAGAGCGCGGCGGGAACCTGGAGGGCGTGGCGGGCGGGAAGTTGGCCAGCATCGCTTGCGGACTACCCTGCTCCCAGGGGCGTGGGGACCCTTCCTCCTCTCCCTTTCCTCTTCCCCTCATTGGTGCTCGCACAAGGCCTCCTCTCCCCCACACGCAGCCCTTCCCCAGCAGCGCCGGAGAAGGAGGGAAGCGGCCAGCAGCTCGGCTAAACTAACCGAGGGGAGGGAGCGGCAGTGAAAGGGAGGGAGAAAGGGAAGTAAGCCCTCCGCCTCGCCGCACTCTGCTGTGGCAGCGACTGTAGCTGCAGGGCGAGGAGTGCGTGCCCAGGAGTTCTCCTTTTGCGCAGCGAACCTCTTTCCGGGTTCCCGGGAGCTGAGCAAGGCAGAAGAAGGACTCCAGCGAGTGGCCAATGGGAAGGCAGCTGCACGCGGCACACCCCTTCCTTCTCCTCTCCTGACCTGCGCTCGGCAGCGACGAAGGGGCGGGGAGTGGGGAGCCCGGCGTGCGGACACACGCGCGCAATGCGGCTGTACAGGTGTCAAGAGCTGTCGGCGCGGCGCGATTCGGCCACCCGAGGGTTCACCTAGGTTTGCCCAGCAGGGAGGAGGCGTTTAGGCAGGCTTCTGCACCTGCGGTGCCCTTTGGCAACCCACAGTGGCTTTGAAGGCCAGGCAGCTCGGTGCAATGGCTCTGCTTGGGATTAATCGGCGGAGAGAGAGCAAAGTGCTAAAGTGGGGTCATATTGTGACTTCAGGCATGCAAGAGCTGGAGCCTGTTGTTGAGAAGAGGCTCCGAATCGCAGCCCTCTCTGCAGCTTGCAAGATAAGCTTTGACAGAGATAAAGGACCGTATTAAAATGAATTGTCTTGTAGCTGCATCAGGTTAAGAAACATGAAACTTACTGAAACATATAAGGTGAACAGTAGCAAAACTGGAACAACTCATAGCAGATACTACAGGTGGTGCTCCTATGGTTTGGTCATCTGGGATGGCCTTGTGACCCACCTGGGTCTTCCAACCCACTGGTTGAAGTCCTATGCTTTAAGGCGGGAACTGAGTCGGTAACATCTCTGAACACAGTGATGCAGTATTGTGAGTAGAGATAGTACCTGTCCATTTCATTTCTCTCCATTTCCTGATTTTTCCAATCTGAAATTTGGTTGTTTCTGCAGCAATTTGCAAATTTTTCCTTAAAAAAACCCCCTCAAAAAAACCTCAGCCTTTCAATGCACATTTCTTCTAAAGCTTCTTGTGTGACATTACATTTTTGCAAGTAATTTCTGCATTTTGTATGTTATTTTCACCAATATATTAATTATGATGCACATGTTTCCCTATTACTTGCATTCTCCTTCGTTTTGGAGGATCACTGCAAAATTTGGATACATGTGGCCCCCCCTCCCATGCCTTGGCCCCGCCCCTTGCCCCCCCTAGTTTTGATCCTGGGTACGCCCCTGATGGCTACCATTACAAATTTAGTTCTTTAACAGCAGAGGAAGAGGAGGTTCTTATACCATTTGAAGAAGGGACTCAATTCTGTGAGAAAACATTCCCTCTAGATCCTAAATACCTAATTTGGCTACTATTGACTTTTATCGGGGGGTTTTTCCCCCAGCAAGCCAGTAACTGGTTCTTGTTTGTTTCTGCATTTTTGTTTTTGGTGTTGTTGTTTTTTAGGGCAAGGCATGTGGAATTCTGAAATATATTAATTTCAAAATTCTAAAGACTGTCTTCCTTTGCATTAGCAGCTTGGAAATAAGTGCTCAGTTCAAGAGAGGACCCAATACAGTCAAAGCTTGATTGCACCAGAACGGCCAAATTCCAAGTGTAAGCCCTTTTAAAATAAATTCCTCCCCTATCCCTAGGCCTATTATGCTATTATGATGAACAAAGACTAATGTTGCATTGTTTTGCATCACCTTTGGAACATAACACACAAGCAACAGTAAGAGTTGCAAGAAAACACTGTAAAAGACAACATAGCTTACCATTCGAAGTCCCATTCAGCACATATGCAAGGTTCTGAGACAACTGTTCTTGAATAATCTCTAGTCAGTGCACACCAGGCCCCTGCTTTACGTTTCTTATAGATCTTCCTCTCTCCCATAACACAAGGTTCACCCTTTGGAGCAAAACAATGGAGAGTTAAGATAGAGACAATGAGCTCTACATATCTCCCTGGTGTGGTTAATTTGTAGAGTTCCCAATCTTTCTTGAAAGCCTAGGGAATGAGTCACCGTATTGCATTTGGTCCTTTATTTCTACAATCTCCAAGTTCTGAAAGCAAATGAAATCTAGAATACTGTCTAAATTGTCTATTTGCAGCCTGCTAACTTAATAGCAATTTCTAAAATTATACAGGAAAAATAAAACTACAAATCATAATAAGAGGAGGTGTATCTTCTCTGCATATTCACAGATGCACACTTCCCTCCAGGCATTCTGCACAACCTTGGTTAATCCCTGGTAACAGATTTGGTGGTCTGGTATGGAATTCTGAAACAGCTTCTCACTTCCTTATTTTAACAGCAATCCTTCACTCAGATTAATTCTTATCCTTCTGCCATAATTACAGTCAAGTTTCTCATATACCACACCATTTAATCAAGTCATAACAGTCACACTGTGGTTCATCATAATTAGTGTTTGTCATTTGTACAAGGGGAGAATTGTTCAATTCCTACTTCTTTCTGATTTGTGTGTCCACGGCACCTTCTCCAAGCTTTCATGCAGCTGCTATTGACTCACTGTCACTCCTGCCTCTGCTTTCCAGAACAGTATCATGACTTGAAAACTCTCCCTTTGGCATCTAGCTGCTGGTTGGTTTCCCCCCTAACTTTTTGGGTCAAATTCTTCCTATTCAGTCCTCCCTACTATCCATCTTTCAGATGCACTGAATCAAGACTTGGATTCCTTTTGTGCCAGTGTTTGAGTATTTCTTTTGAAAGATGCACAAGGAAAGCTCTGTCGATATAGTAGTAGTACCTGGTTGTGCAGATGCCACGTCTGAAAGTCATCCTTGTTGCACCTCCGGCTGAAGAAAGATTTGTAATCTACTTTTACTAGCTGCCATTCAGAGCGGAGATTAATATGGCCAAAGATCCTGTAGGTTGATAGTGGGGAAAAGCAGAGAGAGAGAGAGAGAGAGAGAGAGAGAGAGAGAGAGAGAGAGAGAAGTGGGGTGGGAGGAACCATTAGAAAATATTCCTTCTATACAACATTCCTATGAACCATCTAAAAAGTGGAAACAAGAATTAGAATTCCAGAGGGAAACATCCTGGTTCTTATCATCTCTCCACTAGAAAAAAGAGATGAGTGAGACTTTCCCAGTGGAGGTGAGACCATTGTTATTCAATCCAATCCCAAGCATGATTATATTAATCCAAGGCTATTACATATGATTGCCCTCTCTAGAAAAGGAGACGAGATGAAGGTAACTCAAACACAGAGCCTTCCTTGGTGATTGAAGATTTGGCTAAGGCGGCCACCAGGAATTGTGATGTTGTTGAGTTCCATCTGAGACTCTCGTGTCAGCTCTTATTTTCTTTTTTTCCTTTCTAAAAAAACTTACTTTAAAATCACCAGCTACATAGTATATTTGGTATATTTCCAAGAGACAGTTCGATCATATGCAATTCCCTGTCTTATAACTTGGCCCAATTAATCTCACACAGCTTCCCATCATTTTAACAGGGCAGAAATGGGCAATCCACTCAGTGTGGCTTTTGATAGCACTGGCCTCTTCTGCACCTCCCACTGGTGATTTTGTAGAGTTCTGATAGACTACAGTCACCACCATGAAGGCATGAGAATTCATGTAAGCAGTCAAGATGCATATGTCAGCTCAGAGGATCAACCATAGAGTGTGACTGCTAGAGCAGCATTAGCATCCTTTGGCAGGATGCTTTAGATGTTGTGAAATTTGGCCTCAGAGCTCGTGAGTGTGATTTCCTCCTGCTCTCATTCTGCTCTGAGCCATGCACAGTATGGCAGAAGCATCCAACAGAGAGGAAAGCTGAAGGGGTGGGGGGTGATATTGCTGCTGCGCTGAATTGAAGAGAGGAAGGGGAGATAAAAACAAATCAGCAATGCATTGAGTGAAAAAGGGTTCTGAGCAAAGAACGTGGCACAGGAGTGCTTAGATGGATGGAGTAGAGGCACTGGGCAGATAAAGGCAAGCCTGAGAGAGAATGGAGAGAGCATGAGAAAAAGTAGCAGACACAGATAAATATGGGTTAGGGGAAGTATGGGAAAAGAGGACTTTGCCGGTGTGTCTACATAAGGTGTTCTTCACATTTGAGTATTTATTTATTTATGACATTTATATACCGTTTGCTGATAAGCATTTCTAAGCAGTACACATAAAAGCACAGAGCCTAAATTAATAAAAATCTATTCTAAAATCAAACACCTACGGTAATTAAAAAGGATTTTCCATGCTCCTGAAGTTCATCAAGGAGTTTGCTACAGTATCCCTCATAGTTTGAGATAATGCAGTGAAGAAGCTGCTTCAATTTAAAAACAAACAAACAAGGCATCCGTAGCAGCGGGAGATGTGGAACAATGCATGTGAGCAGGTATGAAACATGTGCAAAAGCCTTCAAGATAAAGTTGGTTCACTAACATTTCTTTCTTGACCCCTGAAACGCCGGCTTTGGCTGTAAAGTTGAACCTCACAAAATGTGCAGCATTAAGTGAACAGAGTGAGTAAGAATTGGTATACAAAGGTAAAGGTAAAGGGACCCCTGACCATTAGATCCAGTCGTGACCGATTCTGGGGTTGCGGCGCTCATCTCATGTTATTGGCCGAGGGATCCGGTGTACAGCTTCCAGGTCATGTGGCCAGCATGACAAAGCCGCTTCTGGTGAACCAGAGCAGCACACGGAAATGCCGTTTACCTTCCCGTCGGAGCAGTACCTATTTATCTACTTGCACTTTGACGTGCTTTCGAACTGCTAGGTTGCAGGAGCTGGAACCAAGCAACAGGAGCTCACCC
Organism: Zootoca vivipara; assembly: GCF_963506605.1. Classification (NCBI taxonomy): domain Eukaryota; kingdom Metazoa; phylum Chordata; class Lepidosauria; order Squamata; family Lacertidae; genus Zootoca; species Zootoca vivipara. The sequence continues at coordinate 46,690,650 of NC_083280.1, read as the reverse complement.
CGTCATGGGGATTCAAAACACCGACCTTCTGATCGGCTAGCCCTAGGCTCTGTGGTTTAACCCACAGTGCCACCCGCGTCCCAGGTGCAATCCTATGCTTATCTTTTCAGAACTTACTTCCCAGTAAATATGCATAGGATTACTACCAAAAGCACTTGCTTGGCATTGTGGCTTTCAAAGTCTGACCTGAATAAAACTCAAGTCTTTGAAATAATGGGACAGCAAAGCTACAACAAAAATATTTTAATTAAATAACCCCAGGCGTCAAGGTAAAAGGCCTTGTTCATTGGTATAGCTGTGGGGGGTTTGTTTTCGATCTGGTAACTGATTGTTAGTCATCATGTCAGTAGTTATATTCTCGCCACAGAAGAGTCAGCTAGAGCCACCATTTCAAAGGGGTGGGTTGCAAGATCTGATGAGGACACAGACATCAGTCACCATTTCGAGAAACACAAAGCCTGGCAATCTCTCCCAGGGGTTGAGGAGTTGGAGGAACAACTCAATCTGTTATAACTAACCAGTGGAAACAAACCTATTCTCCTGGACCCTGAGAATCTCAGGTGAGAAGGAATCAGGAAGCCATTATATTTCTCTGCTGGTTGAGAAAATAAAGCAGATTATTGTAATTGTCCTTTTTTCCTGGGTGGAGAGCCATAGGACCACCTGCCAGTTTTCTTTATGATATTAGAAGGAAAAAGGGAAAGGGAACAGTTTCATAAAAAGATTTGATTGAAACACAGCTGATTGTAGAAAGAGGGCAAATGGGGGTCAGAGCATCCCAAGGTCAGCTCCCCTGTGATTGGTCACCTGTGTCCCAGGTGTCCTTCTCCCTTCCCCTTAAAGGTAAAGGTAAAGGGGCCCCTGACCATTAGGTCCAGTCGTGTCCGACTCTGGGGTTGCGGCAATCATCTCGCTCTATAGGCCGAGGGAGCCAGCGTACAGCTTCCAGGTCATGTGGCCAGCATGACAAAGCTGCTTCTGGCGAACCAGAGCAGCACATGGAAACGCTGTTTACCTTCCCGCTGTAGTGATTCCTATTTATCTACTTGCACTTTGACGTGCTTTTGAACTGCTAGGTTGGCAGGAGCTGGGACCAAGCAACGGGAGCTCACCCCGTCACAGGGATTTGAACCGCCAACCTTCTGATCAGCAAGCCCTAGGCTCAGTGGTTTAACCCACAGCGCCACAGCAACGGGAGCTCACCCCGTCACAGGGATTCAAACCGCTGACCTTCTGATCAGCAAGCCCTAGGCTCAGTGGTTTAACCCACAGCGCTGCCTGGGAATTCCAATTGAGTCTACTTCAGCTAAGAGGTAGGGGTGGAGCAAATTCACCCATGCCATTGATTGAAACACAGCTGATTGCAGCATGGTTATGACAGGACCACCACACTCAGTACGTTGTACAATTACATAATTACTAGCTGCATATGTGTAGTAAATCTATGATGGGGCTGAAGCTACTCTGCCCTCTGCTATACCCACTCATTCAAGCTGACAAAATGAGAAAATGGTGTGCTGACGGAACTTTTCTCTTTTCTCCTAGTTATCCGCTTAAAGTTATATAACATACTACCATACAGCCTCGCTGAAAACTTTGTTCACACTTGATTTAGCATCTTATGCTTTGTACATGTTTCCATTTAGTGGTCACACACACAGCTGGTGCACATCAATACAGTCCCACTGGTTTCTTTGATAGCTTTATGCCAGATGTGAAAGCAATCTGGTATATCACATTTACTAACTTATCAGCTATCCAGGAGTGCGTGAGCCTAACATTTCCTGGGCCATAGCATATTAAACACAAGCTTACAGAAAAGCCATACATCCCACTATCGGCATTAAGCACTGGTGATAATCCAGCACTGAGAGACACTGCTTTCATTTTTCCACTATCAAATTCATCAAGTAAACCCCAGCAGCCCTCACACGTATTTTGGGGAAATTTAAAAGGAGAGGGATTGATAATCCTGCAGAGATGAACTATAGAAAAAAGTTCAAGTGAAAGCAAATGCATTAGCATTCTAAACATGACGAAGTACTAGCTACTCTTTAATTAAATGATTTCAATGAAGATGTGTGTATTTAATTACTATAATTTAGACAGGAACAATAATATACTAAATGTAATTAAAGCAGCAGGAATTGCAAAAGAATATTTCCCCCCTAGTTGCAGAAAAAGTTCTAGGTCAACTTCCTATAATAAGGGCCCATCATTTATTTATTAATTTTTCAATCTCGATTTGGGATTACACAATTTTTAAATAAATGTTTCAAGTTGAGAATTTAGCTATATTTCAGGATTTGCACTGAGATGCACAAAATTTGGGGGGTTTCTTGAAGTGTCAAGAGAAAATAAAAATTCATGGCCTGCTCCCCAAGTCCTATTTGATCAAGAAACTGGAAGCCTTTACTCAGTATTAGCAGCAGGAATGATATACCTATTTCCTATTCCACTGTTGAAATGGAAAGATAAGCATGGATCGGACACTTCACTTTCACCACCATCTTCCTGCTGTAATGACCACCAATGCTAGGAGGGCAGGAGAGGAGAGGCCCAAGGGCAGGCTGAATGATGGTATTTCACTTTAGGTTTAATGCTGCTCAACTTCATTTGAATGGGGAAATATAGCTGATCATTTCAACCTAGGATTTGCTGGTGTCCATCAAAATATTCTATGAACACATGTATACCAAATATATTGTTATAAATTGTTAACTTGGATATGTGAACCCCTCTATGGCTCACCATGAACATTAACTGAGCTTTTCAAGTTCCAAGTCTAAACTCAAATATTTTTAAAGCATTCAGTGTGAGCACTTCAAAAGCCCAATTAATTGCTTGCCATCACTTCCTCTTCCCTGCCATCATCAACTCCAAGCCTCGCTCCTCAAAAATCCTTGGCTGGGGAAGGAGAGACTCTAAAAGATTGAAGTGAGCTTCCTTTTAGACAAGAGAAGCTCTTCAAGGTCTGCAGTTCCTGCATGCAGCATAAGGTGGAATGTGCTCTTTAGACACTTCCAGGTAGCTTGTAATAGGAATAGCTACTGCTACAAAGCTATTCCTTGCTTTCCTGGGCTGCTGTGAGCAATATCTGGCACAGTGGGGGAAATGCCCACCACTACAGCTACTGGGATGCTGATACTGCCACTGCTGTTTGTTATGGCTTTATTGGGTGTCATTGATGCCATGCAGAGCTCCAGGCTCACACAAAGTGTGTTGAAACAAAATTTAAAAAATCCTTCCAGTAGCACCTTAGAGACCAACTAAGTTTGTCATTGGTATGAGCTTTCGTGTGCATGCACACTTCTTCAGATACAAAGTGTGTGTGTGTGTGTGTGTGTGTGTGTGTGTGTGTGTGTGTGTGTCTTTAATGTGGTTGTACTGTAGGGTTGTCATATTTCAAACAGTGAAAATCTGGACGGAAAAGTTGTTGAGCTTCTTTAAAGTTTTTCCCAAAGTTGTTGAACTTCTTGGGCAAAATCACTTTTAAAAAGTCGGTTTTGAGCTATTTTTAAGGGGGAAATGGAACTGCCAACATGGGCTGCCATACATCCCGATTTTCGCCCAGACACTGCTGTGCCAACTGCCGTATTCTGGATATGACCAGGAAACTTCAGACGTACTGGCTAGTACACATACATGAGCTGGAAGCACCATTACCGCAAACTACCCAGCAATTAAGTAAATGGTGGGGTAGCCCAATGTTACTGGAGGTGAGGTTGAATCTGGAACAGAATTTGATCACTTTGCATGACCTAATTCTTCTAAATTAATTCCGGAGCTAGTTCTGGTATTAGTAAAAATACAACAGCTGCAATATATTGCATTGTCCTATGATTTCATTGAAATCTTATGTTTGCTTCAAAGTTACCTGTATGCCACTCAGTCATATCCTTCCCCAGTTTTATTGACTTGGGAAATAGTTCCTATGTTGAGTTGATCAAAATCAGAATCAGGGATTTTTAAAATAATAAAAAACCATTTACTTGTTACTTACTGAGACAGTGTGTATAGGGTGGAATTCAACGCTGTGCTTTTACAAATATTCTTTTTGTGCAAACATATCAGTTTGCCCAACAAAACATCTTTCTCCCCCTATGTGCTGTTCTGGGGGTTCTACCAACCCCCTATGCCAATTATTGTGTTGGGGGGGGGGTATAGGGGACGGAGAAAGGAGAAAGAACTATTGCAAAACTGCAATCCTTTGTGCAGAGCTTCCACTAACAGGCTTTGTTAGGTGAATCCTGCCCATAGTCAGTTAGGCCAGGAACTGTAGTGCCAACTTTACAAGGACTGTGTTCTGTCAGTGATGGAAGAACACAGCCAAGTTTTCAAATCAGTAGTCTGGAAAGTCAATAGGAAAAGTCACTACTTGATTTCTCAGCTGAGCAGAACTGGATTGGAAACTATTGAGAAACAATAAATATGGAAGCCAGATGGCATTTGGACAAAGTCACCTTCCAGAATGTGTTCTTTCTTTCTTTCAAATATTCCCCACTTTGGATGGTAAAATAATATTTTACAGCCCAACGAGCTGCTAGTCTTTACGTTCCTCAAATAAATGGTTAAGCCCCAAGAGCATCCCAAATAAATTGCAATAATGTCTCAGTCACCTCAGTAGAATGTGTAAACTTTCAGCCTTCTATAAAAAACGAGTCAAGGATGGATGCCATTAATTTGTGAGCTTTCCCCCCAAAGAAAACCATAAACTTGGAGAAACACTGCAAATCATCTCCCGATTTATGAGGAAGTCATTTTAAAAAGGTCAGTGGCAACAATGCCATAATTAAATCTTTCATTAATTTTTAAAATACAGTAACTTACAAATGTAATATAAATTTGACCAGAGGACTTTGTTGGGAATTATTTAGCGTGTTGTGTTATCTTCTGCTGTAATCTAACATTAATAGAGATGTGCCCTTTCTTTCCTTTTATTTAAATTTCTCTGCTGAGAAGGCTTCGTTTTAAAGGAAATAAAGAATAAAGGTTAATTAATCACAGATCAACCAAGGTGCAGGCAACCAAGAGCTATTTGTGATGGGTTATATAGGATGTTTTCTTGAGGGGACAACTTCATGTCAAAATGTCAGTTTTAAACAATGAGTTTGGTTTTCTTCCCCAAAACATTTTAAGCAAAATGCATGGAGCATTTCGAAGCGGTTTTCTTCATTGCAGAGTAGAAAGACTCAAAGTTTATGTATTTGTTTGTTAAGAATGCACCCCGATAAGTAATAAAATATTCATTTCTAATTATAATTTCTGCTAGCCTTACATTAATCTTTGCATAGGTCAGGCAGGTGTGCCTTGCCATTAGGCTGGGCAAAGCTGCTTTACCTCAGACGGCAGATTTTGGACTCGTATTAAATGGCAGCAAATTGTCATTTAGTTTATTATTACATGATGGTTCCGGTTTCCGCCGGCAGGAATGGCGGACCTGTTTTCCATCCCTCTGACCTTCGTAAGGAATTTGGCGGTTGCTAGGGGAGTAAATGGCAACCCCCTACCCTCTCCGGGGGTTACGGAGAGGGGCCGCTGGCCCGCGATGCCCCCAGACCCACTCCGACTGTTTATGGAGTGGGGGGAGCTTGGGCTGAAAAGCACTTACGAGGGCCAGGACTCCCGGACGCTAATCTGCATGGCGGGGATTTCCATGGTTAAAGAAGATAATTAGGCTTAAAACTATGGACATACTTCAGAAGGAGGGGAAGAAGCGCTGTTTACTGCTGAGAAATTTATGCTGCTGAGGGAGAGGAGTCAAAGGCTGTATATCATCTGGAAGAAGGATTGATGGGGACGGAGCGATAAGGGAATTGAGTTTTTTTTTTTTCTTCATACTTCGTACCTTCCCAGACGCGATGTCCTGGCTTGTTTGGAGTGAAAGAGAAGCAAAAGACTGTGTGAGTTGAACTTTATAAACTGTTGTTACTGAGCATATTTTTTAAAGATGTGGAGTTGCCGATGAGAAAAGCCCCCCCCCCTAGTCGGACAGAAGGAGTCCTGGACGCGTTCGGAGGATTTATGAGCTGTGACGCACTTTGAATTGGAGCAGCGAGCTGAAGCTAAGTTCAGCTATAGGGCAAGGAGATCCATTAATTTACCAAGAGTTTATGGTTTGATGTTTGGGTCTTCTGCCTGGAAAAGCTGTAAATTCTATAAAGATCGTTAATCTTCATGGCTATGAGAGAAAACGAAAGTGATTTGAGTTTTTTAAGATGGCGCTGCTTCGTGTTGAGAGTCGACGCAACAGGGAGCTCCAGACCAAGAAGATTTATGGGGAGGCTGGACTGATTAACCCACACAGGAGAAAGAACATCTGTGAAACCTTGTTTGATATTTATCTCAGCAGCTGGGAAACAATCGGTTGAAAGTGGAAAACATCTATGTGACTGTAAGGGGAAGATCTGGATTATTATGAACTTGGAGGACGATTTGAACTTTAGAAAAAAGACGGCAGTGGACGGTTGCGAGGAATCCCCAATTTCTTGAAGCATGGGAACCCAAATAAAAAATTCTCTAGACGATTTGGCATAACATTCGGTTTGATTGATATATATATATGTGTATAATTTGAAATAATGAATGTGATATAATTGGTTCTAATTGGAAAATTAATAAAAATATATTTTTTTTAAAAAAATAGTTTATTATTACATGATGAGCAGCGTTTTAATTTTCTGCCACGGGCACCAAAATCTCAGCTACTTTTGAGGTCAAATTAAAAAAGACACTATAGGTGGCTAACTTTTAGAGAAATGGTTTATCTTCTACAGACAGACCAAAATATTTTGCCTTCGGGAGGAAATGTAAAATAAGAGTTGGTTTTGCTTATTTGGGGAAGCTGGAACAAAACTATATTGCTTCCTCAGACTCATTCTAATGACTGGAACCTCCTTCTTCAAACTTCAACACAGAATCCATAAATGTGACCAAATGCTACCTGCTATTTTGTTCTATTCCCTGCCCCCGCCCCCCAAGAAGCTGCCAGTGAAATTGGAAGTGTTAGCACAATGGAATCAGAGTAGTGTGGGACAGTGGCAAGCTCACTGTAATCTATGCATGAGTGAATGACACACATCCATTCATCCCCTCTCTCTCTCTCTCTGGGTAGGTTCAGTCTTCATTGGGCTGTCCTTTGGGTCCCACACTTAAAGGTCTCCCCCAAGGTTGGAGCTCCTCCAAGCCTGCTGGTATCTTCTTCTTGTGCAAGGATGGTGCTGATTTGGCTAAATAAGGACTAACCCTTGGAGAGCTGAGATCAGTATATGATAGACTTGTTGGTGCTTGATAAGAATGCTTTGATAAACATGTATATACCATTATATACTATATTATATATCAACATTTATATACAGTGGTACTACACACAAGTAGGAGTCCGGTAGAGACAGATGCCTGACTGGCATGATCTCTCCCTCCTGGTCAGTCAAAGCTTTCTCCAGCCAGAACATCACAGCGACTGATACCAAGAGGCATCAACACACTTCAGGATCAGCAGAATATAGGCAGTCAGCGTTCAGACCCAGTAGCGCAGCTTTTTGGCTAAACTAAGTTTATTTACATATACACACTCAGAGCATCGTAACTCAGCTGCTGCCTCTTCAGCATCAGACAACAAAGAGAAAGAACAAAAGGACAAATGTCCTAGATCATGGAAACACAGTATTAAAACATTCTGGCTCTGTCACTTCCCACAATGTGGAACGAAATCATGTGATGAAAACAATCCCACAACTGCAACACGGGGAAAAAATCCTAACATCAAACACCACGGGTTACAAACACTCCGCGTTACAAATTCTGCTAACCTGGAAGTTGTACCTCAGGTTAAGAACTTTGCCCCAGGATAATTATAACAATAATCAGTGGTTTCCCCAGCCACTCTGGGGAGCTTCCAACAGAGATTAAAATACATTTAAAATAAAAAAAATCCTTCAGTAGCACCTTAAAGACCAACTAAGTTTTTATTTTGGTATGAGCTTTCGTGTGCATGCACACTTCTTCAGATACAGTGAAATGGAAGTTTCCAGGCACTTATGTAGAGAAGGGGTGGGGAGGGGTAGGGATGGGGAGGGGGGATCACTCAGAAGGGTGGTGGAAATGGGTGATTGACTGACTGATAGCTGTTGATGACCGGAAACGACTGCAAATGGTTTTGCATGAAAAAGCAAGGGTGGAGATGGCTGAAGATCACTTATCATGTATAATGAGATAAGAACCCGATATCTCTGTTCAAACCAGGTCCCTCCATGGTTTTGAGCTTGGTGATAAGTTGCAATTCAGCAACTTCTCTTTCCAGTCTATTTCTGAAATTCTTTTGTAGTAAGACAGCTACTTTGAGATCTTGTATAGAATGTCCTGGGAGATTGAAGTGTTCTCCTACTGGTTTTTCTGTCTTCTGGTTCCTGATGTCAGATTTATGTCCATTTATCCTCCAGATCAGCGGCACAGCCATGGGCACCCGCATGGCCCCACAGTATGCCAACATCTTCATGGCAGATTTAGAACAACGTTTCCTTAACTCCTACCCACTCAAACCTCTCCTGTACCTGCGATACATTGACGATATTTTTATTATCTGGACACATGGAGAACAGACCCTGGAAACCTTCCACCAGACATTCAATGACTTTCACCCCACCATCAACCTAACAATGAACCAATCTATGCAAGAAATACATTTTTTGGACACTACTATAAAAATACAGGATGGACATATAGACACCACCTTATACAGAAAACCAACTGACCGACAAACATATCTACATGCTTCTAGCTACCATCCCAAACATACCAAACAATCCATCGTATACAGCCAGGCCTTACGTTACAACCGCATCTGTTCCAACTCTACAGACAGAGAATCTCACCTAAGAGATCTACAGCAAACCTTTTTAGAACTAAAATATCCACCTGATGAAGTTAAACAACAGATCAACAGAGCCAGACAGATACCTAGAGAGAACCTGCTGCAAGACAGACCCAAAAAAGAAAATAACAGAACACCACTAGTCATCACATACAGCTCCCAAGTTAAAACAGTACAACGCATCATCAGAGATCTACAGCCTCTCCTGGACAATGACAGCTCCCTTTCTCAAGCTCTGGGAGGAAGACCTTTCATTGCCTACAGACAGCCACCCAATCTTAAACAACTCCTCACCCACAATAATACAACCACCAGACTTAACATGGACACTGGTACCAGAGCCTGCAATAAACCCAGATGCCAACTTTGCTGCCACATACACCCAGACAATACCATTACTGGCCCCAACAACATCCAACATACCATCTCAGGACTATTTAATTGCTCATCCTCTAACATTGTGTATGCCATCAAATGCCAACAGTGCCCTTCAGCTCTCTATATTGGACAAACAGGCCAAACCCTACGCCAAAGGATAAATGGACATAAATCTGACATCAGGAACCAGAAGACAGAAAAACCAGTAGGAGAACACTTCAATCTCCCAGGACATTCTATACAAGATCTCAAAGTAGCTGTCTTACTACAAAAGAATTTCAGAAATAGACTGGAAAGAGAAGTTGCTGAATTGCAACTTATCACCAAGCTCAAAACCATGGAGGGACCTGGTTTGAACAGAGATATCGGGTTCTTATCTCATTATACATGATAAGCGATCTTCAGCCATCTCCACCCTTGCTTTTTCATGCAAAACCATTTGCAGTCGTTTCCGGTCATCAACAGCTATCAGTCAGTCAATCACCCATTTCCACCACCCTTCTGAGTGATCCCCCCTCCCCATCCCTACCCCTCCCCACCCCTTCTCTACATAAGTGCCTGGAAACTTCCATTTCACTGTATCTGAAGAAGTGTGCATGCACACGAAAGCTCATACCAAAATAAAAACTTAGTTGGTCTTTAAGGTGCTACTGAAGGAATTTTTTTATTTTACTTCGATCCAGACCAACACGGCTACCTACCTGTAACCTAAAATACATTTAAATGAGAACAGAAATCACACACCGGTGGCACAGCGGCAGCGGGAGGCCCCATTAGCAAACACGTGCCTCAGGTTAAGAATGGTTTCAGGTTAAGAACGGACCTCCAGAACGGATTAAGTTCTTAACCCAAGGTACCACTGTACTTTTCTGCAGAAATACAGCCTCCCAAAATAGTTCCTAACATTAAAAAAATTATAGCATCAATGAAAATTTATGTGATAAATCAGAAGTTCGCAAGAAAATAGATTGCTTAAATGCTAGCTTGGTCATTCAATGCTTGGTGATAAAATACCAGAAGGTAATGAGGATGGGGGTGGATCATTGGATTTAATGTAGTTATTGAAGAGCTTTTTTCTAATTTCCATCAGGTCTGATTCACAATCAGGTACACTTGGTGAAAATCAGGCTATATTTGGTAGCTACTGTACATTAAAACAACAACAAAAGAAAAAACTATTTCCTTTCAGACATTCATTTTCTCCTGGAACAGATGTTCACCCAATAACAACACAAGGCTGCAATCCTGAAAGATCAGAGAAGTTTCAGCACCAGCTATTACAATGTCACCAATTTATTGTCACAAAAGCCACCTTTTCAGTCTTCTCTGAATCAAGTGCTTGTAGGAGGAGTTGATTTACATCTGGCGTCAGTATATTGCTATGGAACTTCAAACCTCTTATCAAACTTTTGCGTCTGATCACTTGTTAGCACTGTTATATTGAATTTAATATTTTCTACTGTTTTTCTGAATTGACTACTCAATTTAATAACCATCCTCAAGATGGAATCCTTTGGCACGTTTAGGGTAGTCTCAGGGAACCAATGAATGGTTGTATCTCAACAACCTCTGTGATCTTTCTGTCTGAAATAAGAGAACCATTTTGCAGTGGTCCCATAAGTGCCTCCCAGGTGTCATAATCAGTCATGAACTTCTCAAGTTCAGTGTTATCAAAGAAAGGCCTAACAATGTAATTTATGGTGCCATTTCCCACATTAATAACCAGGTGAAGATGAAGGAATTCTAGGCAATCTCAGGAAGTGGTAGAAATCTTACAGTCCAACAGCCTCTTTCACAAGGTGAAGAGCTGAACAGTTAGGTGGAATCTGCAATCCAGCATAGAATTTTTGAACAGGGACCCAAGTAACAGCAGATTTAAGACTTTCTGATAACTTGTCTCTGACTGTGGCCTTGATAACCAACAAACAAGGGCCAGCAGGCACAACATGTTCCCCCCTTCTTTTCCACCTCCCGTGGGCTCATGAAACAAAACCTAATTATATTGACTTCCTACTGAACCCACAAGAAAGAAGGGCATTTTCGTTGGCCAGGTTCAACGCAAATCCATCGAACCTCCTGTGGGGAAGATTCTCGGGCAGGGCGAAGGACGAGAGGTTCTGTCTGTGTCATGACCCTCAGGTGGAAAGCCTTCTACATATGGTTTTTCACTGTAATCTTTACGCCGACCTTCGTCAACAATTCCTGGACCGGCTCGGCATCCCCAGAAGGAGACCAGAGCGGGAAATCTTACAATTTCTTTTGCTGGGGAAGGACCAGGCCCTCACCAAGATGGTGGCTCAATATCTTAATTTACTATTTTCTCGTCGCTGTACTCTGCAGTCGTCTGAATTATTAGAAGCCCCATTGTCGTGAGAGCGGATAGCGGATTATTCCCTTCTCTCTTTTAACACAGCGTTTGCCACAGTGACAGTTTTAATCTCTTATTATTTTGTCTGTGAGCTTGTTTGATGCCAATAAAGGTTTTACTTACTAACAAACAAGGGATCCAGAAAGGCATGGGTCTAGCTCACAGGTGTCCACCCTCTGCCATGCACTTTTACGTTGGCAGGCAAGCCCCACTGAAAACCAGTCTGAACAAGCAGTGAAAGACTCATCCCCTACTGCAGGCATAGGCAACCTTGGCTCTCCAGATGTTTTGGAACTACAACTCCCATGATCCCTGACCACTGGCCCTGTTAGCTAGGGATCATGGGAGTTGTAGTTCCAAAACACCTGGAGAGCCAAGGTTGCCTATGCTTGCCCTAATGAACTCTGACACTATATTTGAAATTGTGTCCTCCAAGTTGAACTGAGTTTGTGTAGTTCAGTCCACAAAGAGAGTAGCAGACTAATCACAGCAGGCAATAAATGGCTCAATCTCAAAGTAGAGGCAGTCCAAGTTTACCAGGTCATTTACCACCTGGAATACAATTTAGAGAAGCAACACAACAAAGGAAAAGTATCTTTTGTACTGCCACGGCATTATCTTCCCCCCCCCCCTTTTTAAAAAAAATGTTCTGTGATGCAATCTGTCCATTTTGTAGCAAGTCAAGCTCAAGCGCCATCTGTGTTCGTTATCTCCCTTCCAACTTGAGCCGCTTCACGTCCCCTCTAAATCAACGGCGGTGACAAAGCTGTGGGAGATGATGCCCAGGAGCAACTGTGTGAATAGACAGTTGGCCTGTATTCTGCAAGCCCCACAAGACCATCAGCAGAGACATTATTGCACTCTGGGAGGGAAAATCTGTAAGACTCTGAGCAGATAAATTATAATGTGAACTATGGAAGAATACTACCAGAGGTAAGCAGAAAGGACACATAATCCAATACTAAAATGCTGAAGTAGTTCTCATTTCTTGTGTCCTGTGTAGGCACCCATTTGTCTCAAAAGAAAATGGAGCATGCTTCCATGGGTGAAGTCAAACTGCTGTGGTTTTAGCACTGAAGTAACCACCTCAGGGCAGTATGTATGGAGGTCCTGGCTACCCAGACAACAAGACCCCCCCCCCCCTTGGCCTCGCTGATGTGGTCCAAAGGAAAGCAGAGCAATACATTTGGCACCAGCTTGGCTGCAGGAGTTGCTGGAAGGAGGCGTACAAGGTGCCATCCAACTGTCTTAGGGACTCCACTCCAGATGTATGTAGGGTTTACTCCTTAGCTTTTTCTTCTCCAGAAGATATCCTGCAAGGCAGCAGAGTTTTCATTCTCCTAGATGGGTTACCTTTTCAGGTTGACAAGCCCCCTCTGCCCCTATGTTATCCCATACATAGTAGGAATTTTGCAGGGGGCTGGGAAAAGATAACTTGGACCACTAAGGGCTAATTCACATCTGCCTGCAGATCACTTGCTCAAGTTCAGTGGATAAACCAAAATTAAAACATTTTATCTTACAACACTGCCTTATACATGCTTATACAAAATATACATAATTTAAAATTTATTAAAGAGGACCTTAAGTTGGCTGTTAAGACATTAAAAGCAGTACTAATATGGTTGGTTTACCTGGATCTCCATTAGGACCAGGTGGGCCTCCATCCCCATTATCTCTTTTTTCTCCTTTTGAACAGTAGATGTTACTATCTGCTATTATACCACTATTAAGTATTTACACAACCAGGTAGCACAGGCAGTCACAAACTGTATTAAATTATAATCCAAGGTCTGGAAAAGAGGTCTACCTGGAAGACTGACAAAATGAAATGCTGATGTTCAGAGCTTAGCTAATGCTCAATCTTTAGGGAATTAACACTTGGCACTTGCCTCTTGAAATGAAAGTATTGCTGATGGATATCTAACCCCCTTGAATTTCACAGGATGCATTTCTGGGATGCTTCTAAACCTTTATCATCAAAAACTTGAATGTAACCAGAGAGGACAAGATGTCCTGTTAAAAACACCCCCCCCCCAAACATCAGATTTCCCCTTCACAAATCCCCTCACCAGTCCCCCTCCCAGCCCATGTCCCTCCCCTATGTCCTAAAATTCAGCTCTGGAACACAACCCTCTAAAACAGAAGAAATGGAAATCCTGTGATGGATACAACCCATTAGAGCCATTCCCCCCCCCCCCACTGTAGTAAATGGGAAGACATACAAAGCTTCAGGGAGGGAAAGACTTCACTTGGGATCTGAAGCATCCCCCTCTGGGGCTCTTAAGTAGCTTCCAAACAAAATATTTTTAGGTTTCTAGGTTACCTAGCATAAGCAGCCAACTAAAGCAGAGTCAGTCCTGCTTAAAAGCCATTTAAACCCAGAAAGGGGGAGTACTGAGCTACATGTGCAGCTACCAATGCACAATGCTTCATATACCACTACACAGGCTTATCCACACTTCCTCTTGTCCCACCGCTTTTCCCCAGGGGAAACCACTCTTTAGCACTCAACTGAAGCAAATGGCAATTGGGGTTTTCTGTCACCAAAGAGTGGGCTTTCCCCTGGAAAGAAGTGGTGCAAAGGAAAAACTACTCAGACTCATGCCTAGGTCAACTGGAAGTGTGGATGAGTCCGCACTTACACGAGTGACTTGGGTTCTTTTCTGTTTGTCCCTGTGCTCTGCTAGTTCAGTAGTCACCCGCTATTTGCTTTGATGTACTCCATGCCATACTTGCAAGGTTGATTCCAGGTCAGGTTCAATGCAAAGCAGCTGTATACATTAGGAAGAGGCACCACTGTTGTAAGCAGCAAATAAACATGCATGCGCGCACAGCTTTAGCTACCGGTAGTAGGCTTGCCTTTATCGTTGGAGGGTGAAAACTGGGACATGAATAAAACATGAATTACAGCTCTGAAGCCAGCCTAATGGGCTGTGTAACCTCCTGATTGTTTTTTATTAGGGTTTAGATAGAATTAGCGTTCACGGAGGTCACTGGTTAAAGAGAAATTGGATGGCAGGAAAGTAAGTCAAAGAACCAGGACCTAATTGAAGCAGACACGGATTGGGAATGAGAGAGAGTAGAAGGGGAGCCAGAGTTAAATTATCTAATCATTGGCAAGATAATGCACATGGAGAAGAGGGTGGAAATAAAGGAGACATAAAAGATGAAAGATGACAGCTTAAAGGAAGATCTTCTAACCAAACACTCCATAATTCTTTCACTAAACAATAAATAGAGTCTTGGAAGAACTACTTAGAAGCCTTTCAATCATTTGATTTAATTTGTACAGTGGTCTCGAGATTGTTATCTTGAGGGTAGAGGGTACAACTTAGTGACTATATACTCCAGCAAAGTAAATAAGGCTAAAAACTATGGGGGAAGTGATGCATGGAGAGATACATAAAAATATTCATAGAAGTAAACTAGACATAAAACAATAATGAATGTATTCTGGACAAGTTGTGAGCTGGTATTAAAGACAACCTAGTCTTTAATGGATTCTTGCCAGTCAACAAACTAACCTCTATGGTATCATGTAAAAACCCACCACCAACACACACAAAACAATAACAATTAGAATCTTTGAGCAAAAAGGACCTGGACTCCATCTGCCCATACTGAGGCAGAATTCTTCCTATGAACACAGCAGCCACAAGAAGCCACTCCATTGCCATGCATCAGACTAAGGATGATTTAAGGTTGCTCAGGCAAGCATGTTTTACTAAAGCAGAAGTCACATGGTGGAGAAGGGGGAAGAGATATAGTGGCTTGGTACACGTGATATGCGAAGCCGAACCACAGCTGGTTTGGGGAAAATGACTACTGCAGATACTCCTTAAGCATGTAAAAGCTGTACACATCAAATGGAAACATGTACATATGTGATAAATTTATCACCAAATTATTACTGGATGACTTGATAATTGATCATTTGATCTGGGCAGGGCTTGATGAGGGAGGAATTTTAAAGAAGGAAGTGGAGTGGCTAGGCCAGACTAGGTCTGCCTGAAAAGGTGGGGTGGCCTTCTACCTCATCCCACTCCACTTAGATCATTAGAACTGTCTGAATGACAAAGGGGCTCTGGTTAAAAGAGTAACATGGGAAGAAATTCATTGGGAGTCACGATGCACATCATGTATGTCAGAATATATGTCATCTGTATATATGGATATGCGTCATCTGTTGGCTAAGATTCTGTTGAGGGCTACAGTAATTAAGGAAAGGATCAACCTCACAGACCGTGGTTTTCACCATCACTGAAGGCCCATGATACAAGCATAAGGAGAGCTCTTCTGAATACACCAAAGGCATGACTCCTCCAGCATCCTGTTTCCCACGGTGGATAACTAGATGTCTCTGGGAAGCTCAAAAGCAGGACATAAAGGCAATAGCTGTCTCCCACCATTCTTTCCCAACAAGTCCTATTCAGAAGCATCTGGAGGACAGTGGGAGATGTTTCTAAAGCAATGTCTAAATTGCCCTTTGTAGTCTTTTTATTTACAGCATTAAAAAAAAACTTATCTAGCTAGTTTATTTCATAAAGCAAAACAAGGGAAAATTAACTGATGGTAAAATGGTAGACTCTAAGCAATGGGTATTGAGTTGCCTCAACAATTCCAGTTGGCAGTGGTGGGCTCCCTTTCCCCATCAGCAGACAGTGAGATAGGGATATGCCTCACCTCTGTGGCCACACAAATCCTCCCCTATTATATACTTCCACTGCTGCCCTAGTTTACAGCACAGTGGGAGGGAAGGATGTGGGAAACAGAAAGATGCATCAGTGCGAGAGACCACTCAGTTTCTCCACTTGTGCTATACCTGTGCTCAGGCATGGCAGAAATGCTTGAGCATGCTAGGAAATGGGAATTTTCATGTGTGTCTAGTATGGATATGGTATAAACTTTGGCCCTCCAGATGTTTTGGACTACAATTTCCATCATCCCTGACCACTGGTCCTCTTAGCTAGGGATCATGGGAGTTGTAGGCCAAAACATCTGGAGGGCCACAGTTTGGGGATGCCTGGTATAAACTGTTGTCAATTTCATTATGATGTCTATCTGCTAAAGAAAAGTCTTTCTCCCATTCTGTTGCTCTCATGTTTTGCATTACAAACCACAATCTGACCCATGGTTTTTTCACCAGTGACAAGTCTTTATGAAATTAATGCCAATAACCTTCTGGGGCTCTTCAGAAGAACATGAGTATCCACCTGCCTGAATCTTAATTATCTCTACTCAAGTCCCAATGAATTCAATGGGGCTTAGCCCCTGGTAAGTCTTTGCACACAGTGAATAACTGTTGTCTAATTAATGTATATGGCACACACTTCATTACAGCTCAGTCCAAAATCCCACTGAATGGATGAGGCTTAATGGCTGCCATTTTGGTTGGTGAAGACTGGGATTGAATATTGCAAAGACCATTAGGGGAAATAACATTAGCACCCCAAACTGTTCTCACTATCTTTCAGACATCCCAGGAAAAAAACATAAACAAGTTACAGGTGAATGTGCCAGCAGCAATAGAGGATTGCTCTACCAAGTGTGAACCATTGATAGTCAGAATTACACCCAACAGTATGTCATGGACGCCAGCACAAAATGGCTACCATGGACAATTAAAGAGAGACCATTACACTGTAATGGTGGGTAATGTCACAAAAAGCCAGCGACAGACAAACAGACAGACAGACAGACAGACACACACACAGAGAGAGAGAGAGAGAGAGAGAGAGAGAGAGAGAGAGAGAGAGAGAGAGAGAGAGGGAGATGCATTGTTCTCTTCTTTCAGTGGAGTGCCTACAAATGCACTGAGAAAAATTTCCCACCTAGCTGTGATGGAGACTTCTCAAAATAAGTGAAGGAAATGAGATGGACAAGAGAGACCCAGATGCTAAATGCTAATTTATCTTAATGGCTACAAAGAAGATCTTAATTCCATCTTTGTCTAGGTGCTGAAACCGTTTAGAAAATGGCCATTCAACTGCTTAACAATGGAAGAGGCACTTTCCTTAAAGGGTTGGCATGAGTGTGAAAACACAGCAAATGACATGCCAAGGAGTGATCTCCAAGCTACCAAATACGCCAAGTGCAATTAGCGGCATAATCTGCTGAACATATAATTACAAGGGTGTTCTATTCAGGCCGGATTTACAGATTAGACAGTTGGTTGCACCTGCAAAAAAAAGGAAAGAAAGATGGGAAGAGACATTAATGGAATATCAAAATATAAGTTTGCTGAACGACAAATCAAGGCTTAAGAATGGGGGGGGGGGCTTCTTCCAAAATGTGTCTCAAATGTTCCAAACAGCTTTGTGTGACATTTGCTTCAAAAGGATTCCTGGTTACATGAAAAATAGCTCTGAACGAGAAGAGAGAAGGAACTGAGCATTAATTTTTAATGGCATTTCCCCCAAGCATATCATTCCTTCTTTGTTTTTTTAACTTACTCTTCTGGGTTTTTTGTGTTTTTCTTTGCTTACTCTTGTTCATAAAAGGCTGACAAACTCTCAGCCTTGACAAGGGACATTTCCATTCTGATCAAAAGCAGGTACGGCATTGATAGCAGAATAAAAGGCTTGCACTCTGCAACATATTCTTATGTCCGCTTGCCTAGTGCTTAAGGGCCTATCCCAAGGACAGAGCTGGACTCTGTGGTTCAAGGTTCAATGATAAAATGAAAAGAGCTAAGCCTCTGAATCGTGAGGCAGGCACTGTTGTCCAGCCTCCTATAGCCCTGAAAACTGAACTGTGAACTGAAATCTAGACTAGCTCAATTGTGCACTTTGTAGTCTCTTATCAAAGCACGTTTGAGGCAGAGTTACATTTGCAGCCTGAAATGCTTTATCTTTAGGGAACAGAAACATCTTGTAAGATTATCTTCATCATGAAGCTTGGGAAGCCAAGCATTTGGAACAGAGTTAGCCAGTCATTCATTTTACATCAATATGGGGAAACCTATCATAATTTCGTATTGAGATAAATCCTTGGGTAATTGCTTGAGCAACAGGCTAATTATCTATGTACAACAGGCTAATTATCTATGTACATGTATTTGGCTTTAAAATAGGTTGCAATACAAATGGAAATTGGGGCGGGGGTGCACTCCACACACCACACACACCCAAAAGCGCATTGATGTTAAACATGCTGTTAAGGAATGGAACTTTTGGCCATTTTGTGCCAGTTCTCAGTTGTAGAATGGATGCTTTCTGTTTAGAGGCTGCTCTTGCCAGAGGGTTCCAAAAGTCATAGATGGTAATTTTCAAGAAGCTGAAAGGGGAAGAGAAACCCAGGTACAACAGGGACCAGAAATCAGAAGAAAGAAGCCCAGATGGAGAGTGTTGCAGGGGATATAGGCTCCAGAGACAGAAGAAGCTGAACTGAAAGCAAGAAGACTGTTAGCTGCACTGCCAATGAACTATGAAGAGGTGAAATTAATTGCTTTATTGCTAAGTCCTGGCTACAGTAGGGAAATACTGTAATAGACTATTGCCATGATGTGAGCTTTTGGGAAAGCTAAATCTAGGGAAATATCATTGTATTTTATACAATTCCTCATAAGGCATTGTTTCCAGGCCTTTGACCACTTTGGTTGCCCTCCTCTGTCCAGAGGAGGGCAACCAAAATGGTCAAAGGCCTGGAAACAATACCTTATGAGGAACGGCTTAGGGAGCTGGGTATGTTTAGCCTGGAGAAGAGAAGGTTAAGGGGTGATATGATAGCCATGTTCAAATATATCAAAGGATGTCATATAGAAGAGGGTGAAAGGTTGTTTTCTGCTGCTCCAGAGAAGCGGACACGGAGTAATGGATTCAAGCTACAAGAAATAAGAAATAAGATTCCACCTGAACATTAGGAAGAACTTCCTGACAGTAAGAGCTGTTCGACAGTGGAATTTGCTGCCAAGGAGTATGGTGGAGTCTCCTTCTTTGGAGGTCTTTAAGCGGAGGCTTGACAGCCATCTGTCAGGAATGCTTTGATGGTGTTTCCTGCTTGGCAGGGGGTTGGACTGGATGGCCCTTCCAAATCAATGATTCTATTATTCTATTATTTATACAAGCTTTATACTGGCATGATGATGTCTCCTAGATTAGGAAGTTTTCAGCTGTCTGGAAATGCTGAATGTACAGAATAAATTTACCCAGTGTAGATTGTTCAGTGCTCCCTTTGATAGCTATCCATACTCCCCTGCTTCTGTCTCACACATCCATAACAATGGCTTTCACTTGACATCCTTTTTATGAAAGCAGAAGCTGGGGTGTTGTTGTTTTTTTCCAGGTGCCATATCTAACACTCACCCACCCACATACACAGCAATTTTGCTATAGATAACGACTGTTTTCACATTTCCAGTGCAGCCACATTTCCTTGGAAATAAAATCCTGAAATACCTACAAACAAAAAAGAGGAAGGAAAGCAGACCATTTTGTGAAACCGTAGCTTTGTCTCCTGCTGACATATCATTACCCACTGGACAAACTGAGAAGCCACTGCTAACAACATAATAAGGAATCTAAGCACATTGCACTCTCTCAGGTGTGAAGTAGCCAAACCAAGATAAAGCTTAATGGCTTGTCACTTTAAAATAAGCTGTTTGCCTTTACCAAATATGCTGGCGGAATCCTTTCCCCTGTAGTAAGATTGGCTTAGTACTAGAAACCGCATGCTTCTACAGCGTACTTATTTTAACATAGAATTTTTTCACCTTGTTGCACTAGAATAGAGTTTTTGAAAAGGAAATTGGTAGTCCAAGCAGGTTAATGTAAAGAGATCTCCCCACTGATGTGATCAACGACTCTTTTAGAGTCTGGAAGCAGCAATAATTCTACATTAAACTGACCCCAGAGAAGTTCTGAAGGAGAAGATGTGGCAGCTGCAGCAGCAATCCAACAAATGGACCTGAGCCTCCCTGGAACCAGCATCCTATGCCCTTTTCTGTGTGACCCCTCCAAGAGATATTTATAGGGGAGTAACAAGAGGGGACGCGGGTGGCGCTGTGGGTTAACCCACAGAGCCTAGGGCTTGCCGCTCAGAAGGTCGGTGGTTCGAATCCCCATGACGGGGTGAGCTCCCGTTGCTTGGTCCCAGCTCCTGCCAACCTAGCACTTCGAAAGCACATCAAAATGCAAGTAGATAAATAGGTACTGCTACAGCGGGAAGGTAAACGGTGTTTCCGTGTGCTGTTCTGGTTCGCCAGAAGCGGCTTTGTCATGCTGGCCACATGACCTGGAAGCTGTACACCGGCTCCCTCGGCCAATAATGCGAGATGAGCGCCGCAACCCCAGAGTCGGTCACGACTGGACCTCATGGTGAGGGGTCCCTTTACCTTTTAACAAGAGAATAGGCTTTTTCTATGGCTGCCCTCCAGTCAGGGAATGCTATCCCCACATAAGCTCGCTTCCCACTGACTGTCATCTTTTCAATGCCAAGCCAATTATTTATTTATTTATACCCCACCCATCTTGCCTTGTTTTAATGATATGTAATATTGTATTTTTTATATGCCTGTTGTCTTTGTCCATGGAGTTTTCTTGGCAGGGATACTGGAGTGGGTTGCCAGTTCCTGCTCCAGGTGGATCACATTTAGTCAAAACTCTCCACTATGTCCATCTTGGGTGGCCCTGCATGGCATAGCTCATAGCTTCTACGAGTTATTCAAGCTCCTTCACCACGACAAGGCAGTAATCCATGAAGGGCAGATCATGAAGCTGAGGCCACCCCATGAGAAGAGGCCACCCCATGAGAAAAGAAGACTCCCTGGAAAAGACCCTGATGTTGGGAAAGATGGAGGGCACAATGAGAAGGGGACGACAGAGGACGAGATGGTTGGATAGTGTTCTCAAAGCTACAAACATGAGTTTGACCAAACTGCGGGGGGGGGGGGAGTGGAAGACAGGAGTGCCTGGCGTGCTCTGGTCCATGGGGTCACGAAGAGTCGGACACGACTAAACAACTAAACAACAACAACAACAACAAATATTGTATTTTATTTTTCTTGTAATTTGCTTTGGGATGCCTTTTGGCTGTGTGAAGTGATGAATAAGTTTAATAAACTATATTTAATAAAACTAATAAAAAAGCTAACACCTAATAATGGTCCTACAGCTTGTTCAGACATATTCTTGGGTCCAGACAAGAGGCGAGTATGAATGAATAGGAATGGGCAAATCTGTCCATTTTGGTTTCTCACTTTTTTTCCATTCTTCAGTTCAGTTCTCAACATTTCCACATAGGTTTTTGCATTTTTTTAGGCCCTCGTGAAAAACCATCAACTTTTCATTGTGAATTTCATCTAATGTACACATTATCAATGCAATATTATCTAATTTTTGCAAAACACTTCCCCCTAATATGGTGCATCTTTGTATGTTCATTTCACTAATATATGCATTTATATTTCACTCTAGTATATGCATGATTATACACATTACTTGACTGGAGAACTGCGTTTCAAAATTCAGAAGAAATTGAATTTCAGAGGTTGGCTGTGTTTTGGTTTCAATATTGTTTTGGAAAGTGTGAATGCAAACTTGAATTGCAAACTTAAAATGCAAACTGAATAGAATTTCTCCCTATCCCTACAGGTAATAGTTACAGGTAGGTAGCCGTGTTGGTCTGAGTCGAAGCAAAATAAAAAAATTCCTTCAGTAGCACCTTAAAGACCAACTAAGTTTATATTTTGGTATGAGCTTTCGTGTGCATGCACACTTCTTCAGATACAGGTGTATCTGAAGAAGTGTGCATGCACACGAAAGCTCATACCAAAATATAAACTTAGTTGGTCTTTAAGGTGCTACTGAAGGAATTTTTTTATTTTCCTACAGGTAATGTTGAGCTTAATATCTGGAGCTATTAAGGGCTTATAGGACAAGACAAATACCTCAAACTGTGCACTGAAAATAAAAGTTCAAGGCACAAATGAGATGAATGAGATAAACTAAAACTCCCATTTACCGTGAGCATGAAAATCAGGAGCATGTCCACAGAAATCAGATTGTTTAACCACTAATTATAAGAGAGAACTGGTGACCTGGACTTTGATCAGTTCTGTAAATAAGGGAAGCTTGTTTCTGCATCACATGCATTTGATCCAGCATACAAGGAAACAATGTACTGTACTGCAGAAGTGCAACTATCAAAGCTATTGGGGGTTGGGGACAGAGAGGATACAATTATTAAAGTAGCATAAGAGCCAGCATACAGACAGCCTCGCCTTGAAATGAACCCAGCATTGAGTTTGATGGACAGCCAAAGAGGCACAAACCCACTGTCTTGCCAAGGCACCTTGATTAACTCTGCTACTTACGTCATTATCTGTGATTCTATGCCTGGCTCCACGAGGGACCCATCCACAAAGAGAGGTTTTGATGTGAAGCCATATTTATTCCAGGTCCTTCCTTCATCGAAACTCACCCTGGGATTGAGAGAGAGGAGATAAATGCACATAAAAGGGTTTCACTGGAGCCATTTCCAAAGTAATTAAGCACCTTCTTAGGATAGTGAGAGACAATAGCTGGATTTATAAACAGGCACCAATCTTCACTGCCGTGACTTGTTATTAATTAATGCTCTGCTTTGAAGAAATAACACACCATGAACAGTTATCAAAGTCAAAGAGGGATGGTGCTGCCCAAATTGAATACCAGCTTAGCTCCAATCAGGAGAAATTGGATCCTGCAACAGAAGACGTCACTTCAGCAAATGCAGGCAACTATTGCCTATTACAGTCACACCTCGTGTTAAGTTTGCTTCACATTACAGCTTTTCAGGTTACGAATGCGGCAAACCCGGAAGTGTTTATTTCCATGTTTGCCACACACGCACACCCTATCTGCGCGCTTCGCGCATGCACAAAAGCACTCTATCGCGCTTTGCGCACGTGCAGTAGGGGCACTCTGCTTACAAACTTTTTGGGGTGCAAATGGCACCCCGAAACGGATTGTGTTCATAAGTAGAGGTACCACTGTAGTTTGTTGCAGGTGCGGATGGTTTTTTAAAAAATAATCAAAGGGAGGTTTAATGTTCTCACAATATATATATATATATATATATATATATATATATATATATATATATACCACATTTCAAACAGGAAAGAAACATAGTGTGAATATGTTGCAACTTTGCTAGTAAGTATGTATGTGGACTGAAATATGAAAACTCAAGCAGAAAGAAAGAAAGAAAGAAAGAAAGAAAGAAAGAAAGAAAGAAAGAAAGAAAGAAAGAAAGAAAGAAAGTGTTATTGAATTATCTGGTCAAACATCACTGAACTAGTAATGCTTGATGAATCCAATCTTCAAATCTTCTGCTTTCTGATACGACCTAACTTAATCCACACCTCCAGGACCAATCAGTGGTCCTGTGGACAATGTGATCTACAAAGTCTCTCTCTCTCTCTCTCTCTCTCTCTGTGTGTGTGTGTGTGTGTAATGTTGAAAAATGAATTTAGAAATGTGCATTTTCAGATAAAATGTGCTTTAAAATATGTTTTCGAGAACATATTAAAAGTGGGGTGTTTTTAGTACAGAAATAGATACGTTTATGAGTAAGCACAGGCACAAGTGACAGAGAGTGGAAAACTTGATAAGGCAGTATACATGACTGCACATACAGTGGTGCCTCGCAAGACGAATTTAATTCATTCCGGGAGTCAATTCGTTTTGCGAAAAATTCATCTTGCGAATCGCGGATTCCCATAGGAATGCATTGAAATTTCTTTTTTTGCCCATAGGAACGCATTAATTAAATTTCAATGCATTCCTATGGGAAACCGCAATTCGCAAGATGAATTTTTCACAAAACGAATTTGTCTTGTGAGTCACCATCAGATTGCAAGACGTATTTGTCTTGCGAAAAAATTGTCTTGCAGGGCATTCGTCTTGCGAGGTACCACTGTATATGTTTACCAGTGCATGTGCACTTGTGTGAGAGGCTACTGCAAAAAATCAGTCAACACAATTGCATCAAGATTATTTTTGTCAATATAACTGCATCAATGTTATTTTTGTGCAGTGTTTTACATATGTAACAGGAGCACACATGCACGTCAAAAAGCATGTCAAAAAAAATCCTGATGCACTTTTTTGTACAATAGTATCAATATTACTTTTCTCCTGTGTTTGATCAATGCATGTCAGCTCACCAGTAATATAAAAGAAGGGGGGAAGCAATTGAATTGGAGTAGGTGGAGCCTGAGGCAAACCATGCATAGTTCAATTCCAGAATTAAACATAGAAATTTAGAGGTGAAATATTTTTTCACCTCTAATAACCATCCCATCCCATCCCATCCCTACATATATACCCTCCCTCTCTCATAACACTAGAATTCACAGACACCCAGTGAAGCTGAATGTTTGAATATTTGGGACAGAAAAAAGAGAGTACTTTGTCACCCGGTGATAGTTCAACTATGGAACTTTCTTTTCCAGGAGGCAGTGAAGGTCACCAACCTGGTTGGCTTTAAAAGACGATTAGACAAATGATGCAGTAATTCTATTAATGGGTACTAGCCATGACAGAGGCTCTGCTCCGCTTCCACAGTTGGAGGCAGTAATGCTTCTAAATACCAGTTGCTGGAAACTGCAGGAGAGCAGAGTACGCTGCTTCTTAGCTCCTCCTTGCAGGTTTCCCACAGGCATCTGGTTGGCCACTGTATGGGCAACCTATCCGGAAGTTATCTGTATTTCGATGGTTATCATTCCTGCTCCTGTTTGCTTCCCCCCTCTCTAAGAACTTTGATGGCTGAAGAACAGCCTTTAATTTCCTAGTCCTAATCTGTTGGAAGGAAGTGATATTGCTGGGTACCTTCTTTTTATATTGGACATTGTTTGAAGTAAGGCATTAGGAGATATAGGTAGTGAATAATCTGTACGTACCTAGTAGCACATAGGCCAGGAATTGGCAAACTCGGCCCTCCAGATGTTTTGGGACTACAGTTCCCCTAATCACTGACCACTGGTCCTGTTAGCTAGGGATGATGGGAGTTGTAGTCCCAAAACAGCCGGAGGGCCGAGTTTGCCTATGCCTAGCAAGCTATGCAGGCGGTTAGCTATTTATAAATCAGATGGTGTTGGGCTGAGTTTGGAGAAGCTTGTGCATGGACTGATGGCCACAGGGCCATGCAAACTGAGGCTACCTGGGGGAGACACTTTGCCACTTCTTGAAGGCTTCCAAGTGGCAGATCAAAGTGCTTGCTTGGTAATGTATATATTGCTTGCTGTTTAGAATAAAATCTTTAATCTTCTCACTCACTTGTGTTTGCATTGCCTTTGAATCTCATTTTAAAAGAACCACCTTGCATTTGGCAAGACAGCCACTGTGAAAGTAGGATGCTGGTCTAGATGGGCCATTTGCCTGATCCAGCGGGGCTCTTGCGTTCTTATTCTTTAAAGCAAATATTTATTAAATGTGTATTTTCTCTTAAATGAAAGTGTGTATTTTGATATGTTTAAATTACCAAGAACTGGGTCACAGCATTCAGAGAAGAGCCAAATCTAATGGATAACTAAATTCTGATCTATTATCTTTGAGAGTTGTCTGAGAGTTGAGGATCAGGTGATGATGTATAGGAATTTGTAAAGACTGGATCCTCAGGAAACTCTAGTGACATACTTGAACATCAGCATATATTATATATATTAAAAAAACCATGCATATCTCTCCCCTCTAATCAACTGATTAGTCAGTCAATGCATTTAGAGTCCAAAGACAGATGAATTGAAAATTGGATTTGGAACTGAAAATTTAAATCTGCTTGACAGTACAGCATGGCAGCTTATTGATGGATAGATTTTATTTTAACATTTATATCTTGTTCAGCTATCTAAAAGCAGGCTCTTGAAGGCTCATAAATAAAATAAAAAAACCGAACAAATTGCTGTTTTATTCAGTTAGTTTCTTTGGAGCTAAGAAAATGTCTATAACATTGGAAAACAGGGCTAATGCAAATCTTTTTTTACATTGAAAGGCGACGTTTCAGAGAACAGAAAGCTTTCATTGAAAGATCAGCATTCCTCTAGAAAGAAAGAATCAGTGTGAAATTGTGACCACTCTCCTTTACTTAGCAAAACACAGTGAAAACTGTTCTGCCTTCCACTTTAAAAGAGGTGACCATTTTAATCCTTGTCTTCCACCAAATATCACTAAAATGAAATAGTTTCATGGTGAAGTGAGCACACCCACCCCACACTCCTTTAGATCAAGGCTACTGAAAATATGCTAAGATGCTATTCTAGCATATCATTGGAAGTGACTTCAAATATTTTATTTAATCTGGTGGTTTTGGTTATCACTTGATAAACTGCAATTCTTCACTTTAGCAAAAGACCCCATAATTAAAACTTGGTAAAAATTTGTCTATATCTGTTGCATACCACTTTCACATTTACCATCATCATTTCATAATTTGATTCTGTGTGTGACTCCCCCCCCCAAATGCATTTCAACCAAAATACATATTCAAATGTACATTTCCCCTCAAAATAAGTACTTAAATGTGTATGTTGATGCATTTAACGTTTCCCATCCCCAACACAGCATTGCAACATTCAGTGAAGTGCAAAATCAGATGGCTATTGAAGTTCTGATCTGCACATTCAATCGAGTGGTGCCAGTCAGGTCATTTTGCATAGGAACTTGCAAAGATCAATTTTCTCCAGCATCCCTAGCCATAATGGGAAACCAAATGCTTGAAGAAACGAAGTTTGAACTTTCAGCTTAAATTTCATTGTCTTCTTTCAAAGCCCCAACACCACCATTCCCACCATCAGTGATAGAAGCTGAAGGACACTATTCATTAATAACTCCACACTGTGACTGCTGCAAAGCTGTATTATTATTATTTGAATGAAAGCCATAATGCCTCATTTTGTACAGAGAGGCACAAATGTCCATCTGCAAGATTATTTTGGTTAACACACACAGGGTGTTTGGATGTCAGTTCCTGAAAGCTCTTTTCCCTTCAATTTGATCCATTAACAGCTTCAGAAGCTGGAGCAGGTCAGTCCATTAGAAGAAGCACAACTCACTGTAATGTATATTGCAGAGAGCAGTGTTATAATTGTAAGCAGCAACAGAAATTCTATTTAAACACTGTGGCAAAAGAGGATTTTTTTAAAGAGCAATGGCATAGTTGATATATACATGGGATGTGTGGCTGTTCTATTGCGTATCGTCTGTTAACTCTTGCTTTCCCCCCTAACACTCAGTTAAGGTTGCAATCCTATGAACATCTGCCAGGAAATCATCTCCATTAAACATAGAGAGACTAACTCCTGTTTTAATGCAATTTTAACTTTTTGTAAGCCGCCCTAGGAAACTCTTGAAAGGAAGTGCATAAATCAAATAAATTAATAACAAATAATAATAGAATGTGCTTAAGACTGACTGTGCTGCACAGAATTGACTGGTTGTGGAATTTCTCTTCCTTGTCTGAATTAGCTTTAATGGTCATTTATTTAATATGCAATTGGTTTTCAATGCTGTTTAACAGCCTTTCCACTCTTTCAGATCAGGAATATAAGGCATAACTGTGTTAATAAATAACAGTAAAATTTTTAAGGTACCTTTAAGCAAGTCACTATCATTTTTCTATTTTTAGAAATATTTTGAAGAAAGGGCTATAGCAAGTGGTAGAACATCTGATAATGTTATTCAGTGGAAGGAACCATGAAAGACTCAATTCAGAGTCTGCTATTAGAAGAAAACCTCCTCTCTTGAGGAACATGTTAAATAAATTATCCTTACCACAAATGGACAATGGGCATTGACGTATGTTTCATGGCTACAAGTGCTCCACCCCAGTCAAGGAACCACACATTGTACTCTTCCTCAAAGATCTGCAAAAATGTAAGATATAGCATGAATTGTAGAGTCCTTCCAAGACCTATTAAATAACTAGAAACACAAATACACACACACACACACACACACACACATGCATAAAATTTAGATGTTCCTTAAACCTTAAACCTCTATAGGAATTACCTGTCTCCAGGAGTTTCCTCCATCTGAAGAAACAAACATGCCAACATCTGTGTATGATAATTCTGGACCCACATTGCCTGAAATACAAGCAGATACATATATAATAAGCTCCTGTGTGGTTAGAGGGGAATCACACTTTCCCCTCAGCAAATCAACTGCAGAAAGCAGTACTCCCCTGCCCTTAATCCAGAGATTATGGGAAACCACTGTGGAGCAAGTGGAAGGACTGATTGAAAAGCCATAAAACATGGAATTAAATAACTGAAAAACATGGCTCTGTGGATTTGTGTTTATGCTGTGTCATGCTGAAGTTTATTTCCAATGAATTACTGGTAAATTATAAAAGAGTGTGTTCTATTTAATAAGGTTTTTTAAAACAACAACAACAACAACAACAACAACAACAACAACAACAACAACAACATGTAATTGTTATGGTTGTACATGCAGCCGTAAATAGCATGCATGCAAACAAGACCCCGTTAAATCCTTTAAAAAACCATCTGATGGTTAATTAATTTGCATTTAAGTTGAATTTCTTGAACACTTCATGAAATTCAAGGAATTGGATGAGGGAAAGTGATTCCCCCTCCATTTGCCTCTTTACAGTTTAACACAAACTCAGAAGGTAATAAGAAGCAAATACAACCAATAGAATCACTCCTAACTCAACTGAAGCAAAGTTTACCATATCCCTTCGTGGCGTATCTGATTCTGCACTGAATTTTTCCACGTCTTGGGTAACAAATGGGGAACCTGTGGCTCAGCAGACCTTGTGGACTACAGCTGTCATCACCCCCGACAATTGGCAATGCAGATTGAGTCACAGGTTCCCAAACCCTGAGTAACTAATGCAACACGGACATGGCATTAAAATGGGCAGGGAGGATATGAGAGGCACTGACTGTAATCCTGCTCCTTTGGGGGAGTTCCCCATCTCGACACTCACTCAACAAAATCTATGAGCCACATAACACCCAGGCACAACACAGGCTGCCTCCTTTTCCCTATTTACTTAACATATACTGGGAACAGGTAGGTAGCCGTGTTGGTCTGAGTCAAAGCAAAATAAAAAAATTCCTTCAGTAGCACCTTAAAGACCAACTAAGTTTATATTTTGGTATGAGCTTTCGTGTGCATGCACACTTCTTCGGATACACATATCCTGGGAATTTACTAACATAACAGACCTAACAGCAATGTTGAAATTCAGATGCCAATTTCCTTTCTCATCTGTTGCATGCCACATCCTGATTTTGTGTTACAATTCCACAACTACATATCCCTTCCTTGGAACTGTCTTAGACTCCCACCCCTTCTTCCCCCACTTGCCTCCTCCTGCACGTCTCCCATGATGGAATGCAACCTGTTTGTCTGTATGTGGAGCACAGAATACTCAGGTTTTCCTCAAAGCCTACATACAACAACTGGGTTTAAAAGCTCTACGATGCACGATGACATTCAGGTGAAATAACTGACACCGTGTCTTTGTTTCCTAACGTTCCATACCTCACAGGGTGGCTAACTTTTAAAGCAGGCATGTAGTTCATCCAAATAAAAAAAGAAGGTAAGCTGCTTGTTTTGTTTTACTTTAAAGATAACAGGAAAGGAAGAGTCAGTCCCCAAACTTCTGTAGCCTCAATAGGAGCACAATAAATATACACTAATGAAAATGTTAATTGAGCTCCTGACATTTAATGTTTGAAAATGAAGAATTAAAGCCCAGATGCAGCTTGACACATTCCTATCAGTGAGCAGAGGATGCAGCTTGCCAACTTGTAATGGCACTTATGTTGCCGAAAATAAAACTTGAGGCTTAAGGGTTGCGATTAATACAAAGTGCCACATGAAAGGTTGTCCTGTCATTGCCAGAGTTACAGGAATACATTGTTCTGCATATGATCATGTTGGTGCTGGGCACCCTCTGTGAGCACGGGCATGTGGCCTCTTCTTGCTTGAGCATGTGGAAAACAAGGCCCTGCATGCACAAACAAGGTCCAAGGAGGCTTTCAAGTCCAGGTGTGTATACAGCCCATAGAATCTTCCTGTGGGCAAAACCAACCATGCCACTGTTAATCTGTGCATGGCAATGGAAGGTCAGAGACAGACAGTCTAGCTGACTCTTTTACTTCTTCCTGTGGTCGTTTTATGGACCCTTCTCTTGGAAAGCCTTCCAATTCTAGATTACCCCACAGGTTGCACACACTGAAGTGTCCACAGTATACATCACTCACACAAAAATTCTGAATCAAAAACTGTATAAACAACAATATAGCCAGAACCTTTCTCTGTGTGGACAAGGCTGAGCTACATGTGTAAGGCAGATTCCTATGTTCCTAGGTGACAGAATGGTTTTGGAGACAGAATGAAAGGACTATCTATGCAATGGTCTCTTGATAACACCAGATAAGAAAAAGTAACTCATTCATAGAACAAGTTTGTATTTGCATAGTGTTTCTCAAACTGTGGGCCAAGGTCCACAAGTGGCCCACTGCTTTGGCTTATGTGGTTCACACTTTCTCCAGCTGCTTCCCAGCAGCCTCTTCTGTGTGTCATCTCCTCTCTTGCCTTTCTTCCAGGAGAAGTGATGGAGGAGATGGAGGCAGAAGTGAAAGAGGTAGAGTGAGCAGCTAGAGCAGTGATGGCTAAACTTGCCCCTCAAGCTGTTTTGGGACTACAATTCCCATCATCCCTGGCCACTAGTCCTGTTAGCTAGGGGTGATGGGAGTTGTAGTCCCAAAACAGCTGGAGGGCCAAGTTTGGCCATCCCTGGGGTAGAGCTATAATATCTTCAAGCATCCTGACCATGACATTTTGTGCCTGACTCCAGCCCCATCTTCTGTCATCAGGTGACTGGTGGTCCTCTCAAGTGGACCTTGGGAGTAGAAAACTGGGAAAACCCCGGCGTAAAGTAATACTCATTGCAAACAACAGCGTCCTATTTCCTATTTTCTGCTCACCACCATAGCAAAAGTGGGTTCCCTTTTGCTCCCTTCTCATCCACTCCCTCTAGCTCCATTCATGACTTCTTTTGAGAGAGGTCATTGCAGTTCAGTTAGCAGTTTGTTCAATTGTAGAGCCCACAGCAAATTTAAAACGTGCCTTGACTCTATGTAACATGCTATTATTTAGAGAGAAAATTATAGATACATTAATAGGTAAAAATGATAGTGGGTAAGAGCTGTCTGAAGTTCCTTCATTCCAGGTTTCATTTATATATAGTGATTTCTCAGTAAAATAACAGCAGCCAGCTCTCCCTGCAGCTGTTCACTTAAAGGGATACCATTACAGTATATTTTCTTTCTAATTCCTAGAAATAGAAGCTAATCTATGTGAATATTTGATGGCTCAATATTTCAGTGCTACAAGTTTCTAGATCTCACAGTTTCAAGGAAATATTTGATAGGATCTCCTGAAAGTTGAGCAGTCAAGTCTAGTCTAGTTATGTTATATGCAAAAGGGCTTGAATTGAGAACGTCTCTCTCCATGTGCTGGGGCTGCTGATACAAGGAAGGATCTACAGCTAGCAACATCCACAACACAGTTCATAACCTCCTGGCCTGAGAAGTCAGTAAGCAGCACAATGCCAGGCTGTTGTCACTGGCTGAAATAAAGTTCCCCGATCCACTGCTGCCATTTTTAGGTCACCAAGGTATCCCACTGTGTCACCAGCCTAGTGACCCTCAACATGTTTCCTGCCTGACTACCTACTGTTTTCCTGCCTAGCCCAAGGTTATTGTCAACCTTGAGCCCAAGCATGGGTCATGTAATCAGCCAGCAGTCAGAGAAGTCACAACAAGATTCTGTGATCAGGAATATGCCAACTGGCTGGCAGGTTTTGAAATTACAGAACACACCCCATGTTACACAAACAAGCTATCTACAGTGACAACCATTCTGCGCTTTTTTGTTACCTTGGACAGCTCCCACTGAGCTAAGCATTGTGGGAACTCTACACAAGACTGGATGACTATGGCCATCTTGATGAGGTATCCTACTGTGAGCAGGCAGATGCAGACATAAAGGGGCTGTGATGGCTGTCACAATTAATTGCCAGGGTGTGGGCACTGCTGGCATTTGACATTATAAGAAGCTGTCATTAGGATCCTGAGATCCGCTAAAGACAGGTTTCACCGGCAAGCAGAGGACATCAATGCACTAGTGGCAAAGTGTCCTCAGTTTCTTTCTTGATGGGGAAAACAGTCCATGAATTATGAGCAGCAGCTCTTAAGCCGCTGCCAGACGTACCCTCCACAACTAATTCTTTGGCAGCTTCTTTGTGAAAGGTATAAAGCACAGAAATGCCCCCAAGAGTATTAAGCCCACATACAAAGTTGCTGCCAGTCGCTCCAAGGCAGCCTGCCATGCAAGGCACATTGTCCCAACAGCCAACAGCCACTGTGAAAAGCTTGAATGAACCGTTGCCTAAGGGTAAATGTAACCAACTATAGATTCAGCAGGGCATAAAATGGCATTGCTTCAAAGGAACTGTGTCACTTGCCTACCAGCTAAAGATCTATTTGTGGCAATACTTTGTGACCACGTTCTGCAACTTCACAGCCATAAAGAAAGCAAGGCTGAGTGATGTTTGGAGCCACCTTGGCAATTTAGACAGGAGCTAAATGGCACTGGGTTTTCATCCCATTTCAATATGCAAATATACACCATACATGTTTGTTCAAATGCATTTTCAATGATTTGTGCTTTCTCCTGGTGATAACCATCTCTTACTGGATTCTACCTCTGCGTTTTAACATGAGGCTGAGCTTTAGTGAGCTGTTGAAGGCAGCCAGGCTTATAGGCCAGGAGGCCAAACTGGCAGCAAATAACTGTTGGATTGGGTGTAAGGGTTACTGTGAAGCACAGCAGCATGGATCAATGCTATTTCACAGGCAATTGACTCTGACAGAGGAACAGCACAGTGATGGCATGAGAGCCCACTCAGGGAATAAAAATGGAGAGATGGCAAGGCAGAGGGCTAGAAAAATGATGGTGACCGTGTCCACACAGTAGCCACAACAGTCAGCTGTGTTGACACAAATTCAATGTTATTATAACTTAGCATGGAAGATGAATCTCCCAAAAAAATCACAAGTGGGAAGATCTAAGGTTCCCCTGGCTTTAAATGTGATGTTATTGTGCATTTTTGATTTCTTTTGTACCTAATGCATTTTAATAGTTATTTATTAGAGAAGCCAGGTGGTGGGGCCACATTGCTCTTTCCAGCATCAGTCGTATATGGACCATCTACACCAGGCATCCCCAAAGTGCGGCCCTTCAGAAGTTTTGGCCTACAGCTCCCATGATCCCTAGCTAACAGAACCAGTGACCGGGGAATATGGGAATTGTAGTCCAAAACATCTGGAGGGCTGAAGTTTGGGGATGCCTGATCTACACTGTAGCAACCAGTTATAATGGGATTATTGGTTGGCAGACATCATAGTAAGATGTGTCTGTTGTGCACCTGCAAAGCCTGTTTTGCACACCACAAATCAAGCAGTGTGGTGTAGTGGTTAAGGTGTTGGACTAGGACTTGGGAGGCCAAGGTTCAAATCCCCAGGATTCAAGTCACTAACTTTCAGTCTACCTCACAGACTTGTTGTGAAAATAATATGGAAAGAGGGAGAGCCATGTACACCACTTTGAACTCCTTGGAGGAAAGGTGGGGTATAAATGTAACAGCAACAGCACATACATGATCATATAGACAGGAACATTTACATACATTATATGTTAAATCATATGTGTCTATTAAAGGATAAGGACAGTGAAACAGTGCTATGACCATGACAGCACACTGGCTTTTAGTCTACCCACACAAAACCATAGATGATTGCCCAGTCAACTAAAATGTCTACTTGGATGAATAAGATATATGCCTACAAATGCAAGGTTCCAGCTCTGTTGATTAGGGACAAAATCTAGAATTTTTTTTCATTGCAGTGCATGCCCCGCAAAACCCAGAGAGCACATTCCTCATGAAGCACTTGACTAATGGCAGAGGTGCCCCCTAATGTTAACAGCAGCTCTGTGCTTGAAAATAATAAGAGCAACAGAGTCCAGCCAATTCCTTTACCTGTAGCAACCAGAAGTCCAGGAACTGTCTCTTTGCTCGAGATGCTGCCTGAAGTATAGGGGTTTTCTGAGATTTGCAAATGCAAATGCAAGGAACAGAAGGGCTGGAAGGATTGAGAAAGAAGGAAAATAATTGTTGGTAAAGAAAAACTGAATACATGGGCTAAGCCAACCACCTGGTATTACATTCATGTTTTCTTCTGTTTTCTGAGACTGTGCAAAGAGCCTGATGAAAGGGACTGGCGTCCCATTTCCATTCTAAATTTCCATTTCTATTAATTGTTCTTGGTTTCAATGAATTATTACAAAAAGCAATGTCTGTCAGATACACTGCTGTACTCAAGCACCTCTACTGGCATCCTTACAGACATCCTCATAGACAAGTATGGCATGACAGATATCCTGTTTAATGAGGAAGAGGCAGCTGGAATTAGACCCCAGGCACAGAGTTCTCAAAGCTCAGCATTTGATCAGTAACACTTCAGAAAACTGCATATGAACACAATCCAGAGTGGCAGTCTGCATGGGACGGTTCATGCCTGCACATGGATTGCGCTTTCCTGGACCAGGGTGTTAAAGCTATGAAGTTCCTTTCTCCAAATTAGCTTCTTATTTTAAGAATCTGAGTTCTGTGAAACAAAAGTTTCATTAGAATGTTCCATCGCAACACCCACACCATACATTTAAAGCACTGTTATATTACTTCAGCAAACATCCTCAAATTGATTTAATAGTCAATGCTTCTTCCCAGGTAACTCTGGGAATTGTAGATCTGTGAGGGGAATAAGGGGGGTGTGTGTCTCATTTTCAGTACCTTAAACAAACTACAAGAATCCCCAGGATACTTTTGGGAAAGCCATGACAGCTCAAGGGGTAGAATAGTGCCTTGAAGGTATGGTACGGATATGGCACATGGCTATTAGAAGTGAACCCATAGTCAAACTATTCAAAAGGGGCTGCTGCCTCTTCATCTTGACCCTCACTACTAAAAGATTATACTCCAAGAACAACAGGCATCATCATCACAACCATTAATTTACTTGTATGTCATTTTCCCAGGTAGACCATGCTGAAGTGGCTCAAACCTACATAAGAATAGGTTTATGCAATACAAGGCATAACAATCATACAAATTTTAAAAAGGCAAATAAAAAATATCAAATTAATCATTCATTTCTTAATTATTTGCCTTTCATTCAAAGGTCCCAGGGCAGAAATAGTTCAAAAATTTAAGCGAAAAGATTAAAATACAGTGGTACCTCTGGTTGCGGATGGGATCCGTTTGGATCTTGAGGTTTCCACAATAATAATAATAATAATTTATTATTTATACCCCGCCTTGAGGACCACTTCTGCGCATGCGCACATGGCGAAACCTGGTCAAATACTTCCAGGTTTGCCGTGTGCACTTCGCAAAGTTTACTTAACCGGATGGTTACCAGAGGGTTACGTAAATGGAGGTACGACTGTAATGTAAAACAAGATTTTTAAAAAGTTGCTACAACTAAAAGCATTGATGCCAGAAATTCAAAAGCGCAATAGACCTTAGGTAAACAGGTGAGTCTTCACCTGACAATGAAAGGATATTGTGAGGGACAGGGGATATCGCGAAGTCCCTCCCCTCCTGAGTTCAAGCCCGTCCCCGAGCAAAGGGGAAAGCAGGGAGAGTTCCGATTCCAGTGGGGAAGCAGGAAGTCGTGTCCGAGGCTCAGGCAAGGTAGAGGAGCCAGGGTCCCAGGTGGGACAGGAAGGGGCAAGTAAGGGGGGAAGACCCATCCCCCCAACTCCAGAATTACGCAGGAAGAGGAGGGGCAAGAGGATGGGTCTGCCAAAGCTTTTGTGTTGGAGAAAGACGCGCCAAAAGCCATTAGGAGGTTCTGAAACCGACTGACAACATCGCTCCGTGTAAATAGCAATGACTTGAGCACTGTAAATACGCAGCACCAATAAAAGAATAAAATGCAGAGCTGCGTAGCGTCGTTACTCTGAAGTAGTCCACTCCGGCCACTGTGACAGCAACCTCCTAATCATTTTTGGGCTACTTCGGAGTTGCCGGGATGAGCGTGTCCGAGGCGGAGAAGTGGCGGCAGATCGCTGAGCAAGCCCAGCTAGAACTGCAACAGCTGTCGCTGCAGGCGCAGGGAGAATTGAAGGCAGCTAAAGAGGAGACTAAGAAGGTCCAGGACGACCGGCTACAACTTGCGGAACAGGTGAGAGAGCTCCAGGAAAAAGAGCAGCATTTAAGGGCGGTGGCGGTAGACCTCCAAAACAAGCTGGATGCAGAGAAAAACAAGGCGGGAGGGGCTCCCCAAGTCCAAGTGCTGCCAGGAAGGAGAGCAGGGACCCTTGTAAGCAAGTTCAATGGAGACCCGAAGGAGTTTCAGGGCTTTGAGACTGAGATCGTGTATGCTCTTGAGCTGCACCAGAATGAGTTCCCCGATGATGAGCACAGAGTAGCGTTTATTGTGGAACATCTCACCGGAGCAGCCAGGGAGTGGCTAAGACCATTAATCGCAACCAAGAATCCTTGCATGAAAAATGTCCAACAATTTCTAGAAGGTTTGAGGACGATGTATTCGTCCGATAGTCATTTGGACCAGACTAAGGAGGAACTGCATAATTTACGCCAAGGAAATATGACAGTTCGCGCATATTGGGCGAAATTCACCATGCTGGTGCACAGACTGGGGTGGGTTTTGGATTCGCCTCCCATGCAAGCTGCGTTTTACTTGGGTTTGAGCGAGGAGGTGAAGGATGAACTCTCGAGAGGTCCAAAGCCCAGTACTATGGATCAGCTGAGCAAAGCAGCTCTGGCGGTGGGGGTGAGGCAGGAATCCCGGTGGAACGACAAGCAAGCGACGCGCGCAAAGCGGGCTTGGTTCCCACGGTCGCAGGAGAAGCCACTCCCTCAACAACCCTTTCAGGCCACGCCTGGAGCCAGCCAGGACCAGGAGCCCATGCAGATTGATAGCGCGCGCGCGCGGGCTTTTCAAACCCCAGCGGCGCCAAGACGCAAGGAGGGAAGGGGCGGGAATTGCTTTCTCTGCAACTCACCCCAGCATCTCGTCAGAGACTGCCCACATCGCAGGGAGTGGCAAGGAAAGGCGGGAACGGTGGTGCCCTCCCCCACTGACGCAGCACCACAGCAGGGAAACGGGAAAGCCTGGCTGCAGGAGACAAGGGGCAGCAGCCAGGCACAGTCAGCAGACAACAGCCCCAGCCCGCCCACCCGCACAGAGAGCTGCAGAGCCAGCCCACCCCTCCCAGAGCAGGAGTGGTTCTAGAAGTGACGCTAACGCTCCCAAATGGCTATCCCCTGACGGTCCTCGCCTTAATTGACAGTGGGGCGTCCGCCAACTTCTTCTCGAGAAGCTTTGCAGAAGAGCACCAAATCCAGCTTTTGCAGTTGGATTTTCCTCTGCACGTAGCAACCATTGACGGCAGGGAGCTGCTGGGAGGGGCCATCACACATCAAACCCCCCCCATGAGAATGACGGTGGGAAGGCACTCAGAGACACTGGCGTTCAACGTCACCACCATCTCAGACCCCCCCATCGTCTTGGGCATGAGCTGGCTGGCGCGCCACGACCCCTCCATCAGTTGGCACCAGAGGTGCATCACGTTTGGGTCAGACTTTTGTCTGGAACATTGCATGCAGCACCAACCAGGGGAGGGGCCTCCGATAGCCACGGTGGCCACCATGCATATCAAAGGGGGCGAGGCAATACCCAAGCAGTACTGGGACCTGCAGGAGGTCTTCAGCGAAGCGGAGTCCGACCACCTACCCCCGCACAGGCCTTTTGACTGCCAGATCAACCTGGTGCCAGGGGCGACGATACCCCCAGCCAAGCTGTACGCCATGTCAGACCAGGAGCTGGAGGATCTGCGCGCTTTCATCGACAAGAACCTCAAGCGGGGGTTCATAAGGGAAAGCAAGGCAGCAGGGGGCAGCCCGGTCTTCTGGGTGGACAAGAAAGACACGCAACAGCGCCGTCTTGTGGTGGACTTTAGACGGCTGAATTCGGTGACAGAGCCCGTGGCTTTCCCCATGCCCAGAGTGGATGATCTCCTGACAGCGGCACGCAGGGGCAAGATTTTCACCAAGCTGGACCTAAGGGGGGCGTACAACTTGATCAGGATCCGGGAAGGAGATGAATGGAAAACCACGATGTTCACGCCTCTGGGCTCTTTTGAATATCTGGTGATGCCCTTCGGTTTGCAAGGGGGCTCAGCATGCTTCCAGGCCTTCATGCACCACGTCCTGGGGTCCCTCCTCTTCAGGAAATGCTTGGTCTTCCTAGATGACATCCTTATCTACTCGAATGACCCAGTGCAGCATGTGAAAGATGTCAGAGAGGTGTTGCAACGCCTGAAGGAGAACCACCTGTATGTGAAGCTGGAGAAGTGCAAGTTTCACACCAAAGAGGTGGACTTCCTGGGCTACAAGCTGTCAGACAAGGGGCTGGCGATGGACAAGGACAAGGTGCAGGCCATCCTGGACTGGCACAGCCCCAGGACGCGCAAAGATGCCCAACGCCTACTAGGCTTCGCTAACTTCTACAGGAAGTTCATCAAGAACTTCTCTCGCGTTACGGCTCCCATCACGGACTGCCTGAGAGGCAAGCAGAAGTTCAAGTGGACACCAGAGGCGCAAGCAGCGTTCGAAAGCCTCAAGAGAGTGTTCGCCTCAGACCAAAACCTGTTCCATGTGGTGCAGGACGCGCCCCTACGCATTGAGACAGATGCTTCTGAAAAAGCTGTGGGCGCAATTTTGTTGCAACTGGACGCCAACAGGGAGTGGAGACCCTGTGCCTTCTTCTCCAGGAAGCTGACACAGCCTGAACGCAACTACACAGTGTTTGATAGGGAACTTCTTGCGATCTACGCTGCGTTCCAGCACTGGCGACACTTCCTGGTGGGCGCGAAGCACCCCATCCAGGTGTGCACAGACCACAAGAACCTGGAGTTCTGGAGAACTGCCAGGGTGCTCAACCAGCGGCAGATACGGTGGGCAGAGTTCTTCTCGAACTTCAACTTCTCCATCCACTACATCCCGGGGGAGCAGAATGTCAGGGCGGATGCCCTCTCCCGCAAGCCAGAGTACATGGAGGAGGAGGCGCCACCAGCCCCAAGGCACATTTTCCCCCCGTCGGCATGGTCCTGCGGAGCAGCTGTGGTGAGCGAGGCAGAACTCACAGCACTGACGGCAGCGGATGAATTTGCCAACCGCATCTTCAGAGAACTGAGAGGGGGGAGGGAGCAGGCAAAAGACTTTGCAGAACGCAGAGGGCTGCTTTTCTACAAGGGTGCGCTGTACCTACCCACCACCCAGCTTCGACGTACGGTCCTCAAGCAGATGCACGACAACCCTACAGCGGGGCATTTTGGAAGGGACAAAACCGCTCACCTAGTCATGAGACACTTCTGGTGGCCAGGGGTGCGGGAAGATGTTCGAGACTATGTAAGGGGCTGTACCACCTGCCAGCGGGCGAAGGTGGTCAGAGCAGCGCCACCAGGGTTGCTGGAGCCCTTAGCCACACCACACAGGCCGTGGGAAGTGGTGTCCATGGACTTCATCACAGATCTGCCTTCGTCCAGGGGTAAGACTGCAGTGTTGGTGGTGGTGGACCTTATGTCCAAAATGTGTCACTTTATACCGTGTGCCAGGGCAGTCTCGGCAGAAGAGACAGCCAAACTGTTTGTTGATCACATTTTCAGACTGCATGGATTACCTTTAAGGGTTATTTCGGATCGTGGCCGCCAATTTGTTTCCAGGTTCTGGCGGCGGCTCATGAACCTCCTGCAGGTGGAGGTCAGCTTGTCGACGGCTAGACACCCGCAGACCAACGGACAAGCGGAGAGGGTCAACGCCATTCTGCAGCAGTACCTGAGATGCTACGTCAGCCAGCGGCAAACGGACTGGGTGGATCGCTTGCCACTAGCAGAATTTGCCTACAACAATGCAGTGCACGTCTCCACAGGGGTGTCGCCCTTTAAGGCCAATTACGGGCGCGACCTCAGATCTTTCCCAGAGAGGGAGAGGGAGGAGGAGGAGGAGGAGGGCCCGCAGGCTGAGGATTGGGCAGAGGAACTGGAGACGGTGCACCAGCAGCTCAGAGAACACTTGGAGAGGGCCAAGGAAGCGTACAAAAAGGGGGCAGATCGCCACAGGCGACAAGGGGAGGTCATCAGGGTGGGGGACAAGGTGTGGTTGTCCTCGGAGGGCCTTCCCACCAGAGGGAGGTGCAAAAAGCTGGCACCCAAATGGCTGGGCCCCTTCACGGTCACGCAACAGGTCAACCCGGTGGCATACAGGCTGGCACTGCCAGAGGACATGAGGGTGCATCCAGTGTTTCATAGATCGCTGCTGTCGCCGTACAGGGAAAGCAGCAGGCTCAGAGACAGCGAACAAACCCCCGAGGGAGGGGGGGAGAGGGAAAGCAGGGAGCAACTCAATGAGGCCACGGCCATCCTGGATTCCAGGTGGGGGGTGGGGGGCCTGGAGTACCTCATGGCATGGGAGGATGCTCCACCGTCCCAGAATGAATGGGTTCCCGCCACTCAGATACAGGAGGAATTCTTGGTGGAAGAATTTCACGCCCTCTTTCCCCACAGACCCAAGCCCTGGCACATGGAAAGGGAGGGGGAGGAGGAGGAGGCACGGGAGAACAGCTCACCATGGCGCTGGGAAGCGGAGTTTGAGGAACCAGAGGATGAGGTATGGGTGTCGCCAAGATCCACCCAGTCAGAGGAAGGAGCAGATTGGCAAAACATTTTTACCCCCACCAGCTCTGACGCCACGGACTTTTTGGGATTCCCGTCCTCCCAGGCGGAAGGGGGGGGCTCGCAGGACTGGGGGGAGGTGTTCACACCAACGGGCTCGGAGAGCACCGAGTTTTTAGGCTTCCAGTCGTCACCGACACATGGGGGGGGCCTGGGGAGGGGTGAAGGAGAGCTTGGGAGGGGGGTGGATGTGAGGGACAGGGGATATCGCGAAGTCCCTCCCCTCCTGAGTTCAAGCCCGTCCCCGAGCAAAGGGGAAAGCAGGGAGAGTTCCGATTCCAGTGGGGAAGCAGGAAGTCGTGTCCGAGGCTCAGGCAAGGTAGAGGAGCCAGGGTCCCAGGTGGGACAGGAAGGGGCAAGTAAGGGGGGAAGACCCATCCCCCCAACTCCAGAATTACGCAGGAAGAGGAGGGGCAAGAGGATGGGTCTGCCAAAGCTTTTGTGTTGGAGAAAGACGCGCCAAAAGCCATTAGGAGGTTCTGAAACCGACTGACAACATCGCTCCGTGTAAATAGCAATGACTTGAGCACTGTAAATACGCAGCA
The DNA here is from genome assembly GCF_963506605.1 of Zootoca vivipara. Lineage (NCBI taxonomy): Eukaryota > Metazoa > Chordata > Lepidosauria > Squamata > Lacertidae > Zootoca > Zootoca vivipara. The sequence continues at coordinate 46,648,635 of NC_083280.1, read as the reverse complement.
CCAATAAAAGAATAAAATGCAGAGCTGCGTAGCGTCGTTACTCTGAAGTAGTCCACTCCGGCCACTGTGACAGATATCAATGCCATGGTGAAATGCACCTCGGAGGTGAGGTTGTTCCACAAGCACAGAGAAAGCCTGCCCCATTGTCTATATTTATTATATACTATTTATTGTTGTATAATAAATATACACTAAGATTTAAATGGTTCCACTGATAATTCATGCTAAGGCCTAATAACAGAAATACAGAAAACAGAAAGAGCATCAAAAACACCAAAGAAAAAAAGATTCTGTCATTGTTGAAACCATGAAATTTCCCTTTCTCTGTAAATTTGCTGAACTCCAAGTCTGAACATTTTTCAAGTTTTTCAAGTGGGATAACAGGTGGAGTTAAGTTATTCAAGCCCTTTAGATTACACTTGGAACGGTTCAATTGGTTCTAGTCTGATTTTGAGTGGTTATTGCTATTATTTTACTTATAACTTAAACATTTAAATATTGTTGCATTTAAATGTATTGAAAGCCAGTGTAGATCTTCTGAAATGTGGAAAAGATCCCATGTAAATCAATATTATTGATGCCAAGCCATCTCTTTGTAGAACATTTCAAAGTCTGGGACAATTCCATAGCCTTCATTTAAATTTTCATAATGATCCCTTCTGGCTTGAAAAGACTGTGAAACCAGATGTTGACAAGTTATTCACTTAATTATCAGCCAAAAAGTGGCAGGAGGAGGAAATAATTGATGCAAATTGGGGGACTAACTATGCAGGGCTGATCCTATGGAGGCATCCCATGGATTTCAATGAGTTCCTTTTTCTGTCTGGGATTTAGAGAATGCCCATTGTGATGGGCCCACTAATTACAGCTTGGAAAATTTCCATCACTGACCAGCAGACAGTGTATGGGGTCTCCTCTCAGATCTGAATCTGGAGCCTGCAGCAAACGCCAATCTCTCCCTTTGTTGTAGGTGATGAAAGTCTTAATTTGGTCCTCCACTTTCTTGTTAGCCAGGAATATGCCTTTGATCCCTGCTACCTAGGAAAAATTATAAGAGATGAAAAACCACATCGGGCGACTAGGTAAGAACAAGGCAAAGTCAGTAGTATACAGCAGATTCAGAGAGTATATTAGAACGAGCTAGCAAACGAATTCAAATAAATTCTTTGTGGCATGATAATGAACCAGTACTTTAAGGAGATTGTCCATTCTGTCTTCGCTCATTCTTGGCACTCATGGTATCGATCCAATCCCCAGAAAGACCAAACCAAACTGCCACCGCACCAACAGGAATGATTTCAGAACATTTTGGAGTGTATGAGTAAATGGTCCTTGGCACAGTTAAAGTGGAATGGTAGCTCTCTTTGGTGGCTCAAGTTGCAGAAGAGGAAAATGAGATTCCACAAGTGAAGATGTAGGGCAGGGATGTCTAACAGGTCGATCAGGATTGACTGATCAATCCCCGGTAGGTTCCAGTCGATCGCTGTTGATCCCGGGCTCCTTTTCCTTTGCTTTTCCCTAAGAGCATCCACCCCTGCCCCCTTGACCCGCTCTCCATTTTCACATGAGCACTGGAATGGGAGATGGAGTTTTCCCTGTGAGGCAGATTGTTTCCTTAGCGATCTTTTGGTGAGCAACTAATCCCCTTTACTCTAGTCTAATAACTCTAATTTACTGTAGTTTAATAACAGGGCTTTCCCCTCTAAAAAAAGCTCAACAACTTTGATCTGAACTCTCCCCCCCCAGTTCCCCCCCCCCCCCCGTGAGTAGATCACAGTCTCTTGGGAGTTGGACGTCCCTGACGTAGGGCAGGCATGTCCAACAGGTAGATCATGATCTGCCGATAGATCACTGGATGTCTGTGGTAGATCACCAGTATATCACTGTCGCCGCCGCCCGTCCCCCCAACCAAAAAAAGCTCAACAATTTTGCCCTGGACCCCTTAAAATGTGGCTTTCCCCTCCCTAAAAAAAGTTCAACAACTTCAACCTGAATCCCCCCTCCAAAAAAGGGCCTTCCTCCTTCCTAAAAAAAGCAAAAAATGTAGGGGATGTCAATGGGAACGTTTTCTCTAGTGGGTTTTTGTAGAAGAACAGCATGCAGTTTGAATGACGATCAGATCTAGCTGAGCATCCTATTTCAAATGATAGTAACCTGTCAGATGCTCTGGGAAGTTCACAGCAAGCCTTGAAAGCTAGTCTATTAGTATGAGTCTGGATCTCAGGTGTCTCTTGGTCTCATCACATTGCAGAGCCCAGTGTCATTAGAGCATTGGCAGACTTAACAAGCCCTTTGCCAGAAGCTCCCATGGAGCCCCTCAGAGAGTGAAATGCTTGACTAATGGACTCTTATTGCAGGGATTTAAATGAATCAAATAACGAGTTCAGAAGTGCTGTATGTAAAATTATGTTCTGCCAGATTGAGGGGGTTAGTGTGCGAGGGGAGGGGAATCTTCCAGAGGAGACTTAGGATAGCTTTGGCCCCTTATTAAGACGTGGGTCTTATGGGCTGCAGGAGGGGAAGATTTTTGCAGGAGGGACCAAAAGAAGTGAGAGCTGACAGAAGGAGATGGATGGCATAACTAATTGCTGCTTCTTTCAGTTGCATTAGGCGATGAATAACCAAAATGAATTAAAAAACACAAATAAATGGGAAGTGCACATAAAATGAGTATCTCTTAGGCAATCAGCTATTTATGGAAACTCAAGTTCCATAGGGGTGCAAAGGTTTCCTGATTAGTGGAGAAAGAATTGTTTTCATGTAATATAAAATGACCTGTAATTTATGCCAGAGATAATATTTTATCTTCTTATCCTGCTGAGGTATCTAACATAGATATGAATTAAAAAGAAAAGTGGGGATCCCCTAGAGGTAGGCAGATCTACCCATTGTTGCCCAGCAGTGATCTGGCAGATTCAAATTTTACAGCCCTAACTTTATGGAACCTTCTGAGTCCAGTCCAGATTTTGGATCCACTGCTTCCATTGCTTAACTGCCAAGGTAAAATTGGTTCCTTGGGGTCCAGAATTTCTGGACACTTTCTTGATGCTGCTGGCCATGTAGGGAAATGATCAAAAGTTTCTTGCATTGGTTCATTGCAAGAATATCATTAAATCAGAGGCCAATGCAGGAAGCTTCTGCACATGTCCAGTGTGGTGTAAAACATCCACTTCCAAATTTGGGGCAGAACATTTTGCTTTTTGGTTGAATTCCCCAAATTTTCAGGGATTAAAAAAATTCCCTGAAATGCAGAGGAAGTGTTCTTGAAATAGGAACTGACTTAAGATTTGAGTTTTACTCTTGAAACACCCCAAGGGAGAAGGGGAGAGAGGCCACCCGTGTGTCTGCTTTTAGCATTCTTTCTCCGAAAGTCTGCACCAGCTTGACTTGTTCCACAGCAGAGAAATATAATTTATACCACAATCACCTTGCTGAATTACTTATCAGCTGCCTCTCCTTACCAGCAGAAAAATGGAAAAGGATCTCAGAAAAAGGTTTTTTTAAAAAAAAAGAGAGAGAGAGAGAGAGAGTGTAATTTCAAATACAGAAAGTGTTTCTTACAAAGGCTTCTGACACTGCCCAAGTAACGACAGAGACCTATTTTTGAAATCCACATGGGAAGTGAGCTCAAAATTTTCTATCAAAAAACAAATTGCTTCTTAAGAACCCAGTAAGAAGACTTTAATCTCATCTCCAGAGGAATTCCTCTTTGGCAGCAGAACTCCTAAAACTATTGCTTCTTCCTTTTTCTGCATATTAGGAACTTAACAGCCCCACTCTGTTCCTCTTTATTTATATTCATAGCTGTTGCTTATTACACAGCTCCGTTTCTAAAATATGCCCCTGTATAGAAAAGAGAGCTAGTATATAACTTAACCACCTGAACATTTTGCATGCTACTTTAGGCAAGTCAGGAGCCTCATTCTTTTCTGTATCTTGAGCACTAGGAAACATTCTTCCTTTAGCAAAGATGGTCCCTGTGTCCAGAGCCCAGCTGCCCATTCTGTCATCAGAGGCCTTTCGGTTGCTCTCAAATCGACACCTGCCACCAGTTTCGCATTAACTCTTTCTATTCTTTCCAACTTTCCAGAGACCTTTCTATACTGGGCCAACAGCTCAGAAGCAGGACATCTGCCTTGCATACAGCTTCCTATATTCCTAATTTCCTATGGTGGAGGTGAACCTGGTGGAAGATACAGGATCCACAGAGGAACGGTTACCTGGTAATTAGATATCAGAACCTGAGTTCTGCTTGAGAGGAGGGGTCTACTCAGGAAGAGTAAGCACCAGGTTTATCTTGTATCTCAGGAAGGAAAATTGTGACTGTACTTGCCACAAAACATGAAACATTAAAACATGACAAATTGTCTTCAAGGTTAGTGCACTGTGCCCCAATTCTCACCTATATGTTGCTGCACCTACTGTTTGGTCTCAGCCCCTGACATGAGAAACTGATCACAAACAGTTCCAAGGCCAGAGCCAATATTTATGCGATTACCGTCTGGAACAATGTGCATTTTTAAATACACACAAATTGGATATGTACAAGGATTTAGCCAAATAACCTCTTTCGGCCACTGTTCCGTAAGTACAATTCAACAAGTGTCTAAGATCAAGTTTAAATAATTTCTTGAGGATAACCTGTTAAATGAAATTAATCCATGTACTCACAACATGGAACATTTATTTCTGATATTATTTTCTTATTTCTTATTTTATTTTATTTAAAATATTCATGAGCTGGCTCTCATTAAAACCATACCGCAGCAATGCAGAACAGAAGTGTAAGAGGAAGGGAGTACAGGGAACCCCCTCCTCTAATCAGGAGCAGCTCAACCTCTGACAAGAAGAATTCAATACAAAGTAAAAATTCAAAAACCAAAAATAATGACTGAATATTCCATTAAAACAATCCAATAAACATGATACATCATAATTACAGTAGCCAGGGATAATTCCACAGTCTTCCGGGGTAAACACTTACAAGGTGGCTTATGAAAATATCATGTACACAGGCAGGCAAATAAAGTATATATTTCTAGGAATATAAAATTAAAATGAAGAAAAGGCTAAATTTCAGGAGGAAATTATTAATGGAGGGCATGGCACTTTCTTTTAGACTTCACTTGAGAGCGATAGAGACAGAGAAAGAAAACTGTTATCGTTATTCATTGTATGCTTAGAATTCATCCAAAAAGAAAGAAAGAAATGCACTCAATTGGAAGATGGCCTTAATCTTGATTTAAATGCTGTTTGGCAGTTATATTTCTGAATGATAGCATTGTGTAACATCAATTCCTCTGGTGGCTCAAAAATGTGTAGATTTATGGACCAGCTTTGCTGCTGCTCCTCTGTTCCCCAAGAAAACGGAAGAGAAGTGTTGCCTTCAAACTAGGGCTGAAGTTGGCTTGCCTGATGGAATTCTACAGATATCTAGATTTATATTGTATTTAGGCAATGACAGAAACATGCTTGCCAGCTGAAAATAGATAAATAATCAATCTGTTTCTAAACTATAAGAAAATTCAGGGTGTTCATTTGATTATTAGTCAAAATGGCAAGGGTAAAAAAAGCTGCAAGTGAATATTTATGCTCAGATAGGCTATCAGGCCTGTCCCATAGGAAGAGAGAGTGACAAATACATAGTGACAATTGGAAGATGAATCTGCATCCACAGATAAAAAAAACATAGCATTACTGATAGACCTAGGAAGATTTTCTGCCATATGAGATTTCACTAGCCTTCCCTTTTCATTTGAGGCTTCACAGGCAACAAAAGCTGCCAGTAAAAAACAAACAAGCAGCACCCCCACCCCCAGGGTGCCAGCACAGACTTACATGTTTGCCAACATTTCACAAATATTTCTTCTGAAAGACGGTTAAAGACACAGGCTATTTTCTGATGTGCACATTGCATCCATACCAGACTAATTAACTCAAATTCACTTTCGTGGAATGCACATAGCTTGGGAGCAGCAATCTGGCATCGCTTGTAGATAGAGGCATCTCCATACGCTTGCAAAGCTTCAACAGTAAAAAATATGTCAGGAAGCACTGCTGAGGAAGAATCCAGGCTAACACTTTTGAGAGCTACGTTCAAGACCTGCATGGTACTGTTCAGTACTGAGCACATGGACAGCCTAGCATCATTTAAGGGATAGTGTTCCTTTTTTGATGAACTTTCATCCAAGAGTTTAGTTGGTCAAAAATGAACGAAAATAGAACAAACATTGATATTACAGTTTGATCAGTTTCTGGACCATTCACAATGGAAGCAGTGTGGCGCAGAAGTGTCGTAAATTAAGCAAAATAAAGCATATCCTCAAAGTATTTGTATTGCTCTCCTGATAAAATTCCGAATGCTAATTTTCACTGCGAACACACTAAGTCAGGGGTCAGCAAACTTTTTCAGCAGGGGGCCAGTCCACTGTCCTTCAGACCTTGTGGGGGGCCGGACTATATTTTTTGGGGGGGGGAAATATGAGCGAATTCCTATGCCCCACAAATAACCCAGAGATGCATTTTAAATATAAGGACACATTCTACTCATGTAAAAACATGCTGATTCCCGGACCATCTGCGGGCCGGATTTAGAAGGCGATTGGGCCGCATCCGGCCCCCGGGCCTTAATTTGGGGACCCCTGTGCTAAGTAATAGACAATAATCCTTTTAATTAGCAGACAGCCCTACTATGAAATGATATTTGCAAGAGACAAGGTTGCTTCAACATGGCTTTGGATGCCTACCTCATAAAGGTCAATGACGACATTCCCCTCTAGTCCTCGGTTGCTCTTGACGTTCTCCAAGGCTAGGGTGAAGTAGATCCCTCGGGTGTCAGAGATGTAAAGGTTGTATGTGTCATTCTGGTTCCATTCCTGAACTGCTGCAAACACCTGATTCTCATTTGTGCTGATAATATGCATGTCCTGTTAAGGAAGATAAAAAGCTTATTACCCCCCGATCTTTATATTTCTCTGCCCTTTGGGACACAAAGCAATTACCATGACTTATGCCACAGCAGGGGAAGGACCATGAGTTATGAGTGATGTTAAACAATTTTCTATTAGACCAAGCCAATAAATTATGATATTCTGCCTTTCCTTATTTGTGTGTTTTTAATTTTAAAATGGCTGCAGGGTGGTTAGTGAGGAAGAGGGAAGGAGATTCCAGAGTCCTTGAAGGAGTTTCATCCTACTTCATTTTTTATTTATACATTTGCATGTTTTATTGCTCCTGGAAGATTCACAGCCTAAAGGGCTCCTAGCAAGTAGACCTGGAAAGCACAGCTGTCAAGCTAGCCAGGACAGTGAGCCTAAACTTGCAATAAGAGAGACTAAGCTCTAGCAATAAGAAATGAGTTAGAATTTCCATCCATCCCAAAGTGGCTACCAAATTGCCCTTTTCCTGGCAAACATCAGTCTTGGACCTGAAAAATTAAGGCAATCTCTAGTATCTCCAGGTAGGTCTGGGAGGCACTCCCAGTGCGAAATCCTGAAGAGTCATTGCCAGTCATCAGCTGGGAAGACAGGTGAACTAATGCCAGTGTACTGGAAGAAGCAAAGATCACCAGTGTCAAAGCAATGATTCTTCAACATCAATTTCATCGGACTGGTCATGTTGTATGGATGCCTGATGCCTTCCAAAGCAACTGCTCTATTTCGAACGTAAAAATGGAAAGCGTAATTCTGGTGGTCAACAAAAGAGGTTCAAAGACTCTCTCAAGGTAAATCTTTAAAAATGTAATGTAAGTACCGATAACTGGGAAACGCGGGCCTGCGAGCACTCCAAATGGTGAACAGCCTTTACCAAAGGTGTCATGAGTTTTGAAGACACTCAAACTCAGGACACAAGGGAGAAACATGCTAAGAGGAAGGCACTCTTGGCAAATCCACACCGTGATCAACTCCCGCCCTGAAACCTATGTCCCCACTGTGGAAGGACGTGTGGATCCAGAATTGGCCTCCACAGTCACTTACGGACTCACTGTTAAGACCGTGTTCATGGAAGACAATGCTACTCAGCTATGAGTGATCACCAAAGAAGAAAGAAGACTGAGGTACATATAGATGGCCCCAACTGGTCTGACTCCAGAAGTTTCCTATGTTCCTTTGTTTATGAACAGATAGAAATGTAATAAACAAGATATACTCTTTATTGAATGGTAGAAAAGTAACAAACAAAGCAGGATGATGGAAAGCTGCCTTACACCAAATCAGACTATTGCCCAGTCTAGCTCAGTATTTTCTGCACTGACTGGCATCACTTCTCCAGGGTTTCAGGCAGTGGGCATTCCCATTCCTACCTGGAGTTACCAGGAATCGAAGCTGAGTTTTTCTGCCTGCAAAACCAATGTTCTACCACTGAGCTATGGCCATCTCCTTAATTAAATTATCTCTTCTTGCCAAAGACTTTGTACTTATCAATACTGCTTATACAAGGCACATTTACCTTTGGTAGTGAGTACTTGGGCAACTTTATTTGTGTGAAGGGTTCCCTTCTGTAGGACACATAGTAATTTGCTCTTCCACCAGTCGTCACCTGTACAAATACAAAGAGAGAGAATAATGAATACTATTTAAGCACGTATCATTTGGTGACTCCCTGACAATTTTGCAAGATTTTTGGTTCATAGAATCATAGTGTTGGAAGGGACCCGAAGGGTCATCCAGTCCAACCCCTTGCAATGCAGAAATCTCAGCTAAAGCATCAGGGTGGTAATTCAGGGTGGTAATTCAGCATCATTGTTTGGAGGGGGGAATGCCTGCAAATCGTAAATGTCATCCTGCTCTCCATGCTTGCTGAAGCTGAAATAGTCATCCGCAATCGTGTTGTTCTGAATTTTATCTCAGTTTCTATTCTCGGTTGCATGCACAACCTCACATTTCAATTTTGATTATGATTTATCTGCTGAGTTTCAGAAGAAGGACTGGAGCAAGTATAGTTTTGTTTGCACCCAAGCCAAATGGGCGACTAGAAATCAAACCCTTTTCTTTGAGGTGTTTCTAGACAGATTGCTGTATAATTTGTTCTAACAATGTCCTGAGTATTGAGGCCAGGCTAACCTGGGGAACTATAGTCTCATTAGTCTGACTTCAATACCTGGGAAATTGCTAGAACAAATTATAAAGCAATCAATTTGTAGCCACTTCTTGGAAATTGCTAGCAGTCAGCATGGATTTATAAAGCAGAAGGCTTACCAAACCAATCTAAACTCTTCCTTTTGAGGGTAGCTGATTTAGTGGGCAAGAAAAATATAGTTGTCATAATCAACCTCTACTTTTGACAAGGCACTAGATGACACTAGTAAGAAAGAGAGGAAGAAAGGATCTGCAAGGGGATGGCCAGCTTATGACTCAAAAGGGATACTATCAACACAAAGAGAACTGTTCTAAAAGAGAGCTCCCTAATTGGTCTGTTTTGGATCCAGTGTGGGTCTACACTGTAAATAAAATACATAAAAGTATGGAGAATATTTGCATCACATATATTTTAAGATAATATTAGGATAATATTTGTTTTTTATTGCTCCTATAAATAATAAAATGGGAAACTATGATGGGAAATGAAATCATTACATATAGAAAAATGGAGGAAGCAAACTACCAGTTCTGGCTAAGCACTTCTAAAAGTGCCTACAACTTATAATTGATAAATAAGAGAACACACATATCTATACTGCATATCCAGGCCCTGCTCGTACCAAAGATATAGGGTTTTATATTTGTCACTGGTCAAATGGAAGGGTAGCAAGAATATTTTCAGAAGAAGAAAAGTGAAGTGAATAAATTTCGACTCTATAGTATTTGCTTTAGCATGCATGCAGGGTCTGAGATAATGCAATAGACCACATGCTCCTTTATTATATCAAAACATTTACTGACTTTTAAGATTTCTAATAAAGCATAGAAAATTCCCTTTGCAGATATGTATTTTTCCTTCCTTTGAAATTTCGGCATTTTATATTGCTGTAGCATCAATAATACTCCCAGCAATCATATCATCTCTAGATGGTGGCATATTTCTATAGACAAGCTGTCATTCAAAGGCAGAGCTAAGACTGGCTATAATGCACAGAGATTTCATATCTGATCTTCTCCAGACAGGGCTCTGGCAGTGAATGAGAAGTGAAAAAGAGGCCTGTCCTTTAGAGCAGTCAAAGATTTTTGGAATCTGATTCTGCTCTGAATGTGGGACTTTATCATAAATTCTTCAGTGCATCACTCTCAATCCAGACATGCGGAGCCGAGATCATTTTGTCCAGAAGAAGTGGTTACAAAAAGAAGGAGTCGGTGCAGCAGTACTTAAGTTATAAAGGTGCTGTGCAACGGCATCTTCTATAGCATGACCTGACAATCTTCCTCTGTTGCATAAATAGTAGGAAGGATTGTTATTGACAATTATTAGGCACCACCAACTAGAATATGTCTTGTACAATCAGAAGGTTGGGATTCAGGATTTCATTTATTTATTATTTAGTAAGAGATTTGGCAATAGTCATCAAAATTATTGCAGCACGGCTTACAAAAAATTGGATGCTATAAAACAAAATATGTAATAAGTAAAACAATTTAAAATAATTATAAATTGCACAAATAACACAGTTAGCAACAACAACAACAACTATAACAACAACACCCTTGAGTATCTAAAAGCCTGACAAAAAAAAATATCACAAATTTTAACCTGGCATTTCCCATACCAATGGATTCAAGTTACAAGAAAGGAGATTTTGACTCATCATCAGGAAGAATTTTCTGATACTAAGAGCTGTTTGACAGCGGAACAAACACCCTCGGGAGGTTGTGGACTCCCCTCAATTGGAGGTTTTCAAGCAGAGGTTGGGTGGCCATCTCTCATGGATGTTTTAGTTTAGACTCCTGCATTGCAGGGGTTCGACTAGATGACCCTTGGAGTCCCTTCCAACTCTATGAATCTATGATACTATGTATCAAGGTACACTTCAGTGTGGAATTCGTTCCAAAGACGTGGAAACACCAGCCAAAAGAGTTTTTCATGGGCCCCTATGCTATATGTTTTATTCAACACAGGGGCCATCAAATTCTAGCCCTAGGAATCACCCCATTATAGAACTTCCATCTTTTTTGGATTCAGTTTCAAATTACTGGTCAGTATCAAACTCATTACTGTCTTCAGGTACATATTAACAATCTTCACTGCCTCTCTTGATACTGATGGATCTAGGAGGCATCAGCATATTTGTGATACGTTGCTCCGAATGCCCTTCTGACTGCTTCCAGTAGGTTCACATAGATATTCAACAGCATAGGGAGTAAGACTGATTCCTGTGGGACTCTCACAGAGCTAAGCAGAAGTCACCCAATGTTACTTTATGGAACCACCCTCAAAATAGGAGCAAAACCACCAGAAAGCAATGCCTCCAATTCCAAATGTGGTTAGGAAGGATACCATGGCCAATGGCATCAAAAGCCACTGAGAGGCCCAAGAGAATCAACAGGGTTGCACTCGTCCTATGTCTCTTCTGTCAAAAATAATCAACTAGGGCAAGCAAGACAGCTTTGACTACCAAACCAAGCCTTTTGCCAGACTGAAATGCGCCTAGATCAGTTTCATCTAAGCACACCTGAAGATCACCACTGTCTGCTGGGGCACCTTGCCCAAGAAGGGAAGATTAGCAATTTGATGATACCACCACCTCCTTCAAGGCCAATGGCTGTGGAAGTCTCCCAATGCCACCATGGAAGGGCTCTCCAACAGCACCCCTGGATCCAACTCTGACAGTTCAACCCCAGAGAGGCTGTTGGGTAGTGAGGTGGATAGTGGACCAACAAGATCCTTATTCTTTCTCTCAGGTCCAACATTTAAAACAGACCCTCATCTCCAGTCACAGAACGGATAACCGCAACTCCCTCTCCCCACCCCTCCAGTCCGGACTGCTGCTGCACTGAGTAAACTACTCAGTGCACCCAGCTCACCCACCCATGTCCTTCCCATTAAATCATGGAACAAATATGTTTTATTCAAGACCAACATGGCATTTATCTGCAGCAGCACCAGACTTGAGAGTGAAATGGTATGGCCAGCCAAATTCAGAGAGGTGGGGAGTGGCTAAGAAGGGATAATAGTCTAATGATGGCTAAGTCACCTTCTACAAGATTTTATTAAACATCTGCAACATTATCTCTTCCCTTGCCAGTAATCACTGGAATGACAGGTCCATACTATTCATATCATATCCCTTCTCAGCACATGGAATCTGTCCACACCAAGAGCCAGAATGATATTACAGCCAAGTCTTTTATATGGATTATCATATCAGAGATAAGCCATCAGATGATACCATTTCCAGTGGTCTCTACATGATTCATGTGACATGTGCTCTGGCTCTTGCTTTACAGCTGAGCTGAGCTTTTAATCCAGAGATCTCACCACAATCGTACCTCCAAGACTCTGCTGGATTGCACTGAGTGGCAAGAAATTCCAAACATTATAGGAAACACCATGGAAGCAAAGAAAAAGAAAAAGAAAAGCATAGCTATATGCTCAACTGCAGCTCCACTGGGAGAAAGAAAGGAAACCCTCTGGGAGGACCAATCTGATGCTTACATCAGCAGGGATATGGCCTTTTCATGATTTACACCTAGGGTAATAAAAATCACAAGCAATTATCAAACCTTCATTACCATTTGTGAAGCTCTCTAGTGAGGAATGAAGTTCAGGAGCCCCTTTTTCATTTATTTTGATGAACTTTGCATATAAGAAAACTTGCCTACACTGAATCCGAGGGATTATTACAGCTTTCCCCCCCCCCTCCGACACCACCTTTTATTTCATATTTGATGAATGCCATCCAATTATTTCCCCTGCACTCATCCATCATACTTAGCCCAGAATTAGCTGGGTTTGTCTTTTTTACTCCCCCTTTACTTAATGATGGGCTCGTTAATCTGGGTGGGGTTTTTTCCCCTTCCCTTGGCTTTATATTTTATGAGTTTAATTAGGAACCTGGCCAATTGAAATGATTCCATCGGACAAATGTGTTTATCATTAAATGTATCTGTCTTCTCTGCTTGATGTTCTGACTTCCCTTTTCCAGGACTGGTCCCGCCTCTTTGCGGTATTTCATACCTGCACCACACTTCAAATGTAATAAATGAGTAAATCTTTATAACAAAATGCTAATCTAGCATGATATCTGTGTCTCCTTTAAAATTATTTTAATACATTCCGAATATTTCTTGTGTGAACATAAGAAGATCCACACTGGATCAGACCCAAGGCCCATATAATCCAGGATCCTGTTCTCACAATGACCAATCAGATGCCCGTGGGAACCCTGTAGGGAGGACAGGAGCACAACAGCACTCTCCCTACTTCCTTGCAACTGTATTCAGAGGCATACCACCTCCAATAATTAATATTATATTCATAATCAAACCTGATTCATAACAGGGCAGCTGTCTTCCTTAGGAGTAAAGGTAAAGGTAAAGGTAAAGGACCCCTGGACAGTTAAGTCCAGTCAAAGGCAACTATGGGGTGCATCCATAGCTGCCAAGTTATCCCTTTTTTAAAGGGATTTTCCCTTATGCTGAATAGGCTTCCTCGCGAGAAAAGGGAAAACTTGGCAGCTATGGGTGCAGCGCTCATCTTGCAGCCAGTGTTTGTCCACAGACAGCTTTGTTGGCTGTATCTCAACTTGTTTCCTTTTGGAAACAATGGGAGGGAAAGAAAAGGAAAGATGTAGATACATACCTGAGTGAATCTGATCTTACCCCAGTTGATGTCAGGGACCAGGATGGCATTGATCCTTTGGATCCCAGCTGTTTCTCAGTCCTCCTCTGGCATACCACCTTTTTGGCCCTACCAGAGTCAGAGCTCTAGTTTGGCCAGGCTCTCTGCTTCTTCAGCAGTGGTACGGAAGGGGAATCCAACATCAAGTCTCTCTCTCTCTCTCTCTCTCTCTCTCTCTCTCTCTCTCTCTCTCTCTCTCTCCCATCAGGACTTTGCCTCTTACATTAGAGAGGGATATCCCATGTCTCTTATAACCCCAGGACACTCTTTCAGGGTCCATAAGAGTGCACCCTTAGCAACTTGTCATCAAAGTTGAACACACTGGTGATTTCATAAAATGCTGTGCTCTTGTTCTGATGATTAACTGTGATAGGCATGCCTGCTCTTTGAATCAGGAGCCCGTAGTAAGTTCCCAAACAGTCCCCCAAACAGGAGCCCATAGCAAGTTCCCAAAAAGTCCCCCAAACAGTTCCCAAACATAGCTATCACTGCAAATTGAGACCTTGTGGCATTACATTTGCCTAACCATGGCATCTCATCGATTTGCTAATTAGGCAAAATGCTTGACTTCTACCACCACCCTCCCAGCAATGACTGCTTCCCAAAACAATTGCACAGGCCACATATAAAAAACTGAAGTTGAACATCCACAACAACACCCTTCAAGCGTTCTCTCCAAAGTAAAAAAAAAAATGACACCGACAGCTACTTATATTTAATCATCTTTATGAAGAGTTACAGGAGGAGAACATTTTAGTCTTTTTAGGTGAGTATTATATTCCCTTGTGCAGATGTTTTTTGATGCACCAGACAAAAATGGAATGAGGGAAGGGAAGGAGAAAAAAAGTGAGAAATGGCACAATAAAAGGCCCCCAGAAGCAAAAGAAAGAGAGGAATGTTAATCAATTTTTGCCAACAGATGTTTTGCTTCAAGTTCCAAATCCAATAATACTTGGCTCAGTGTAGATGAAACAGTGACAGGAACTGGGGAATGCACAATCTCAAATAAGAAAACACTTGATTGAACATTGCTCTTATATCTTCACTGTGCTGTTGTTTTTAAAATAAGCATCTGTGTTGCATTATCTCTAGTCTCCTTGGGTTTTTATTTTTGTGGGAGCAATCCATTCCCGCTCTTCCTTTACATTTCTTAAGACTGATAATAAGTAGATCAACACTGTCAGGCATTATTCACCAATAAAACAGCTGCAATCATGTTCATCCCTGAAACGTCTCCATCCTATTAGTTTCATAATAAGCTTTTAATGATTGGTTCAATAGAAGACTCAAGGAACTGACCCCTGTGGTCCTGCCAGAGTGTTCTTGTCACCATTGATCACAAAGATAAAAATCAATTGGAGCTAAAGAGGGAGAAGTTAAAAATAAATTGTGTGGATCGATTTCTGTTAAAACCTGATAGCTCCATCTGAAGAGCCAAGGAAAAATATATTTCTATTGCATAATTGCCATGAATATATTTGAATAGATGGCTATGAATAGATGGCATGACCTAAAATGTTGCCCAGCTCCAATATACATGCATGGTTCCATGAAAGAAAGGATTCCACATTCCCTTTCTGACTAAGGAAGGAAATGGGGAAGACCTTATTTGTGAAAATGATTCTTTGTGCATATCAGAACACTGTGGACATCTGGATCCAAGCAATGGCATAGTTATATTGGGATAAAAATGTGTAAGGCTGCAAACCTAACCCATCCCCATCCCTGTGCGGAGATTTGCAGAACAATAGAGCCACAATTGCATCTCCAATCTGGCCCATCATTGTAGCTGCAGCAGAAGTGGGGATAGGACAGTGAGAACAGCTACCTGCACCGGGTCCAGGTTGGTGCGGTGTTTGATTCTTGGTCAGGCCCAATGCCAGCTGGCAATGGCTATGATTGGCTTAGAATCCAAGCTTCCCCAGCCCCTCCCATTTCAGGGCTTTCCATTGGTGGACATACTGTCAGTGGGCTTCATACCCAGCTGCAAATTTAGAAGCTGCAAATAGGCCTGCTTAGCTGGGAGAGCTAAGCCGAGAGTCACCTCTGTCCTATAGCCTGGCATGGAGGGCAGCAGTTATATTGCTCTGTAAACCAGTAAATATGGACCTTCCTGGAAATCTGTAGACATTATTTTCATTTCTTTTCTAGCTTTCCAAGGAATCGTCACCTATAGGTATCTTGTTTCATACATGGATATCGGGTCAAAGACCAGCTGAAGTAGGTGTCAGACTCAAGCACAGATGTGACATATGAAATCTGGCTGCACTTTTGTAAAATTGCCAAAGAAACTCAGAGATAGTAACAGGAACAAGAATTACATGGATACAGTGTTGACATACTTTGCCAATACTGTGCTTGTCTTTAGCTAAATGCTTTAGAAAGTATTTTTTTCTTAAACCAAATTTTACGTAAGACCGAATTCTTCTTGTAAGAATTCTTGTTGTTGTAAGACCCACATGCACTAATGACCAAAAAAATTGAGTCAACAGTCTATCAGAGTGGTCTTTTTAACAAAAAGTAGCAGTAAAATTAGGGACGCAGGTGGCACTGTGGGTTAAACCACTGAGCCTAGGACTTGCTGATTAGAAAGTCGGCGGTTCGAATCCCTGCGACGGGGTGAGCTCCCGTTGCTCGGTCCCAGCTCGGTCCCAGCTCCTGCCAACCTAGCAGTTCGAAAACATGTCAAAGTGCAAGTAGATGAATAGGGGTTATCCCACCTTCCAAGTGGGAAGGTAAACGGTGTTTCCGTGCGCTGCTCTGGTTCGCCAGAAGTGGCTTTGTCATGCTGGCCACATGACCTGGAAGCTGTACGCCAGCTCTCTCAGCCATTAATGCAAGATGAGCGTCGCAACCCCAGAGTCAGTCACGACTGGATCTAATGGTCAGGGGTCCCTTTACCTACCTTTACCTAGCAGTAAAATTAGTCAGCATGATCAGATCATTTTTTCCCCCTTTTAATTGTCTTCTCAGACATTGTTGGGGGAAATGCTTTATCTTCATGAAAATTACAGGGGACAGCAGAAACCAATTCTCTGCAAGCATCACTTCTGCAGAGGATGTAGCCAAAATCCAGACAGGTTTTGGACTTTCTTGTTGGAAGAACTCTAGCTAAGAGTTTCATTTTACCAACAAACACCCTTTCTGTTTAGTTTAGTTTATTTTTTTAAAAAAAATCTAGGCTTCTCCTAGTTCACAAGTGATACTTTAAAAATTAGGCAGCATCAAGAGCAATACTTAAAGAACCATTATGATAACGTATTCTGGTCTCTCATGCAGCAAGCACCATGGTATCGCATCCTGTAATTTCTCTCATCAAGCTCAAATTGCCACAGACCCTCCCTTCATCAGGGGAAATCAAAGATCCCCTTTCCCTTCCATCACCATTTGGACTCAGTATCATCATCTAGTGGTGTAGTTTTGACCCTTTTCATCGGGTGATTTAAGGAAGCCACTGATGAGAAGGGGATGCCCTTGACTGCCACAGGGGAAAGAGCCCCACCAGCCAACTCTATTTGAAGAGGAAAGCTTCTCAGTCTTCAAGTAGGCATGAAATTGCATAACAAATGGGAGTGATACAGAGGATTTGAGGAAGAAATGCTGGAAAGGTAGAGAGTGACAGACAGCATAAACAATCAACAAGGCAGAGACTCTGCACTCCATAGCCCTCATTTACATTTCTTCTTCTGCGCTTCAGAAACCTGAGTAAATATTTCATGCAAGGCAAAGACAAAAAGGGGTGTTTCTGGCCCAGGTCCCTGGATAACGATAATTTATTGCCTCCCCATTACATCTCTCTTTGGTTAATGGGGCAAGGATTTCACAATTTAAAGCAGAAATGGAGTGCATCCAGATGCTGATGCCAATCCTAGCTCTGATGAAGGTTGGAAGAGCTGCATTGAAAGCTCCAAATAGACTCAGACTCAGACTACAGTGCTCCAGATAGGAACACTGTAGGAGCTTAGAGGTCTGTCCAGGCTCATGGGGAAGAATATAGAAGTGTTGAGGTCTCAGCCTTTTGTTCTGGCCTGCAAGTGCAATCCTATGAAGAAGTATAGAAGCAAACAACACTTCTGTCTACCCAGATGTAAGTCCACTGACTTCCACAGAGCTTCCCCCCAGGTATGTGGACACTGGGTTGCAGTCTCATAACCATAATCTTTCACCCAAAGCTAATTGCATAAAATCACATGGTTTGGGGTTATATTTCCATTTTATTATTGGGTTAATTATTAGGCACACAGTGTATGGAAATTTAGGCATTCACCCTTTTTATACTTTCTGTGATCCATCTCCCACTTCATTTGGGTAAGGCATTTCACCTGAGCTGGTCAGATAAGCTGAGGGACTGCACAACTTCCTTGCTCCCAAAGCTTGTCATTAGCTCAATGGATTGTATTCAGATTAAGTTAGTTGAACCTGGGTCTCATTGAAATCAATGGGACAAGATAAAGGTAAAGGGACTCCTGACCATTAGGTCCAGTCATGACCGACTCTGGGGTTGCGGCACTCATCTCGCGTTATTGGCCGAGGGAGCTGGTGTACAGCTTCCAGGTCATGTGGCCAGCATGACAAAGCCGCTTCTGGCAAACCAGAGCAGCACATAGAAACACCATTTACCTTCCCACTTGGAGCGGTACCTATTTATCTACTTGCAATTTGACGTGTTTTTGAACTGCTAGGTTGGCAGGAGCTGGGACCGAGCAATGGAAGCTCATCCCGTCATGGGGATTCGAACCGCTGACCTTCTGATCGGCAAGCCCTAGGCTCTGTGCTCACGGGTTCAGTGGGAAACCTGCAGAAAACCTAGTCAGCTCCAAGGCTGAGAATCCTTGAGCAATTGTCCATCACTGTTGTATATTTGCTTGGCCTCTTTCATAGAGGATGCACAGGTGATCATTTCCACTGAGTAGCAGGAATGACTTCCCTCTTCCTACTACATACTTGTAATAAGGAGAAAGAGAGCCTTACTTTGTGCAGGGAAACCTTGCTGAAGGAAGAGAAAGTATGTGAATTTAGCTAACCCTCAACACAACAGAAGAATGTTATTGTAGTGTTAGAGGCAGGCAGTGGTTTTTTCAAGATGTTGTTGCACCATGAAAGAGCTACACACCTATATGGATGTGAAAACCTTACCTTTTCACATATGGAAAAGAAAACTATGAAAAGCATTTCAAAATGCGGGCTTATAAAGTGGGATGTGGGTGGATGTGAGTGTGGACATATTCATTGTCACGGACGCTACCAAGTAGATGTCTGCAAGTGTCACTCCAAAACATATGCACATCTATCACAGCCACTCTTGTCATTTTGATTGTCACAGAGCACCTCTTGAAGTGCTGCAGAACCCTGTGAAAAGAGTTTTGAATAAAAACCATGGCAGGAATGTCTCCATGGGCAACAATAGCTCTTTAACAGTATTTCTAAGTTTCTAAACACTGCCACCTATACATACCGGTAGCTATAGTGCACCTTCATCTCTCCTGATCTCAACTTGAGTTCCCCATACTGCCACAGTATACTAAGAGAATTTGGAAACAAGTAGTCTTCTATTTTGGTCGGGGTTGGACTCTTCCCTCATATTCTGCTTCCCTGATTTTGTATGCTTGTTCCCAAGGTTTTACTCCAGATTCTACCTGGTGTAAATCAACTGTGTCTACACTCTTCCTAGTCCAATAGAATACATTTCATGTGGGTGAAGGGGAGTGGTTCTGCACTCCCCAGAGATTTTTGGGGATACACTCAATATCACACACCCACACACCCCATTGCCACAACTGCCTATTTCTTTCTTTATTACATACACAGCCCAACAAGACAATGACAAAAATCCACCAAGAGCATACAAATCAATATGGCTAACCTGATCCAAAACACTCACCCACCCCACTCACACACAAAACAAAGACCACCACAGCCAACCACAAAGGAACAACCATATCCGAGGCCAACCCCAACATCTCTCACCACCAAAGGAACACAAGCGAACAGCAGAGAACCTACACAAGCAACACTGACAAAACCCCCACACATATTAAGCAAAATAGAACATTGTCACCCGACGCCACCCACCCACTCTCCCCCCATCTACCTCTCTTCCCCTTTTCTTCCTAATGTCTCAACAAATGAAACTGATTTGTAAAAATGTTATAAGAGACATTGCGCATATCTTCGTAAACCAAGAAAACCTTTAATAAAAATTGGGGGGGGGGCAGACTGTGGGATAATGCAGAATCAATCTGCAATGAGCTTTTGTTTTTAGAATGAAACAAGTTCTTCAAGAAGCACTTTTCAGGGGCCAAAAATATGCAATAAACCTAGATTGTATGTGGAGTATGCAGAAAAAACCAGTACAAAGTCTCAATTGAATCTAGAATTAAATGTGGTGTGTACACAGAAAGATCCTCTCAGAAATTTAGAGAGTCCCTAATCTGCTTCAAGATGCCACGTTAATAGTATGATCTGACAAAGAAACATGAAAACCTTCACAAATCACCTCAATTTGCCACCTAATTCAGGGTAAACATAGAGCCGATTAATGCACCACACACACACACACTTTCATAAAGTGATCATTCTCTTAGCTACACCTGTGAAATCTTCATATGTCCCTCAATCTTACTTATTTATCTAATGTTTATTTAATGTTCCAAATAATAAACATAAAAATGTTCAGTACCATTAATTTCAAATGATAGACAGAGATAAGTACCTCTAAGACACCTCATTTAATCTGTTGGCTTTTTTAAACTTAGAGTAATTAGCAACAATTAATTCCAGCCCCAAGTGTTCCGTTTCCAGTAGATGCCAATTGCAGGCAGATGAATGATCAGCCGACACAGAGCCTCTCATCACTGGTACAAACAGACTGGCATTCTTTGCATGGCTTCAGAAGCAAAACTGGGAGCTCTCTTTTCACATTCACTAGCCCTGAAGTTTGAGGGAAAGCCCAGGTATTTCTTAGTCCAACTCCGATCTGAGTATGTCATCACCTTCATCTCTGTAGCAGTGTGACAGTCACAGAAAAAATAACTTCCAGCTGTGTCACTGTCTCTGTTCTTAGTCGTCAGAACCTCAACAACAAACCCATCAACAAAAGCCAAATTCTCCTTTATAAGCACCGAAATACTGAAAACAAAAAGCCAAACCCCTTAGTTGTACTGTCAGACCTCCCAACATTCTCTGTTTTCAAGTGACTGATCCACTTTTGCTTTCAAATATTACTTACTTTAACTCATTGTTCCAGCCACATGCTATATCCAAAGGTGCTACTTTTAAAATCCTCTAACTATTCTATCCTGCTGCCTTCAGCTCTTGCTGACTCTAATTAATGATAAAGAACTTCCATCTGCCCAGCACTCTTGACTCTCTTGCACACGGTTCATGCCAATAGCACACAGATTCTCATATCTTCGTCTCCTGCTTTTCCCTAGTCATTCCTTTCCTTGACCCCTTTTCTCTTCTTCAGTTATATGCATCTTTCACCTACACCTCTGTCAAGTTCCTGCATTTCATTATTGGAGCTACTTCTCCCTTTCTTTAATCTATCTGCTTCTAGAATCCCTGCTTCTTAGATTTCTTTTCAAAAGAAACTTCTTCCCATTCAGCTGCCAGTCCTCATCATTCCCTACCCAGCTTTTTCTGCCTCTAACATTTGAATCACAGGCAGCTCTTCCCCTTCCCTCACAGAAACACTCCGGGGCTGACAACTTCATTATTGGATCAGCTGAACTTTCAGAGACTACAGGCAAAACAATTGATATTAGAAAATTAACCCTAAAACCCTTTAGTTCATTGCTTTACCATCTTGCCAGCTATTAAGAGCTGATGTAGACAAATTGCTGAGTTTCCCTAGCTAAAACCCGCCCCCCCCCAAAAAAAAAGGATTATGGAACAACAACTATTGACAGAGCACTATCCTAGAAGGCATAAATTCAGACTTCTCTCTCATTGCTCTTATTTTCCCAATATTCTGGCTAGTTATTTCCCAACAAATTTTGACTTTTGCAGCCACCAAGTAGAATCAGATTGCTTGAAGGATCCACCCAACAAGTATTAGAACATACACAGCATAAACCTACTGATTATATATATATATACTGTATATATATACAGTTATGAGACTGCTTAATAAAAACTATAATCTGTGTGCTTACTGACCAAGCTATGAAAAGTAGCTGATCCAAAGAATGAAGAGTCCATTGCCCAATCAAGACTTGCTGAATTTGAAATCTCAAAAATCAGGGATGAGGAAAACAAGTGTTCATTCCATATTTTGGCAACTGTTACTTTACAACAGGTCATAGAATCATAGAGTTGGAAGGGACCATGAGAATCATCTAGTTCAACCCCTGCAATGCAAGAATATGCAGCTATCCCATGTGGGGATCAAACTTTTAACCTTGGCATTACAGTGGTACCTCGGTTTACGAACACAATTGGTTCCGGAAGTCTGTACTTAAACTGAAGCGTACTTAACCTGAAGCAAACTTTCCCATTGAAAGTAATGGAAAGTCGATTAATCCGTTCCAGATGGTCCATGGAGTATTTAAACTGAAGTGTACTTAACCCAAGGTATGAGTGTAATTGGTTCCGGAAGTCTGTACTTAACCTGAAGCGTATTTAACCCGAAGCAAACTTTCCCATTGAAAGTAATGGAAAGTGGATTAATCCATTCCAGACAGGTCCGCAGAGTACTTAACGAGGTGTACTTAAACCAAGGTATGACTGTACTAGCACCCAACATTGAAGGACCAGTAGAGACAAAACAGGAATTTGTGGAAGAAAAATGAGATGGATAAACCTATGAAAGGAGTGAAGAGCTGAATAATAAAGCAAGGCATACAAATGAACTGGAATTCTCAAGAAAAGTGATGCCAAGACAGACCAACAGATGCACAAAGAAACAGGATTAAAAGTCATTAGAGTGACAGAGAGAAAAGCAAAGATCACAGAAAAGAAGAACTGAATACAAAAGGTGACAGGCAGGAACCTATATTGTAAGTGTAATAAAGGAATGTAACGAGCTACATTTCTAAACTGTCAGTCAAATTAATAACAGCATCTACAGTCTGAATTTCCTTAGGTTCTTCCATTTGAAGGTCTAAAAAAATTCAATTTACAATGGCAAGTGAATTTCATTATAATCAGGGTGCAAACTTTTACCATTAGTGCCTGGCAGGTAAAAGGTAAAACTGTTTTCCTTGAA
Source organism: Zootoca vivipara (assembly GCF_963506605.1). Taxonomy (NCBI): domain Eukaryota; kingdom Metazoa; phylum Chordata; class Lepidosauria; order Squamata; family Lacertidae; genus Zootoca; species Zootoca vivipara. Next base: position 46,625,657 of record NC_083280.1, on the reverse strand, counting down.
GTAGAATGAATTGATGCAAACCGAAATTCAATGGTTTACAAAAAGAAAAAAACCTTCAGCATACGGTAAATATCTGGCAGAATCAAGCATAGAGGGTAGATGTAGATTAACATTTAAAGGTCCCGAATCCATGCCCTTAGACCAATATCAAACATAAAATCTGTAAAACCATTTCCATGTTTGCATGTGTTCACATTTCTGCTCAACCAAGTTCTTTCCAAAAAATAGTGCTTGGCATGGAAAACAAAACTTACAAAGGAGTTGATATGGTGCATGCAGCTTCAGCGTGATCTGCAAATTTGGGTTTTGCAAACCCATACCTGAATGAAGATGTACTCATCCTGGACGACGAGAGAGCTTGTGTCAATAGAGTGCAAAAAAGGTCCGCTTTTGGTTGTCTCTGAACATTCTTGAATCCTACAGGTTATATAATGGGCATCTATAATGGGAATAGAAGGATGTATGTTAAAATATTTTCTGATAGTTTTTTGAGTTGATGTTAAGCAAACAGACCAGAGAATCTGACTCATCTTTCACCACTGACAGCCTTGAGTTCAAAACCTTATATGTACACAGCCTAGGAATCCTCCCTGCTGAACTATGAGCATCATTTGGAAAACAAAGATGTTTCCCAACATATTCCTTTCGCTACATTCCCTGGAATGTAGATTCTTGTAGCCTGCTCTCCTAGATCCCTATCAGCTATGGCTTTCTTACCACCCCCTATTACCTGCTTTCTGGGCTACTATTCCTCTTCCAGGTACATATAACCCAGCTCCGGCCCCCCCTGTCCAGCATCTTTCATCATACTCCTGGACTTCATACTGCCATTATGAACTGGTTCCTTTGCTACACTTTTCGTATACTCCACAAGACCTTGGGTATATTTGTTACTAAAAATGCATGATAGGAAACAGTTCAAGAAATGATTAATAAATGGCCTCAGCATTGGTTACACCTAGGCAATATGTAACTACCTGGTCCATGTTATCCAAAGTCCATCCTTCTTAGCTCTAAGAAAAGTATCAATTATGACACAAGCAGCAGTAGCTTTCTTCAGGTAAATTGGATTTATGTATTGGATTCATGTATTCTTGTATCTATTCAAATCTTAGACAAAACTGGCAAGCTTTGGATTGGTCAGTATCAATATGTGGTGATCGTTCACCAACCTTTTCCTATGCCCTACATTTTGCCACACAGCCTTTCATTTTATCCAACAAGGAAGATAATTGGCAACTACTCTGTACCAAAACAAAAGGTGCAAAATAAGCGGGAATGGAAAATAGAGAAGGCAAAGAGATGCAAATAAAGTACATGTGTTGACATGACAACCAACTGCTGCCTATTGGGAAATGTGTCATTTTGAATGTATTACACCAATCATTAAATGTAAAGAAAAAGGTCACCTGCTTGATATTCACAGGGAGATAAAAGAGGTTCTCTTTAATCTGCCTTTATTTGTGACTTTGCTTCTTAGTCTGTCTTATTTATTTTACAAAAGAGTGTATGTGGAACATAGAAACAAAGCATCTTCAACCCTAGATGAGTTTCGATATAAACCATAAGTTCAATTTTGGTTCTGTTTTGTGGCACAGATATTACAACATGTAGGTCCCCCGAAAATTAAACAAAAATTCTTACGGAAATTAAGGAATAAAAGTAACTTCATCTAATAAATAGCCACATTGTAGAAGGATGCTTTTAGAAAACATAGTGACAAAGTGAAAATAAATAATGCATTCAGGGCTCAACTAATAAACTACAATATATGCTTTTTTCAACATAAGGAAAAGCTCATGGGAAAAATACACAATGTTGTATTAAATGTAGCACACAGCTAAATCCAGTCTCCTCCCCATTCATACCCCCTATATCTGTTCTGGCAATTTCCCCGTCCAAAGTAGATTTGGGGATGGCCTAGAGTACACAGGGGGACAGGTGAGTAGGAGGAAATTTCTTAGCATTAGCTCTAAACAGATTTATCTGTTGATAGATGGCCGTCCTGCCTTGACCAAGTGCTTGGAAGCTGTGGCTGGATGGCTACATGGGAGTCGGCTGAAGCTAAATCCCTCTGGTTGGGTCGGGATGACATGGGGCGGGGGGGGGGCAACTTCCATCTTTCGCTGGGGCTCAATTAGTGTCAGCCCCTTCTGTCAAGAGCTTGGGTGTAACTTTGGATGCCTCCCTTTCCATGGAGGCGCAGGTTGTAACCACAGCCAAGGTGGCATTTTTCCATCTCCGCCGCATTAAGCAGTTGGTCCCCTACCTTTCTCAGCCTGACCTGGCCACAGTGATCCATGTGATGGTCACCTCTAGGCTTGATTATTGTAACTCGCTCTACGCGGGGCTGCCCTTGAAACTGACCCAGAAACTCCAGCGGGTGCAGAATGCCGCGGCGAGACTCCTTACGGGGTCCTCGCCGCAGGATCACATTCATCCAGTGCTTTACCAGCTGCACTGGCTCCCAGTGGAGTACAGGGTCAGGTTTAAGGTGCTGGTTTTGACTTTTAAAGCCTTATGCGGTTTAGGACCCTCATACCTGCGGGACCGCCTCTCCCTGTATGCCCCGCAGAGGACATTAAGGTCCACAAATAATAACATACTGGAGATCCCGAGTCACAAGGTGGGTAGACTGGCCTCAACCAGGACCAGGGCCTTCTCAGTACTAGCCCCGACCTGGTGGAACGCTCTCTCTCAGGAGACTAGGGCCCAGCAGAAGTTGTCATCTTTTCGTAGGGCCTATAAGACAGAGATGTTCCGCTTGGCCTTTGGACTGACTCAGGTGTTACCCTCCCCTAAGGTGTTATCCTACAGATATTTAAATGAGGTTCCACTTGTAGATTCCTAATTTTAAAATTGAATTTTAACATTGTATTTAATCTGTATTTTAATTGAATTGCTTCTTTTATGCTTGTTTTGAAATTTTTGTTGTTAGCCGCCCTGAGCCCGGTCTTGACTGGGAAGGGCGGGGTATAAATAAAATTATTATTATTATTATTATTATTATTATTAATAAACCTTATACTACTGCCAATATTTTGTTGAATACCACCCCAAGAGTGGGAGTGGTCTTATCCCGTAGAAATCCAGGAATGGCAAATCAAACATGTTTAATACAGCTATGCTGAAACTGTTTTTAGAGTTAAGAGAGAAAAGAAGAGTGACCTTTGGGAAATCTGAAACTTTCATACTACTGGAACATTCAATATCACAGAAAAATTAATGTTCAGGAAAATAACAAAATACATTGAGCATGCAAAATGTCTGACAGAATTTGAAAACCACCACATTGGGTTGAAATGATTATGCTGTAAGCGGCAAGTGCCTGGATTCTCCATCTAATATATTTGGTAACAGATGATGATGTTGTTGTTGTTGTTGTTTAGTTGTGTCCGACTCTTCGTGACCCCTTGGACCAGAGCACATCATCCTCATTTCATCCTCATTAAGAGGTTCTTTAATTCCTCCTCACTTTCTGCCATCAAAGTTGTGTCATCTGCATATCTGAGGTTGTTGATATTTCTTCTGGCAATCTTAATTCCGTTTTGGGATTCATCCAGTCCAGCCTTTCGCATGATTAATTCGAAAGAGGATACAAGACTATTTCAACCAGGGACACCTAATTTTTGGAATGTTGATGATTTTCACAGAGTCTGATATTAGAACTATACTAGTTTATCATCACCAAATCCTTTCTCCCTCTTCCTTATTATCCCAGCATTGTGATGAATGGCTGCTCTCTTGGTTTGATCAACTTAACCTAGGGAGCTCAGGTTTTGCCTACAGTCTACAAAACTCCTCCCTCCCTCCCTCCCTCCCTAAAATAGCTTGTTGGATTGTATGCCAGTATATTCAGTTTCCTGGGGAAAAGCCATCCTACACAGTTCTCATATATGAATTCTCAGCCATGTACTGCAGATTAAGTCACCCCCTTGCTGCAGTTGCCTGAAGTTAAAATTTTAACTGCTTAATCTTCTGAGTTTATAAAGTCCCTATTGGCTAAAAAGCCCTTCCTTCCTATTTTGTTTGGATCAGTTTTCAGATCCAGTGAAGAGACATAAGTCAATTAAAACAACAACAACAACAACAACAACAACAACAACAGATTCTCATGGGAGAAATTTCATTTGGAGCTTGGAGGTCATTGGTAATATTGTAAAGCTGAGGAAGAGGGATCAGCCATCGTGATGACAGCCAGAATGAGGATTTGGGGGCCTTACATTTGGGGAACACGTGAGTTTTGAAGCAGGCTCCTCCACCTCAGGACCACTGGCCAAGGCAAGTTTTCAGGCAAGTGAGGAAATGCACAGAATCAAAGGTACTAACAAGATCATTCTAACCTTTTTAACCCTTTTGATTGCTCTTGAACTTTTAACACAATATTTTGCATTAAGTTAGGGGGTGCTACTCTTTCCTATACAGCATGTAAGGTTGAAGCAAGGATAATCTAGTAGCTGTGTGTCCTGTTGGGGGTTGCACAATGCAATCATTGATTCAAAGGCCACATGGGATGTAAACACACATTTAGTGATGGGCAAATAAACTCCTCTCAGCTTGAATTGGAATCAAGTTGGCAATTGGACAAAATATTGGGGGGGGAGGTTTGCAGGGGGTGGGGGTTGGATTTCAAGCATTCTTGACTCATACATTTTCAGCAACACATTCATATTCTCATGATACTTTTCTAAGCCATGTTCATGTTGCTATAATTCCACTTGGTAAACGCACTGTGGGAATGGGAAAAAGCAACGTGTTGCCTATTGCCTACAGCTTGTTCGTTCAGCACCAAGCTGTGAGACTTCTCTCTCCACCCCATGAACAAGCAAAGGCAGCAGGGCAGCAACCACTGAACAAAACACACAAGATCTTTTTCTCCTGCACAATGAAAGGAGCTTCGAATGTCTTCCTTTCCACATAAAGGCTCTCCCCCCACAAACACTTCCCCCTCCCTTTTATCTAGACTAGGGTACGGTCCAAAGGCATATGATGCCAAATCGTAGCAGATCTTGCAAGGCTACAATGCATACACAGACTCGGAACCACATACCCTCCTCCTTGAGTTCCATGAAGGAAGGAAGGAGAGATATGAATGTAAGAAAGTAAGACAAAAATCAATCGCCCAACTGACCTCCCCACACCTCAAACCAGGCTGTAAATGGATAATGCATTTTTAATTATTATTATGCCAAGTGTGTGTGTGTGTGTGTGTTTTCCTGTGAATGATGTTCCCATCTTTAAAACATCTAGTCCAGCCTTCCCCAACCTAGTGCCCTTCTGATTTGTCCCACGCTAAGGGGTTACAGTAACCAATGCCAGAGAATACGGTAGGTGTCAACAGTGGTTGCTGGCTGCAAGAATGATGAATGCAGGTTGAGCAAGCACATAATTATCTTATAAGCAGGTTATATTTTCAGTCTAAATTACAAGCACAGGAATAATTCCCAGGCTAGAAAACTCACTCCTCAGATTTTGCTGAGGCATTACAAGCTGGAGAAAATTCTTTTTTTCCAGCCTATTGTGTTGAACCTAAGAGGCATCACACTATACACATCTGTTCCTAAAAAGTTATCCCTTTGAGGTGAAAAGCTGAAGGCAGAGTTCAATTGTCAAACTTTAATTTGTGTTGGTTCTGAACAGGCTTTTAGCCCAGGAGTCACCATTTAATGCCACAACTCAGGGCATCTTCCTAACATGCAAAAATGTGAAGGACTGTGTGTGTGTGTGTGTGTGTGTATGTGTGTTGTAAGCACAGAAAAATTAATGCTCCAAATTATTCATATGAATTCAAATTCGAAGTACCTTTCAAGTAACATGCTTAAAGGCAACCATTTCAATTTTATGCTTTGCATGGAAATATACAAAGCTTCTGCTAGGGATCTTGATGGACAAAAGGAACTCGCTAACTGCATATCATCTGTTGAAGTATTTGGTTCCTTATTTTTGCTGAAACAAACTGATCCAGCTAGTCATCTGGAATCGAAACTTCTTATTTAAGAGATGTCTGCCACCATAGTATCATATACCATTGCAAGGAAACTCTCAGTTCTTTCTAAAACATTTGAGAATCAGCTATTGGGCGGGGGGCGGGGGTATACTCCACAACAAGGAGATCACAAGGTGGTTTACTAGCAATACTGTGTGTCATGTGCATCAAAAATTCCTTCATCCTGGGATGCTGCCCTTGCAGTGTTGTAATTGAAAGGATGGGAAGCTTCGCACACTCTAGGAAGATCTCACAAACACTGTAGCCCAAGGGGCTGAGCCCCAAGGGGCTGAGGCTTACAAGAGTGTGTTCTCAAGGAGAACAGCAGGGTTTGAATATAGAATTCAGCTAGGAGGAAATGAGTGGAGTGGAAGTGAGGGGAATTATGAGTGTGCCAAGCCTAATATGAAATTGTTTTATAGGTGTTTTTAATTGTTAAATTGTTTTGAAATGTTTCCTAGGAATCTATTAATAAATGGAATGGAATCAATTGATCAATCAATCTGAATTGACAGGGGATGAAGATTTGCAAACCCTAACTGCACCAGAAGTCTCATTTACTTATCAAGCTATGTCGGTTGTCCATTTTCAACAGTTGCCCTCCTATGGCCATAAAGCCTAAACTACAAGAAGAAAGCAAGAATTCGGGCATTCATTGTAACAGGTGGGATGGCGTTCTGCTGTGAGTTTTGTAGATCTCTAAATCCTGGCAGAACAAACTCTCAAAGAGTCATATGTATGGAGGAAAAGCTATTATGGAAGTGTAAAGATAAAATCAGAGGTTCTCACAGATTTGATCAGTTAGAGGCTTCACACTGGTTAGGGAAAAATTTAGCAGAAGCTTCACTGACATTTAGAAGTGAATGCAATTTTACGTTTTGGGTTTGCATTTTTAATGTTTATGTGCCATTAAAAATGAAAATTACTTTTCAGGATGTTGAACAGCAAAACAAAGCATCTTTCTGTGGTGTTTTGTTGAGGGAGTTCTCCATATGGAGAATCATTTTTACAGATGCAACTGCAGTTCTTCTGCCCATTACAATACTCCAGACACAACAGACCTAACTCATGGATTTTTTAAACAATGATAGTACTGAAGTATCAAGAATAATTCAAACTGATTTAACATGTTTAAACCAGACCACACTTTCAATTACAATATTTGGATAAATAACCACTTTTATGGGTGAGTGCTTTTTCTCCCTGCTGACTGAAAAAAATCAAAGCCAGTTGATCAATAACAGAGAAAACTCCCTGTTCTTACTAAGCATGATACCCGAGGGTATACCTAGTGACAGGAGGAACATCTTACTGTACGCGGTGGTAGCGGCAAGGACTCTTATAGCACAGAGATGGAAAGGGGAAGAGACACCGACATTATGGGATTGGCAAAATAAATTAATAGAGTATATGAACTTAGCAAAGATGACAGCCTACATAAGAAACACCCCAAATCAAAAAATCCAAAGGGAATGGAAATTATTAGAGGAATATTTAACAAAGGAGGGCTTAAAATCGGAGTTGGTGATATGCTTAAACTAAAAACTGTACAAAGAGATAACATATTTTAGGTAAAAGTAGGTAAATTTACCCGGAAGTGGCCGGGGGCGAAAGTTGGGGTATAACAAGTAAAGGAAAGATTACAATACAAGACACCAGTACGCAGACAATCAGAAGTATTTTGGTTTTTATTTTTTTATTCTTTATTTTTATTTCTATGTGTATTCGCACTGTGTATTTTGCATTTTTCCGTTTTTGTATCCTTTCTTTTGTGTTTTTCTTTCGGTTTTTTTTTTTTTTACAGTATGCCTGATACTTGATGTGTGAGTTATTTGGGAATCAGTTAGCTTTTGAGTTAGTATATATATGCATGTATATATATATATATATATATATATATATATATACACGTTATTTCTGGCTATTATGTTTGGTTATTATGGTTTTTGTATGTTTGGTTTGGTCTATGCTTGAATTTGAGTTCTGGTTCATGTATATTGTTTACGGTTTATTTGGTTCTTTTTTCTTGTTTTCTCGGTTTTTTGTGTTTCCTTTGTGTTTCTTTACTATGTAAATTTTAAGAATTATGAAATAAAGTATTTTTAAAATGTTTTTTTTAAAAAAAACAGAGAAAACTCCCAAGTCCTTGAGAATACAAGGATTTTTCCAAAGCATGAAATGGCAAATACCACTTCCTAGGCTAATTACACATGACACTATTTCCTCTTGAGATGGTGAGCAGACTGGTGCTCACCCCAAACATGAATTTGGTCCTATGAGGAAGCAGAAGGCTGGAAAGGATAATACTGGCCTCATTTTCCACTGAATATTATGATGGTTGTGACTCAGCTCCTATGCTGTCCTGCAGGAAAAAAAAAACTTGGGAACTAGCATTGTCCTTTGTGTGCTGCTGGTTTTTAACAGAACCCTCTGCGCTACCTCCAATTCCACAAAATGAGTCTTTTGTGGGGGTTGCTTGGATGAGGATGATGTGGTAGGTGGTGGAGGAAAGCAGGTTGTGTGAACAGAATCCAGGAGGAAGGTCTCCTCTTTGCAGACACTGCTTTCTTCAGTTATGTTCACAATAATTCAATTGGGGTGCTTGCAGGGTCAACCCCACCCCTGTGTGGAATTTCTGTCCAATCCCTCATTTCTTCAGAACCATGTGGAATGACAAAGTCTGGGCAATTGCGAGAATCCCTGTTGTTATGTAACTGAAACCTGTTCTCTGTTCCCCTGAAGCTGCTTTGCTAAAAATAAAAATATCGCCAAGGAACCAACAAGTGTGTTCCAGTGGCATGTGTTGTTGCCATACAAGACGAGAAGCAAGTAAGGCCTTTGCTCAAAAATATGGATGGCCAAAACAATACAGAAATCAGTAGTTTCTAGAAATGCCATATTAAAAGTGTTGGTACTCCAGCTATAACTGTATCAGTAGGATAGCCTGGTGGCATATTCTGAAAATGAAGGAAGATGGTGCAGGTAACAACAGGGAAGGAGGAGACCGGCTCCCTGGCCCAGGAAGATAGATAGATAGATAGATAGATAGATAGATAGATAGATAGATAGATAGATGATAGATAGATAGATAGATAGATAGATAGATAGATAGATAGATAGATATGTCGATAGATAGAGGAAACCCCCGTTTTGCATGCGGGTTGCGTTCGGGATCGTTGTATGCTTGTGTGAAATAGGGTGGAATTGAAACACCCTATTCTGTCCCTGCCCTGTCCCTGCTCCACACCATCCCACTCCCAATCCACCAAATTCTAGGTTCAATGTGCATATTGGTTGACCCTAAAATAGGGGTTGCCTATAGATTGTTGGCAGGGAGCTTTATTGGCCAAATTTGCATTCACAATCTCACAAGCCCGTTTTCACTCCTGGCCAAAGAGTTTTGCTCTTTCTTTCTTTCTGAGTTTAGCTGTTGTTTTTCTCCAGGAATGAAACTTGTACTCTTGGTTCCCCTCGGAGTTTAAGGATAGAAACACTCAGCAAATTGAGCCTGGCGACCCACATCTTCCCTATCAATTAGAATGCAAATCAAGAACCAAAAACAACCCAAACGAAAATGCAGTTTCTCCCTCCCTGACTTTATAGACTCGGCGCAGAGACACTCACGTCCATCTGTTGTGCGAGCCTCCATGTGTACAAGGTCAGGCTCCTTGTCCAAACCCGTGACGGACCTGGGAGAGAAGAAGAAGAAGAAGAAGAGAAACAAATCAATCTGAAAGGCAGAATGCTGTAATAGCAAGCAGAGGTCAAGGCAGATAGGAAATGAAGAGGAGTAGAAAAACAGCTGGCTTCTTCCCATTTGAAATGAGCCACCCTGAGACTTGAATGGATTTAGTGCATGAAACAGCCCCATGAAAGGCAAGGTCCTTGGATCTAATACATAGCCTAGTTCAAAAAGCACAGAGAACAATAATGCCAGAGGCTTTAGATTTAATACCATTTCATCCACCTGTGAGAGGGTCTTACCTAGAACCTGGCATGGGTTTGGCTACTGTTTACTCATTAAGAATAGATCATTCTGTTTATATAAAGCCAATTATTAGATTAGCACAGCCCCCCCCAGAGCTGCTGTCACAAACAAGTGTGCAAATGTATCATAGGCAGATGTGAATGTGTATGTTTGGGGAAGGGCACATGGTTTGCATTCAGTGGAGGTGAATGAAGCTGTGTCTTTCAGTAAACCTCCTTCACTATTGCTGAACTATTTATTGCAGGGCTAATCTACCATTAGGCAGAGTGGGACAATTGCCTTAGGTGGCAAATGCTGGAGAGTGGGGAGCAGTGGTGATTTGTTGAAGAATAGCCTTCCCTTCACTCGCTAACTTAGCCTGCTGCCTTCAGGTACGGTCTTCTCCCATCACCAATTTTGAAGTAAATTTCAGGTGTCAGCACAATTAGCTTCTGTACGTGGAAAAAGGGGAACAGCATGTTCTTTGTCTCAAATGGTAAAACACCTGGGTCATTCCTGATCCATTGAAGAATGGTAATAAGGCAGAATGTTCTCCTAATTGAGTTTGCAACCACCCTGTACTCTTTGACATATAACTCATTGTTCCCACAAAATGCTCCACTTATGGCCATTACAGATGTGTGAAATTGGCCTTATTAATTGTGCATCAATTTGGAGCTGGCTTTAGAAAAAAATATTAATGAAAGCTTATACTGACACAAAAAGGAGAAGTGATGCAACCACTTCATCTAATTATGCCAGAGGGCAATGTTTGTTGGTGGGCATGGGAGTTATCTCCCCTGTATTGTTTTGTGCTCTTTGGCATGCTTCATTTTGTACTAAAACATCAGAATTACTTTTCCTTACATTTGGTGGGGATGGGGCATATGTCCATCTGTGTGCATTTAAGATCATGAAACTTGGGGTCATTTTAATCATACAATGAGAAAATGAGTTATATTCTACTCCTCCGATGTGCAGCATTCAGGATTTTACAGCTGGCTAAAAGCATGAAGAACATTGAAGTTTCTCAAAGGGGTTTTCACATCTATATCAACACACCCACAAGCACTTATAAGGGCTGGGCTCCATTTCCAGCCCCTTTCAGGCTTTGCCCAAAAGAAGCTCAGGTGAAGGAACCCAGAGGTGGGCAGCATGAATTGTGGTGCTCCATTTCACGCAGGGAAAGGAGCTTGCCATGGTGGCGGCTTTGGCAGCCCAGCAGCAGGAGCCAAGCTAACATCCTTCCCAGTTAAAACGTTTCTTTTTAATCTGGCTTCTGAGCACTCCTAAATATTTCGGCTGCTACATTATTTGCTATTGCTTCATGTTGTCTGTTATTTTTGTATCTGTTTTCATTATACAGTACTCTGATCTTATGGAGGAAGTGTGGGGTACAAATTTTATACAAAATAAGTTCATTCTTTAACCCAAATGTTCACATTCCACAAGTAAAATCAAGGACACATCAGGGTTCCCCCTTTTCATGTATATCCCTGCCCCTCTCTTCTTTCTAGGAATCAAAGTTAGCTTACTTGTGGTTCCCAGAGCATCTCCCATCTAGGCATTGTCCAGACAAAGACTATGTACACAAAGTTAACACACATTCTTTGAAACCTTGTGGCAAATTGTAGCTCTGTAAGGGACGCGGGTGGTGCTGTGGTCTAAACCACTGAGCCTCTTGGGCTTGCTGATCAGAAGGTCAGCAGTTCGAATCCCCATGACAGGGTGAGCTCCCGTTGCTCGGGCCCAGCTCCTGCCAACCTAGCAGTTCAAAAGCATGCAAAAAAAAAAGTGTCAGTAGATAAATAGGTACCGCTCCGGTGGGAAGGTAAACGGCGTTTCCGTGCGCTGCTCTGGTTTGCCAAGTGGCTTAGTCATGCTGGCCACATGACCCGGAAGCTGTCTGCGGACAAACGCCGGCTCCCTCGGCTTATAGAACAAGATGAGCATGGAACCCCAGAAACATTTGCAACTGGACCTAACAGTCAGGGGTACCTTTATCCTTTAATTGTGTATTAGTAATACTTATTTTATACAGTGATGTGCATTGGTGCATGCCTCTCTTTATGAGCTGGCTACTTTAGGAACCTGGAGTATATATACATATAATATGCATATGGTAGTTTACATATAATAATGAATATAATATGGAAAAATTGGTTGCCTATTTAGTGGAACCAAGGGAGGGTGGAAGAACTTGCTTCTCATTAAGATTAAAAAGCAAGATGGGAATTAGAAAATGCTGCATTCTAAGAAGAAGAAGGCACCTAGAGTTCTGATATACCAGCTTACTGACTGAGGAAGCTAGTAGTGAATTATATATATATATATATATATATATATATATATATATATATATATATATATATATATATACATATATATATATGTGTGTGTGTGTGTGTGTGTGTGTGTGTGTGTGTGTGTATATATATATATATATATATATATATATATATATATATATATATAGTTAACATTGCCTGAGTATTTTATCATATGTTCCAGCTGGCAGTTTCTTTAATATAAAAACTTCTGTTAAGGTACACTAGTTAATATAGTGGCTATCATGACCATTATTAAATTTATATACCAATATAGCACAGCTGGTTATAGGAAGCAGATGACTCCCTTGCTAGAACAGCTCTACTGCCTACTGATCTGTTTCCAAGCACAATTCAAACTACTGGTTATGGCCTGTATGTCTGTATATCTGTATATCATTTTAATTCTATCAATGTTTAATTGTATTTTAATGATAGATTTTTCTAGGTTTTTAGTAATTTTTGTTTTTATCTGTAAGCTTCCTTATTTCCTGTCAAGGAAAAGAATGGGGTATAAGTAAATATATAATATTAATAACAATACCAAGATAGGCACCATAGCCCCAATCTAGTAATTACCAGCACGTGGGGGGAAAATGCACGTAGTTTTTGCATGTGCATTTTAGAGCTGGTCCCACCATGAGGCAGACGGAGACAGCTGCCTAAGGTGGAAAATTAGGATGAGAGGGTAGGGAACAAAACTATATGTGCTACATAACCTGCCCTGCATCCTCTAAGCTAGTCTATGCCCTTTGGGAGCAGTAGAAGATGCTGTACTGTTGCAAATGTTGAAGTTAGGTTCCACATCCTATCTTTTGTACAAGTAAGGGATGTGTGCGGGCGACCATCTGGTCCTTTGCCTCTGTCAGCAAAATGTTAGCGACAGCTTTGCACATATACCCCAACTTCACATACAAAGCTTCAAGCAACATTAAAATGAAACCTTATCTGCCCACGATCTTCACATAGAGAGTTACAATAGACCTCTAGAATAGACCGATTGTCAACTATGGGACAGAAGTATCTGCTCAGCGGCCTGAAATACCTACAGGAGGTACATGCTGAGAGCTGCCGATCCACACTCCATTTTTCTCTCCCCATAGGACCTTCCACATGGTTCACATGTGAAATTTCTATGCATGCACCTAAGATGGCAGCCTATTTCCTGTGCATTTACCAGATCTTTTTCAGTATGCTGCTTGCATTGTTGCCCCTGGTTTGGGCCCTGAATCAGCGTCTTACAACAACAGGTCGGCAAACTTTTAAATGGTGCATGGATTCTATTTGGTAGCTTACACATGTTAACTTGATGCATATTCAGAGCTACGATTAAGCATAATCTTCCTTATTGAGCAGCCCAGTGCCATAAATACAAAGACACTAGTGTAGAAAATTATTCAGATCTGAATTGGACTCTGTCACCATTAGATAATATGGTATCTGACTGAAAATGATTAACCCTTTTCTCAAAATATTTCTGAGAACCATAACCTAAACAATTGGCTTTCCTTCTTACCTGTGAAACTGGTCAATTGCACGGCTATAAATCAGTGTTTGTTTTTTTCTTAAAAAAATGTTTAAGGGTACTCTCATTTTCCTATTCATTTTGATATACTGCCCCTCAATGAGGCCAAATTTAGATTCACAAAATGTTTAGGAGTATGCATCCCCCTTCATCCCCCCCAGAAAAAAAGCACTGGCTATAACAATTCCTGACAATATGAATATGTGCCTTAAAAGTAAGGTGTTCCAGTCAAGGTCTTGTTTAGTTGTAAAATAACTTAGTTCAATGGCAAGCTGCAATGCAATGCACCTTTCCTTACAAAATAAGCACAAATAGACTGGCTGATTTAAATGGGTGATTTAAATTCAGGTTCTCTTTTTGGTGGTTCCAGTTGAATCTGGAAGAGATCAGGAGAGAAGTTCCATTTTGTCAGGGGAGGGGGACCACACTGCTTCCTGGTACATTCTCAAATTCCTAAAATGATTTTTATTTGCATATATAAACTGGAACTGTTAGGACAAAGAAAGCCTAACATGCAATTGACACCCTGGCAATCAACCAGCAGATGATTTAGAATGCAGATCAGGCAAGCACAATACATTTGAAACATGTCAATCTTCTCCACTTGTGCTAATGCTTGTGATCTGGTTGTTTTCCTAATTTGCTTTGACATAACTGACAGGTCTATTCATAACAAAAAGGGGGGAAGAGACAATAGAGAAAGGCCCCTCAATTATGCTTCCTTTCCTTTAATGTTACAGTTTAAAATAAAATATGCACAAAGGACCATCATTTAACCCCAAGTATATGTCTAAGAGGATTTAAGTAATTTATCTGCTCAAAGGCCCTTTGAGAGATCCGCATATGCAGAACTTGTACTGCATACTCTAATGTGATGGCCAAGGAACAATCTATAATTAGAATGCCGGAAACCACAACTTTCCCCTCTTTCGTAAATGTGTTCCGCATCCACACAACTGAGGAAATACCTCTGAAATATGATCATAAGGCACAGAACCAGAAGACATGTTTAAAAAACCACCCAAAATTATGTTTTGTTGAATAATGCTGTAAAGAATATGTTACAGTATTTCATATAAAAACTTCTTGTAGGAAGTGTACTAGATAATATTGTGGCTTCAAATTCGTTATGACCTCATTATTTTGACATTGATAATGGCATTCAAAAACTAGTGCAGAATCCATCTGAAGAATTGCATGTTGTCTTTTGGAAGAATAAACTAGGCATTTATTTAGCAAAATTTATACATACACCCCTAAGCAGTTTACAAGAATACAGAAGAAAACATCAAGATTCTCAGTAAAAACAGGTATTTAAAAAACTTCCAAAAGACTGAAATCAATAGTATCTAAAAAGAAATAAAACCCATTTAACTCCAACATGTTTAGATAGGCTGATCTAAACAAAAATGTTTTAAGCAGGCAAACTGGTCTCAAGCTGTTAAGGGCTTTATATACTACAGCACATATACAGATAACTTGCCCTAATAACCAATGGGCAACCATATACAGATTGAGGCTGCAATCCAATGGCAGCTCATTCCATTTCCCTGACATTTCTCTAACTGTTAATTTCCTCTTTATATTTGAGCTTTCGCATGACATAAAAGTGACTTGTGGAAATCAAGTGGCATATAGTGTAAGTTTAATGCTCATTTCTGCGTTAATTGCCTCCAGCAAAAAACCCAGTTAAGCCTGAAAATAATGTAAGTAAAGTGATGAAATTTGGGGGAATAATGGAGAAACAGAGGCAGACACCTGTGGAAAGCATCTGGTTTGCCAAGTGTGCTTGCAGGTATCTGAAGAAGTGTGCATGCACACAAAAGCTTATACAAGAACAAACTTAGTTGGTCTAATGTAATTGAATCTGGCCCAGATGAACCTGTTTTACAACAGGAGTTTGGTACCGATTCTGTTTCTGTACCTGCTGGTCAATTGCTCTTTCCCCTTCCTATGGGATAAAAACAAGCAAACAGCAAAATGTTAACAGTTCATATTACTTTGAGAGATTCAATATCACAAGCCTTATGGGCTTCTCAGCGGCTTCCAGATAGCTAGCCACTGCTGGAAACTGGAAGTTGTAACTAGGTGGGGCCCATATCTAATCTAGCAGGCTGTTCCTGTCATCTTATGACCATGCACCCCCTAAAAATTTTCTAGTAGCACAAGTTGACAATATATGATGCTTATAAAGAGAATAGGAGAAATTGAGGGGGCAGTGTCCCTTCCTCATTTCTGACTTCTGTTTTCCCTGGTCCACAATAGATTGCTGTGTACCATGCAAAACCTAGTCTTGCACACACAATGTTTTGGTTGAACACGGAAAAAAGCACCAATATGTGCCTACTTCTCAATATTGCTATGCGGGACCCTGCAGAATGGCTAGCTCTCTTTGTCCCAGACTGTCTCCTTTTTATCACTGCTCATCTCAAATCAAGCCAGCAGAAGACGATGCAGCCAGAAGGGACGGTAAAGGTCACATTTCTGCTGATGTGTCCCTTGACTGCTGCTGATGCAGCCTTCAGAACAGGGAGCCTGCAGCTACATGTGCAACTGGTTCAGGATTATTAGCCAATTAATAACTCAAACGGACTCAAAATCCCATTAGAAGGAAAGAAGCACTCATTGCTTTTTATTTCCTCTTTTTTACCTTGACAGCTCTTGGCCTCTTAGAGACTTTGCTCTCCTGCAATTTCTTTCTACTATTGAATTAAGTGTTCTTGAAGGTTGAAGGGCTGGTAGCACTGGAAGCTGCTCCTCTGTCTGGCTGTAGGGCAGAGTTCTTTGCTTGATTGCACATTTATTAGGATAGTCTGCCAAAGATGTCATCCCTGACCTAAGGAGACTGAGCTCTTCCCAATGGGAAAGGGATGTGAAGGTTTAATTTGTGAACGTCTTCATTTATTCCATGGTCACAAATGCATTGCGTAGTAAACAATTCTCAAAATATTTAATCTGAAATAGCCCCAATGAGCCAGAGGGAATTGGGATGGTGCAGAAGCCAGTGTTTTGTGGGTTGTAATTTATGCTAACAATATGGTTTCTCAATTGTATTTATCTTCTAAAGGGAAAAACTTGTGATATTTGCCCACTCTTTTTTGTTTTGGTTTTTTAAGAAGAAAAGAGAGAAAGAAGGTAAAGCAAGTTTACTAGGGAAACCACATTGGGCCCGGGAGCAGGTAGAGAGGGGACAGGATCTTACATTTGGATGGACAGGTCTAGGTTTTAATCACAGTGAATTCTTTTCCCAGACCATGCCAATCACAGTGATTTTGGAGAGGGATGCTGAATTTAATAAGTGATTGTTTTGTATGTGAATCCCTGCTGGTTTTTCCCATACTACTCCTCTCTCTCCTCACTTTCCCCTTCCAAAAATCTCCAGAAAGCCCACCCCCAACCATTGGGGTAACAAGATCCTTCCCAATAACAGCATTTTCCCTGCCTGATGATCCATGTTTATTTACCACCACTGCTCCTCTCTTACACAAGTCAATGATTTCTTTCTCCCAGACAGAACAGATTGTTTCCCCACAAATTCCTGATTGGGTGCAGAGATTTTCCCCACTCAAGTTTCCCCTGGGGATCCACAAACATTCTCCACCCCTGCTCCTGTGGGATTCCTACCTCCAAAAGGTAAAATCTGAACTTGGGGGAGATTCATGGCAGCCAGTAGCAATCAGCAGGGCACACTTGCATTGCTATAGCTTACTGGAATGCAAAAGTGGGAGGTGCAGACACAGCAGCGGAACCAATCTGGTGTTCCTGCCAGTGTGTTTGCACTGTGCTTATCTCAATGCTGCCTCATCCTGTTAAGGCACAATTACACCAGTGACAGGAGGTCAGGTAAATGATACCTCCCACCATCTGCTATAGACTGCAGGTAACATTCTGAAATTTGGCAGGCTTTATCCCTCCAGAAGGTGTGACTACACCTGAAAATTGCATCAAATTCTGGAAGGAAAAAAAGAGACTTTAAGGGGGGGGAGCTTGAAAGGTGCCCTTGGGGTGTATCTGACTACAGTTTTGCCAGCTTAATCCATTCAGGATGGGGTCCTGTGCCTGCAAATTTCATCTATCACTGTGAAAAGGGGGATGGAATGTCACCTTTTAAGATTCCCCATTAAAGCCAATGGAGCTGGAGAATAGAGCTTCATATTTATAGTTCAAATTCAGTCACAAAACCACTTCCGTGCCTGCGTTGGAGGTGGAGTTGTGGGCGTCACGACCCGACCACGTGCGCAAGGGCCGAGAGCTCAGCCCCTGAGCGATTCGGGGTTCCCGCTCGCATCATTCGAGGGCCGAGCAATCCTGTTGGCTGGGGGCGTGTCCTCCCTGCAAATGGAGGAGTATTCCATTAAAGGATTCCGGGGGCGTGGTCTGGTCCGAAGCCTAGGGAGGTTAGGGCCGTAGGCACACCCCTAACGGTGATCACAGGAGGAGTTTCAGTTGATGTACATCACTGGGCTCCTTACTGGTGGTTAACTCTTCCCGGACGTCCAACACACAGGTTGGAGTAGGATATAGACAGTTAGGGTCCAATGCCTAAGCCAATACCGCTCAACATCCGTAACCAATAAAGTTGTGGCCTTTTTGCCCATTTAAATCTATCTGATGTGCCATGTGTCTTTATTCTCACGGGGAGGGAGGGACATTGCCACACAAATAAATATTCAAACTGGAAATACGCAAAGCAGCTCTGAAACAGATCGGGCTACTTCGCACACGAGCTTTGCTACAAAGCTACAGATACAAATAACAGCTTAATCTCGTGGCCAGTGCACACCCCTAACAAATACATGTTTGAAAACTAGGATTTTAGAACAGAACAGTATGATAAAAAATTATATTTCAAAAACACCTTTGATTCAGCAACACCCTAAAAAGCTGCTAAATTTATTTGCTTTGAACAGAGTCCAATCATGTTAATTCAGATTGCAGATGGAGGAATCAACCTAATTTCAAAATGTGTCTCTTTCACATGTGCTCACCCATTACCTGAGAATGTGTTGTCTTATACATGAGTTTTCATTTCTACAGTTAAGTAAAAGTACATCTGGACATAAGACACAGTAATGGAAATATTTCAGTCATGTTGCCAATAAGTCATTTGTTAAGGTTTGTTTTGCTTGCTACTTGGTTTTCCGGTGGGAGTTATTTCTCCATCATAATGAATTTTTTTAATGAGCCATCAAATTACTTATAATATATTTGGAAGTAATGTAAGGAAGGTCGAGATGGTGCTGAGTTTTGATTAAAGTTTTTAATGTTTTATCTAGGCATTTATGTTAGTGCCTTTGAATTATGCTTGAATTTAGCCTTAATGGCTTTTAAAACAGCATGGGAATGATTATATAGAATTGTGGTGTGTAAATAATTCTGATTTTTTTTTAAAAAAAATATATTGACAGCTAGAGCTTCTGCTGCAAATAGAGAATACAATGACTCGGCCCCAATTTATTTATCCTCAGTTATTACTCAAGAGAGCTGAATCTTGGTGAATGCAGGCTCATGATTAAGGCAGTATTTCTGAAACAGGCTTCCCCGTGAGCTAAGTGATTTGAGCCTAGCTAAATTATCTAAGAGGAGTCACAATATTCAATGAATAAAGTCATTTGATGCAGTTAAGCAAATTGAACCAAGTAAGGTTACTGAAAACAAATCATAATCACTGTATCAAGGAGTTATAAATATTATTTAGGAAGAAAAGATTCTTATGGGGATGTGGTCAAGTTAGTTGCAGAGGTGCCACAGAAATGTTGTCTGCAGTAAAATGGAAAGCAATGGGAAATTAGGAGTTCCTACTGAAACAAATCACCTGAATGATGTCAAGAAGCCTAAAAGGAAAGATAATTATTGAGTGGGGGCTGCACATCCCTTGGTGAGGGAGAAGGAGGAATGTTTAGTATAGTGCAGGCAAAGGCTAACTCGGCCCTCCAGATGATTTGGGGCTACAACTCCCATCATCCCTAGCTAACAGGACCAGTGGTCAGGGATGATGGAAGTTGTAGTCCCAAAACATCTGGAGGGCCGAGTTTGCCTAAGCCTGGTGTAATGGATATATCAGTGTTACAGATCATCTCCATTACCAAGGCACCAGTAGCACACTTTAGAGTGCCAAAAAATAGGTGCCACGAGGACTGATGGTGTAACTTCATAGGTGTTCATAGCTGCACGCCCAAGGGCTGTAAGGGTAGACACTGTTTCCTTGGAGAAGGAAGCTGAACCACATCCAAAGGCCGTGTGTGCCACCACTGATTCCTCAGAGAAGAACGAGGCCAGGGTTCGAGTCCCATCAAAGCCAAGTGTGAAACTTCTTGATAGTCAGGAGAGCTATGACACCAAGACTAGTCAGAAGTGCAATATGGTAAAGCCCAAGGCTAATCCAATTGCAGGTAGTTCCAAAGGTGGAACAGGGATATACTTTATGTATGTCATCTGTATGTTTGTTGCAGTTACACTGATGACTGCAACACAGTTCATGAATCGGGGGAGGATGCTGGAGATTCATTCCCCATGTCTGCAGTCATGGGACTGTTGTCTATCACATGACGGTGTATGTTTTCATTCCACAGTGTGGGAAGTGACGGAGACAGGATGTTTTGGTATTACTGTGTTCCGTGAAGTGGGACTATTGTCCTTTGTTTTCTCCCTTTGCTGTCTGATGAGAAAGAGGCAGGAGCTAAGTCAGAATGCTCCGAGTGTATTATATGTAAATAAACGTAGATTAGCCAAAATGCTGTGCTACTGAGTTCTGTTACGCAAACTGCAAATACTCTGCGGATCCCTAAGTGTGCTAATGCCTTTTGGCATTAGTCGCTGTGATGTTCAGGCAGAAGAAAGCTTTTGAAGCTCCCGAATGATCGACCAGGAGGGAGAAAACATGCCAGTCGGGCATGTGCATCTACCAGGGCCCTACACGAGAGTAGGACGCTCCTAACAGTTATCAGGTGGCCACTTAAAGTGTTAGCATGGATGGATGTGCAGGATGAGAGCATGTTAAATAGCAGGCCGCCAAGATTAAGAGATTAAGTGCAGAGGAAAGACTCCATTTAACTGCAGAGATGGTGTGTTAAAGCGTACTTCAGTATCCTTCATGTATCATGACAGTTCCTTGGTTAAGGCAGTGACAATGGAAAAGAGCAGTTCAAGGTGACACAGATGTGTGTAAAAGGGGAAACTCCAACATCCTTTTCAAAAAAAAATAATGTCACTAATACCTTATTCCCTTTGGTAATAGCCTATGCTAGCCTTCCCCAAATTGGTGCCCGCCAGATGTATGCACTGGGACTTTGAGGCATTTGGACCACAGAAGATGCTGGAGAAAACTGTCTTATGGGAAACTGTCTTGTGGAAATACTTCTGATAAGATTTCTGGTCTTATCTATCACATTCATGAATACAAGATCTTCATCAGGGCAACTAAGAATTTTAAAACTTCAAAATATGACATATATATTTGCCCTACTTTCCCTCTCTATACCCCTTTTTTGGAGGAAACTATGGAGTTTCCTGGCGTGCTATGGTCCATGGGGTCACAAAGAGTCGGACATGACTAAACGACTAAACAACAACAACATGGAGTTTAAGTTCAAAGAGTGCTGAGATGAATGAGGAAAAGGAATCCAAAAACCCCAAATAATGTTTTGTGTTCCAGTGGAGCCCACCAGTCTCCCTGCCCCATGTTTCCTGAAAGACATTAGATGAAGAACCCAGTGGGCAACTTAGAAAAAGAATGGGGAATAAATCTTAAGATTTAGTTTTATTCAACTGAACAGGAGTTGGGGGGGGGGGAGAGAAGCAAGAGGAACAACTGTGATAAATGTGTTACTTACAATCCCTAAGCCAGAAAAGAAAAGTGAATGGTGTCCCATAATTGAGTGATCCACAGGTAAGTGATTGGTTAATATAGGAAAATAAGGAGAGCCCTGATGGATCAGGCCATTAACCCATCTAGTTCAGCATCCTATTCTCACAGTGGCCAACCAAATGCCTATGGGAAGCCTGAAAGCAGTACCTGAGTGCAAACACACACTTCTCATTTGTGATTCCCAGCAACTGGCATTCAGTTTGGCAGTGGAGGTAGAACATAGACATTGTGGTCAATAGTCATTAATAGATTTATGCCCACCTCTATCAGTTTCCAAAGCACAATTAAATACCTACTTACCTGGGAGCAACTATTCTCCCAAGACACAACCCTGGGTTGGGATGCAACCACAGGCATCAGCAGCTGTCACATATCTTGGCTGTGAAGCTGCTGCTGGATGATCACACAAAGCAGTTCACACTCCCTTCTCCACTACCTTCCGCGGATACCTGTTTTTACACACACCGTCTCCTCTCCCTTCCCTCTGTAGTTTCTTCATTCTCTTTTTTCCTCTCACACCACATGGAGGGATCATATTCCCAGTTCAAGTAATCATGTGAAGAGGGCAGTGGGGATAAGCACACTTGTTGTTGTTTAGTCATTTAGTCGTTTAGTCGTGTCCGACTCTTCGTGACCCCATGGACCATAAGCACACTACCTCTCCCCAAGTTGGACAGCAACTGTATGAAACAGGCAGCATTTTTGTATCTAAGGAGGCTTCCCATTGGTTGCAGAAACCTGATTTCAATAGACTCTTCTTCGAATCTCCTTAGAGACTTCAATTCCCTATCACAGCTCCTAAGGGCCACAAACGGATGTACTTTAGCCACCCCAAGGAATGCTATACTCTGTAGGGTTACATATGGTATATTGCAAATGTTTCAAATTGTACGGCACACTGCTTGCATTATCCTCTTTGAATTGTTTTTCAGTTGCCTTAACAAATAGTATAATGTGTTGTACTTGAAATCTGTCACATATAGCATGTTATGTATGGTCTTTTCACACACACAAAGCAAAAACAATTTTCTCTAGCATCTTTTGAAGTTCACCCACCTCCTTGTTTGTTTGGTTGGGTGGGTGTTGTTGTTGTTCTGGAGACTGCTGCTTCCCTTCCTGCTTTTTATTTTATTTTATTTTATTTTATTTTAGGGGCTATCCTTCTCACTGTGGCTCCTTAATAATTATGTCACTTTGGCTTTTTGTGGTGTGCACACAAAAAATTGCACACTACATGTACAATTAAAACTATCTGCAGACATGGCAAATAAAGGAAAGCATTTATCATTTTGGCTGAGTATAGGAAGACATCATTTACTAGTGCAAGGCTATGATAGAGTGTCTCTCAAGAGAGCTGTAGCAGCCTTTTGGTTTAGGACATTTCAGATTAGTCTGCGGCTGAAGAAGCTTGGGGAGCATGCTTTAAAGAACTGCCCTGGGCCAGTCCCCACAGACTGAATTAATGTCTTCCACAGAGTTAACTTCTGTGACTCTGGATTTCTGGTACGTTTGCGAAAGCAGTAAATAGGACGGTTAATCTGCAAGATAAGGCAGAAAGTTGCCAACTGTCTTGTACTCAGCTAATTTCTTTACTTCTCAACAGAGCCAACAAAGAGAAGTTTCCCATGTGTTTCAAGGAGTAAGTATAATGAAGGGCTAAATAAAAAAGAACTGAAGCTAAATTGTGCTTTAAAAGGATTGGAAATGCTAATAGACAATCTGCTGATTTCACAGGCTGAAGAATGGAAAGGATATAAATGATCTAGATAAATGATCCAAATAAAGCAAGCTGACGTGACCCTGAGAGTTAAGGCAAAAATTTCCATATCTAAACATTCCTCAACTGTGGAGTCTGTGCACAAGGGCCTAATTCAACAGATGGACACTTATGTCTCCATACGTGGCTCCAATCTCATGGACGGTGTTATGCGTATGCTGGAGGAGAGAGGCGTGTGCTATGGCTCCAGCATCCAAGTTTAACACTGCTTTCCAGCAGCAGAACAACATGGGCTAAGAGATTAGCTCATAATATCCAAAGCAATTTATTTATTTATTTATTTATTTATTTATTTATTTATTTCTAGCCTGCCCATCTGGCTGGGTTTCCCCAGCCACTCCAGGTGGCTTCCAAAAGAAGGTTAAAAATACATTAAAGCATGCCAGTGGTACAAAGTCACAATGCAGGGAATGCATCTGGAAGGCATACGCGGCACGCTAAGGCAGGCATCCCCAAACTTCGGCCCTCCAGATGTTTTGGACTACAATTCCCATCTTCCCCGACCTCTGGTCCTGTTAGCTAGGGATCATGGGAGTTGTAGGCCAAAACATCTGGAGGGCCGCAGTTTGGGGATGGCTGCGCTAAGGCATTTACCTGACCACATGAATGCTGAAAGTTTATCTAAGGGCAGGGGTGTGTACTTAAGTCCCATCCCTGGCATCCTCAGTGATCCTGTCCTCGTCCCAATCTCTCCTGTGTTGAAAGTTCTACAGAGGGTTTCTACTCATCTTCAAAGGAAGTCAAGGACTCAGTGAGTGTGAGACATGTGCAACTGTAAGGAAGTTTGCAGCAGGACTTGCACACATGTCTCTGCCTCTCACCTACACTTTCAGCATTTGGACAGCACATGCATTTAGTATAATAAAGTCTATATATGTCCAGGAAACAAAATACGTTCCAACCAGAAGAAAAGAAAAGGAGGGAGGAACTGGCTTATCAGAATGGTAGTGACACCCAAAATGACAGAGAAAACAAAACCAATGCTGTGGCTACCAGTTCATTGTGCTCAATAGCCCAAATCAAATAGAAGAGAATAAATGACTGAAGAGAAGAAACCTAAATATGAAGAGAAAAAATTATATTTGCTTTTATAAGCCATAGATGAAGTAACAAATTAAAGCTCATCTATCATAAATTCCTATAGCTTCATTTAAAAAAAAATGCAGTTTTATTTGTGGTGATTAGTAATTTTATTAGTAGTTTATTAATGCTTGGGCCATGAACCATTCATATATAAAGTAGATGGGTGCAGTACAAAAACCTGTAGGATAAAATACTGCATAAAATCTCATTACTACCTAAGGAATTTTATTGCTATGACTGATTTTGTTTTAATTGTAATTCTAAATGTTATTGTTTTCTACCTTGGGTGTTATAAGTACAGCAGCAGAGATCATTCTATTAGTAACCTAAGGGTTAATTCTGTTGACAGTCAACAGAGGGGTGAGGGTGTTGCCTAGCAACTAATCTGGATGGCATGATCCTTGCAGAGGGAGCTCAAGTTCTGATAGGCTAGTTCATTCTGCTGGATTTATCTCCTGTATTCTAGTTGTATGTCTCCCTGCTATGAATTAGGCCTTATCTGTATGTTTCTCCTCAGTTTATCATATAATCACAGAATTGTAGAGTTGGAAGGGACCCCAAGAGTCATCTAGTCAAACCCCTGCAATGCAGGAATCTCAGCTAAAGAAAACATCCATGACAGATGGAGTACTGAAGTATTATCCCTCCCTTAACTATTTACTTTCTCTCTGGATACCATCTGTGTTATTCAAGTGATTCTGCTAATAGGGTAGACTATAGATAAACAAATAAATATTAAATCAAACAGATAAGGTGTCCAGTAACCACATAGAACAGCTACTCACTGTGGGCAAGGTAGCAAGCTGGTCAGGATCCCAACCCCTACTACACATAACTGTTAAGATAATCAGAGTCAGTAATCTTTTACCATAACTGTCTTGCTGCGTTAAACAAACCTATTACAGATGTCCTCAGTTCCACTATTTTTACCGGGAGAAGTGCAAGAAATTCATATGGGAACAAATTCATATGGGAAACAAGGACATTTTAGTGCCCCAATTGCAGTGCCCTGTTTCCTTCAACAGAAGGAAATCCCTAAAATATATTATTTTTCTGGTCAAGGGGAAAAGGCATAGCTCCATGAATGAGCACTTATTTTGCATGCCTAAGGTCTAAGATTCAAACCCTGACATCTCCAGGTAAGTGGGGGGGGGGGACTCCTGTCTGAAACTCTGAAAAGCCCGCAGTCAGTGTCAACAATCCTGAGCTAGCTGGACCAATGATTTGATTCAGCTTTCTAAGGAGAGAGAGAGAAACATGCAGAGATGCCAGGCAAACCCAAAGGATTTCTGAATTAAATGTGTGAACTTTTTTATTATCCCTATCCCCATATTAGCAGCTACACTTCCTTCAAGGTATGCAAGTATTGTTTCACCCATCTTTTTTTTTTACACACTGATATGATCACATTGCTCTTTATTTCATTTTCAAACAAACCATTTTCACAAAATTGATGGGTTTCTTTCCCCACCTAACCACCCAATTTGGCAGTAAGCATCCATTCTATTGAAAACACTGCACCGGAAAAACTCAGCAGCCTACAGATGCTCAGCTCTTCCCAGTGCGCTTCATCCATTTCATTTGCATGAGCATTTTAGACTCCAAATACGACATGCCTGATCTGCTATGGCTCAGTGATTCAGCTATTTCTGGATGGTGAGGCAGAGAGACACACTTTGGGAAAGGGGAGGGGAGCTTTGGAGCAAGAGCTTTGTTTAATAAATCAGTGCAGTAGCAGAAGAACACAACAAACCAGGGCTTTAAAAGCTTCCAGAAAAGCTGCTCGGACAACAGTTGGCATAATTGTCAAGGATAAAACACATCTGCAAAATGAGCCTCATAGGTTGAGGAAACAAAGCATTACTTCTATTTATCACAATGAAGGTTATACAAGTAGATTTTTCCCATATATGTTCAAACAATACATTCAATATTGGTACAGGAAGCATAGCCTTTGTACTCTAAGTATTCACAAGGACCAACAGCTTTTGTTTGGGCTGTGTGAAAATTGCCCCACAAGCCACATCCATGACCCCATTCACAGGCAATTTGTGTTGGGGGGGGGGTTGGAATTATGACAGCAGCAATAGCCCCTTTTATATTTATTTTTAAAATAAATATATATACATGTGTTTGAAGCCCACAGGTGACAGAACCTTTGTTGGTAGCTGCAGTAGGTCCCTTTCCCCTGCA